>NC_036860.1:7320909-7332484 GCF_002910315.2 Salvelinus sp. IW2-2015
AGAAGTGTTGAAGGGAGGTCAGAAATCCAGGCTGTGGTAAATGTTGGTGTTTCTATTTCCTGTCATGCGGGTTTTCCCCCCCTTTGCTTTCGTTGGTATTGTAAGAGGCTTATTTTWAAAAATGTCAATGTATCAAATACGTTTCGGAAATAAAACGGCAACTCCGATCAATGAGCCAATAAGGCACGCTAGTTTGTCTAGACGTGTGCGTGTGCGTGTGCTGGGTTAGCAATCCCACAGATTTAGATCCATGGGGTAAATCAACCTCCCGGGTTATGTATTTGCCTGATTATCGTCAACCCAATTTGCCTGTTTTATTGTGCCAACTCGTGAYTGGACTATCTCGCCCAGTTCTCTCTTCCTTGAAACTCTGAAGAGTGGAGMGCAATGTYCTGGAGTGCCACTGGCTCATGAATATTCACATGCTCATTAATGAGCAGTCGTCATGGCGCATAGTAACATTTGGCCCGCTCTCTCACCCGCATTATAGATATCCTCTGACGTTCTATAGGCACACGTTTCCATGGGACATTCCCTACCTATAAAGTGGCACGCCCGTGTTGCACAGAAAACTGAGAAATGTTACGCAACAATGACTTAACTTTCATTGTAGTRGCTACGAGATCTGTCTGGATGTCCTATCACGGGCAGATTCTTCCAGTGCCCGACGATCGTTGTACATTCCATGTCCTGAGGGACGCGGTTCAGTAGAGGGTGAACTCCACCTCCTCCTTGACCTCTTACTTCTCCCCTTTCCCACCCTACTGTTTCTTTCTCTTCTCTGATGCACTGTGACTGTCACAGATGAGGGGGACAAAGTGGGATTAAAACAAAACAGTACTCTCACCGTGTAGCCTGATGGTGGTATTGTACAGTTGTTTTGGGTTGTAGGTCATGGTGCTGGGGAGGGAAGGGGCATTGCCTGCAGACTTGAGCTGTAGTGTGGAATGATTTTGATCTAATGAGGTGAAGGGCCGTATAAAGGGTAAACGGTACCCGTTTTTAATACCAGTGTKGTGGGGCGTGTTGGACCATAAGTAGGTGTTGACCGTTCATATCATTTTGGCTTCAACTTTGTAACGTGATGAGTTATAACAATGTTTAAATTCATTAGAATGAACACAGCACACACCTCAACCCGACTAGATAATCAGATTGCCATGCTGATAAAAAAGGTAAGTCTAGGCYGGCGTTTAGCATCTATGATCTCTACTTGACAACTGGACATTTTTAAACTCGTACACTGTATGAAGGGCAGCTTTGGGGCAGAGCTATTTGAAGTCTCATTTGCTTTGCTGCAGTAACTGAAGAAAGGGTGAGGAAGAGGTGGTTTGGCTTGAYGTGAATGGAGTGTTGGGAGTTTTTATGAATTTGGTTGGCCTTGTACAGTATCTGCAGTCAATGCCTCTCAAAAGAAAATTGCCTTGGCTACTTGGAGGCTTTGGTTTGTTTTMTAGATGGGGAATAAACCAAGCCCACGTTGGCTGCCACAGCTGTTYTTCCTTTGCAGTGATGTGGATTTGTTTTAGTTGCTGGGGGGATTTAGGAGGGAGGTGATTGATTGGTGGTAGTTGGAGGGAAACCAATCCAAAGTGGCTAAAGACAAGCCAATAATTTTTTTTTTGTGTGACTTGAGTGATAGACCACAGTGGCAAGGCGTAGACAATATTATTGTACCATGTTATAGTCTGTATTGAGCTGGATGGGGCTAGGAAAGGGATGCTGTTAATGCATACTACTACCCCCAACCTGCGGGGCGGGGGGGTAAAGAAAGACTTGGAATCCGCCAGGAGACCAAGAATATTCTCTTCTGCTTTGGTATTACTCCTACAACTCTGCAGTATCATATCTCATATCACCACCTTGTTCTCCTCCAATGTATGTGGTCATATCAGTCCTATGGCCAAGAGTCCTCCAACCTTCTACCCCAATTAAAGACKCCTATGTCCTATGCTTCTGATGAATCAACCATTCCCTGCTTTTGTATGATACTGGTATAGAAAGTGCAGATGTAAATCACATCGACCAAACACTGACCTAGCATTCAGACCGATGTTGTGCATTCCATCAAAAAAAGATTTTGTTTTGATAGCATTTTTGTTATTCCGATTTTTTTTTTTTTTACATGCATATATTGACATTCTTWAAAAAAATCAGACTCCAGTTGAATTTTAAGGAACTGATAAAAGCATCATGTTGCCCTGTTTCAGCACTTCGAATTGTACTTAAATATTCTACAGATTCAATAAAATGTCATTTTTACTCGGTAGCGTCCAGTATTATTTGCTTCCTTCGGTGTAAATTCTTCCTCATTCGGTGTGATTCCTTGGCTATATGACTACGAGTTTGCTGAACACTAAACGCAGATTGCATGTATTAAATGTATATGGGACTGGGCCCTCAGCAAAAATAAATGTCCCATTTTTTTACGCTACTCCCTATCCTGGTTTTAATGTATACCTGTATGCTTCCACGCGTACAATATTATAGAACGTATAGGGCGGTGAGGGGTTTCGCGCAGAGAAGAGATTATTCTGCTCCGGCTATTTCCGATCTGCGCCGGTGTTAAGGAGGCTGCCAATTTCTTCGTCGTGTGTTCTGGCGATACATCTGCATCCTCCATTTCTGGCATTCTCATCATGTTGGACATTTTAGTGTTGATGTTTTTTGCTATCATGGGACTTGTTTTCCTATCCTACATCATTTACATGTTATGATGTGTGTCCGGATTTTGGACCCAGCCGGTGGACGGGCCGGGATATAAAAATATGTTTGGTGAGCCGCTCCTACATCCGCGGTACCCATCGCTGACAATGGTAAGTAGCGCRCACAGATGAAAACGTCAGCCTCTTATGCTCGTTAGTTATTGAATTATAGGTGTAAAATTGCGAAGATACAAAAATGAAAGATTAAGTTGTATATGACAGATAGTGCTGAAACATTGATGGGCTATATATTCATATTTTTGAGAATATAAAACCAGTTTCTAGTTAGCGTTATGATACGATGTTGGTTCATACTATTAAAAATCTTTCCACCGGTATTTCTTTTCTCTCAATTATGACGCTATATTAATGGTGGTTAAGATGCTGGGAACTCCGTTTACCCTGTGTCCCGCAGGATAGAAATAACAGGAAAGAATAACACTGACTGGGAGCATAATAAATGTGACACCTGTGCATCCTGCTCAATCTCTGTTCCAGGGAGGAATGCTCTTCTACGTGGAGGAGAAGGGGGGCTTTACTGCCACTCTGGGGAGAATGAAGATGGCCAATCAGAGGGGGAAGAGCTTGTAGGATGGATAGACTGGCAGCTGGTGGACACTTCCCCGCTCTGTTGATCTCTGTAGATTCAGCCACCCGACTATGATAACCTTTATCGAGATCGGGTCTCCTGGACCCTAGTAGGCTCCAATAGACAACCCCTCTGCCCTACGCTCCATCCCTTCTGACTMCTCTTCTAAAATGATTATTTATCTGTGTGTAGAACGCGTATGAGTTAGCAAAGRTGTCAAATTGGTAAGGGTGTAAAGCTATAAGGAGTAAGGTTGTATWGCGGTAGCATTGTTTGTGCCTATTTGACTACACTGTGAGGGTTAACACTACCCCCCCAAACTGTGCAATGTAGAATATCTCCATGTTAAGTGCATGGTTTTGTGTGTTAGGCTGTATAAATAAGTCAAAGGATAGAGAGACTTCATCCTATCAAGGAACTTGGACAGTTATTATCTTAGTAGTTTTCTATGAACAGGCTGAGATGCTCTTGATTGACCTCYACTTGATCTAAGCKTTGAAGCAGGAATATTTTACAATCTGTGAACCTAAAGGCCAGGGGGTTGTGTTAATGCAATAGCTATTAGCCACAGTCACACAGAGATTRTATTGACATGTCAGTACTCACAGAAAATGTATACATTAAAAGTATTAATAACAATCATGTTAGGGGAGATTGTCTTGGGTCTGAGCTAAACTGTTTGTKGTCCTGGRAGAGGTATTMCATCTAAWTATTGCATTMAATTGATASGACCCGGAAGGAACTCGCATATYATCACTCTTGTCACTGTAATCATGAATGACTGATTTATCTTAAACCGTATTGATAACAGTCGAGTGGTCCACCCACTAAATGCATGTTTTTATCCCTCAGATTCATCGCTGGAGTTAGTTTTTCTCTCACAAACATAAGTGTTATATTTATCAGAGCCAAGGCAAATGCCGATTTTATTTTTGTGTGAAGCCATTGAAATAAAGATTTGTGCACGAAAACCTGGCTAACTTTTATTTCACTTCAAAATGTGTGAATGTGCATAGGTATGCTAGAGAGAGTGAATCATTTGTMGGAATCTTTGTTTGCCTACATTTGAAGGTTTGAGTACAGAAGAAACAAGATCGCAAGCCAGCTGTTGACCTAAGAGGGAATGTGTGTGAACATACACAGTGTACAAAACATTAGGAACATGTTCCTAATATTCAGTTCCACCCCATTTTGCCCTCGGAACAGCTTCGATTCGTCAGGGCGTGGACTCTAAAATGTGTCGAAAGCGTTCCACAGGGATGTAGGCCCATGTTGACTCCAATGCTTCCCACTGTTGTGTCGAGTTGGCTGGATGTCCTTTGGGTTGTGGACTATTCTTGACACACATGGGGAAACTGTTGAGCGTGAAAAACCCAGCAGGGTTGCTGTTTTAGACACAAACCGGTGCGCCTGGCATCTACTGCTATACCCCATTCAAAGGCGCCTCAATCCCATGTATTTGAACCAGGTCTGTTTGATTATAGGGTTATTTGAAATAATGTTTTTGGAATTAAGTATTTATAAATATTTTAAAATCCTAGGCTATTTAAAGTAAATAATTGTAACTTATTTTCAAATACTTCTATAGAAGTACACTGTGTATGTGCCCTCACATTCCCTCATGTCAACATGAAGCAATTGACACAAAGTCCAGCTGGCATGCGATCTTGCAATTCTACACATTTTGCCRTTACATATGTTATATGTTCATCTGATATTTGAGTGAGAGTGACTTACAAAATCAATGGGGGCCCCCTGGAGGTCAGGGCCCCTGGGCACATGACTTGCATTCCAGATAAATCATTTTTATATTGGGGTGGGGGTTGGAGGCCCCCTAGAGGGGGGCGGCATTGAGTACAGTAGATCAATAAAGCTACAGTACTCTTGCACATGGTTTCCCAAACTCGTTCCTGGGGCCCCCCCTGGGTGCACATTTTGGTTTTTGCCCTAGCACKACACAGCTGATTTAAATAATCAACTCATCATCAAGCTTTGATTATTTGATTCAGCTGTGTATTGCTAGAGCAAGAAACTTAAACGTGCACCCAAGCGGGGCCCCAGGACCGAGTTTGGGAAACACTGCTCTAGCAGGTGTGAAAGCTGCATATGCTGAAAAACCTTGCTAGTGCATAGGTCAAATGTAGCTTTGTGATGCTCATTTGAATTTCCTGTATTTTTCTGCTTCAGACAAATGATTTCACTTAAAACATTGTTTTTGTATTTAATTATACAAAAGAGAAGGAGCCTTTGACCAGCACGAATTCATGTACAAACTTTATTTTTCATTGGCTGATCAGTTAAGTTCAATGCACATATCCAAACACATTCATTATCAATGACTAAAATAACAAATTGAGTTTTAAAAGATGATTTAATAACACGTAGTCATTTTAAAGCCTGTGTGTCATTTAAAGTAATAGTTGTGTAGTATAATTTTTTTTCCATCCAAACTAATGCTGAAAACGAATCATCACAACCATCTCTATCTGATCTGATGTGTACAAGCTTATTCCATAGAGATAGATAGAGATATCTAGATGGACATAACCCGTTTTAGCATGGACATTGGCATTGAGGGCTTCCAACATTTTAAAATAGTCAACTGGGTGGGTTGGGACATGGGAGCAATCAGCCAATGATCAAATTGTTGCCTATWGTTTGTAAATGGCTTTAAGCTACAGTGCATGCGGAAAGAATTCAGATCCCTTGACTTTTTCCACATTTTGTTACGTTACAGCCTTATTCTAAAATTGATTACATTGTTTTTTTCCCTCATCAATCTACACRCAGTACCCCATAATGACAAAGAGAAAACAAGTTTTTAGAAATGTTTGCAAATTTATAAAAAATGTAAAACAGAAATACCTTATTTACATAAGTACTCAGACCCTTTGCTATGAGACTCGAATTAGAGCTCAGGTGCATCCTGTTTCCATTGATCATCTTTGATGTTTCTACAACTTGATTGGAGTCCACCTGTGGTAAATTGATTGGACAKGATTTGGAAAGACACATACAGTACCTGTCTATATAAAGGTCCCACAGTTGACAGTGCATGTCAGAGCAAAAACCAAGCCATGAAGTCCAAGGAATTGTCTGTAGAGCGCYGAGACAGGATTGTGTCGAGCCACAGTTCTGATTGAAGGGTACCAAAACATTTATTCAGCATTAAAGGTCCCTAAGAACATAGTGGCCTCCATCATTYTTAAATGGAAGGTGTTTGGAGCCACCAATACTCTTCCTAGAGCTGGCCGCCCGGCCAAACTGAGCAATTGGGGGAGAAAGGCCTTGGTCAGGGAGGTGACCAAGAACCCAATGGTCACTGACAGAGCTCTAGAGCTCCTGTGGCGATGGGACAAACTTCCAGAAGGACGACCATCTCTGCAGTGCTCCACCAATCAGGCCTTTATGGACGGAAGCCACTCCTCAGTAAAAGGCACATGACAGCCCGCTTGGGGTGAAGGTTCACCTTCCAACAGGACATCTCTGAAAGCCCGGACTTGAACCCGATCGAACATCTCTGGAGAGACCTGAAAATAGCTGTGCAGCGGCAGTCCCCATCCAACCTGACAGAGCTTGAGAGGATCAGCAGAGAAGAATGGGAGAAACTCCCCAAAGGGTCTTAATACTTATGTAAATGTGATCAGTTTTAAATGTGATCAGTTTTTTTTCATATAAATTTGCACAAATGTCTAAACCTGTTTTTGCTTCGTCATTATGGGGTATTGTGTGTAGATTGAGCGATTAAAAAAWATATATATTTTAGAATAAGGCTGTAACGTAACAAAGTGGAAAAAGTCAAGGGGTCTGAATACTTTCTGAATGCACTGTATATCAAAGATGGTGGATAATTGAAGTAAATATTTTTTTCCCATTGAAATAAAAATGGCCAAGGTTCCTGTCTGTGTAAGTAGGCGTTCCCTCTTTCGCATGAGCTGTGATCTCACGYGGGAAAGCATGCTCAAAGATGGTCACSCRAGAGAGAATGCCCACTTAAGCAGACAGGAACCATGACAATTTTCTTCAATGGGAAACTGCCCAATAACAGCTAGAGCTCTTGTCTACTTATTTCTAACGTGTAAAGCCTCACAGAGGGTATTCAACCGTGAGGGCAAATTGCTAGCTTATATTGCAAAGATACAATATAATCAAACAAAACACACCAGAACTGACAAGATGCACACTGATCAGTAAAGTGAAGNTGAGGGCAAATTGCTAGCTTATATTGCAAAGATACAATATAATCAAACAAAACACACCAGAACTGACAAGATGCACACTGATCAGTAAAGTGAAGAGCGGCTAACAATCTATAACGCTCCCTTTCTTCTGCACAGTTCTCTCACAGTGAGAAACAATAGGATTACAAAATGGTGTACGATGCTGTCTTAATTTGATCTAATTCACTCGTACCAAATATTTTATCAGATGACTAAGTGATGGAGTGACTTTAATGTTCGCTCGCCTGAGAGAACTGAACAGGCTTCTCTCCTTTGTGTACGTTTGTGTGCTTTCAAGGTGCTCAATTGGGAAAAACACTTCCCACAGTCAGAACAGTAGTAAGGCTTCTCTCCTGTGTGCACTTTCTGATGAATGTTTAAGGCAGATGATTTAATGAAGCGTTTCCCACAGTCAGAGCAGGAGTAAGGCTTCTCTCCTGTGTGTATTCGCTGGTGATATTTTAAGGTATCCAATCGGGAGAAACTCATCCCACAGTCAGAGCAGGAGTAGGGCTTCTCACCTGTGTGTATACGTTGGTGGTTTTTTAAGCTGCCCAGTTGAGAGAAACTCTCCCCACAGTCAGAACAGGAGAAAGGCTTTTCTCCAGTGTGCACTCTCTGATAAACTGATAGAGCTTGTGATTTTGTGAAGCACTTCCCACAGTCAGTGCAGTAATACGGATTCTCTCCTGTGTGTATTTTTAGGGGTATTTTTTTTTTAGCTTTGATAGAAATGGGAACATCTCCTCGCAATGTGGGCAGTTGTGAGACCTCGTTGCTCTGTGATCTTTCTGCTGTTTTTCTCTGGATGTAGAGAATGTCTCAACACGGTCTCCTGTGTGAACAACATCCCAAGAACAAGTCAGTTGGTGTGATATACACAGAGTCAAAACATTAGGAACACCTGCTCTTTCTATGACAGGCTGACCAGGTGAAATCAGATGGAAGCTAAGATCCCATATTGATGTCACTTGTTAAATCCACTTCAAATCAGTGTAGATGAAGGGGAGGAGACAGGTTAAAGAATGATTTTTAAGCCTTGAGACTGTTGAGACAGATTTTGTGTGTGTCATTCAGAGGGTGAATGGGCAACACAGAATATTTAAGTGCCTTTGAACAGGGTATGGTAGTAGGTGCCAGGCGCACCGGTTTGAGTGTGAAGAACTGCAACGTTGCTGGGTTTTTCCACGCTCAACAGTTTCCCGTGTGTATCAAGAAGGGTCCACCACCCAAAGGACATCCAACCAACTCGACACAACTGTGGGAAGCATTGGAGTAAACATGAGCCAGCATCCCTGTTGAACTCTTTCGACACCTTGTAGAGTCCATGCCCCGATGAATTGAGGCTGTTCTGAGGGCAAAAGGGTGTGCAACTCAATATTAGGAAGGTGTTCCTAATGTTTTGTACACTCTGTACATATGACTTCTACATAGACTCTACAATACAAAGAGGGAATAAAACTATTCTAAAAGTGGGTGACAGTCAGAGAAAATGACCTGCCACTCACTATCACAAGAGTTAGCAACTACACAGACTCATTTCATAGAACATCAAAACACTGGCAGTTTGTCTACTTCACTTCTTTAAACTACTCTTCGAGCACTCCAGATAGCACAGTTCATAAAACAAATGGAATGCTGGCAATACTGGACAGGTTTGAATGTTGCTGTCTGCGTGCACAGTGATGTGAGCTGATGTGGCCAAAATGCCAGGGCTGAATTTTTGTCCCAGTCCACTACTGTATCCAACACTGAAAATAAAGCTAGCTGGCCTGGCTAGCTATCATTAGTGACCGAGTCCCGGTCGTAGTGACGTTGATCAAGGGAGGAGGACAGGGTGTCCCTTCAGAGGGCAAGAACGCAATGTTTGTTAGGAGAAATACAATATTATCACAAGGAGACGTATACTTGGAATACAGAGGAGGAACGTTGGGAAAGAGAGAGGTGGAGGTTGAAGAGAGTGAGGGTGGCAGAGGGTGAATCTGTTGAAGATGTTGGAAAAAAGGGAGATGGTAGGTCGAAGAAGGCTGCTGGCAAGTGCAAACAGAGTGAGCTACATGCCGTATCCAGTTCTGGAGGTGAAATGGAAGTGAATGATAAAAAGCAACATTGTGCTGCTCTGTTTGTTGATTTATCAAAGGGCATTTGATTCAGTTGACGATAAATTGTTGAAGGGGCAGTAAATTGGTTTAGGAACTATCTTTCTGACAGAACACGATGTGCATATACTGACAATCACAAGTCTAGCTTTCTTGAGATTAATAGAGGTGTGCCTCAGGGTTCTATTGTAGCTCCTGTGTTGTTCTCAATTTGTATTAATGATTTGGGAAATGGGATGCAACCTGCAAAGTTACATCTATATGCAGATGATACAGTCATATATTAATGTGCTCCTTCTCTGTTTCAGGCTGTTGAAGAGCTCCAGACTGCTTTTCAGTCACTGCAGGCCTCCCTTTATGGTCTCAAACTGGTCTTGAATGTACAAAAAACTAAATTCATGACCTTTACCAGAGCTCGCACTCAGCCAGAGAAGGTTAGCATTGTCACATCTGCTGGCTTATCCATTGGAAAAGTGTCATCCGACAAATACCTAGGTATATGGTTGAATGACAAGTTGTCCTTTAAAGTTCACATGGATAGTCTTGTGTGGAAGCTTAAAATGAAATGGGGTTTTTATTTTCGTAATAAGGCTTGCTTCCCGCTTATGACTAAAAAGAAGCTTGTACAGGCCACTTTTCTCTCTAATTGATTATGGTGACTTGTTCTGTATGTATGCAGCCTCCTGTCTTACAGAGACTGGGCTCTGTTTATCATGAATCCTTGCGCTTGTACTAAATGGTGGGTTGGACCTCACTTTATATGCGCAGAAAGATACATTTGTATGTGTTCATCTACAAAGCCCTTTTGGGTAAACTCCTTCTTTACCTCTGTAGTCTGGTCTCCTTCACCATCAGCAGTTACCATACCCGGTCTGTTTGGTGGTTGCTNCAGCAGTTACCATACCCGGTCTGTTTGGTGGTTGCTACTTAAAGTCCCCAGGACATTCACAGTATTAAGCAAGACTGCCTTCTCGTCTTGTGCACCAGAGGCATGGAATAGTCTACAATCCATGCTTCATCTAGATATGTTAGTGCCACTGAATGAATTAACATTTTTGATGGGAGACTCTTATAGAGGAGTGTAAATGCTTGTTTTTTAGGCTGGATCATGTTGTTGAATTGTATTGTTGTATGTTTGAATTCTGTAAAGTRTTGATTGTTGCTGCCTTTTTGGCCAGGTCTCCCTTGAGAAAGAGACTCTGGGTCTCAATGGGCATTTCCTGGTTAAATAATGGTTATTTATGTGCAGAAGGGCATGAGACAAAGGAATGCGTAGTATTGGGGARAGARGCGCTATGTGTTATATGTAGGGGTGCCTGTGGTGCTGGGGATGAGAAGTGTGGGGTGCAAGAGAGGCAGGTTGAGGTTACCAGGGTTAGAGTAGTGCACAGGGTGTCGTATGCTGGGTCAAGGGTGAGAGATCCTGAGAGGATCAGAGTGAGTAGTAGATCTGTGCCTGCACAGAGGGATAGGCAAACGAGTGATATAAGATTGGCTTCTTAGCATTTATAGCAATGGTTATCAACTGTACCGCAGGGATGGAACGTAAATCGCAGAAAATAGAGGTTGTGGGGGCAGCTGCAGAGAAGTATTTGGGTGAAGGAGATTTGACTTCAGAAGAGTTACAGGGTGTGTTGATTGGTGGTGTCTCTGGGTCATTAATGAGTGTAGGGATAGATGGCAGGGTCGTTAAAACATGGGACCACGCCGCCGTCATACCGCTCAGGAAGGAGACGCGTTCTGTCTCCTAGAGATGAACGTACTTTGGTGCGAAAAGTGCAAATCAATCCCAGAACAACAGAAAAGGACCCTGTGAAGATGCTGGAGGAAACAGGTTCAAAAGTATCTATATCCACAGTAAAACGGTCCTATATCGACATAACCTGAAAAGCCGCTCAGCAAGGAAGAAGTCACTGCTCTAAAACCGCCATAAAATCCAGACTACGGTTTGCAACTGCATAC
>NC_036860.1:7336068-7340172 GCF_002910315.2 Salvelinus sp. IW2-2015
TCTTGACTGAAGCAAAAATAGAACCAAATGGACAATGACCCCAAGCATACTTCCAAAGTTGTGGCAAAATGGCTTAAGGACAACAAAGTCAAG
The DNA here is from genome assembly GCF_002910315.2 of Salvelinus sp. IW2-2015. Classification (NCBI taxonomy): domain Eukaryota; kingdom Metazoa; phylum Chordata; class Actinopteri; order Salmoniformes; family Salmonidae; genus Salvelinus; species Salvelinus sp. IW2-2015. The sequence continues at coordinate 7,336,162 of NC_036860.1, forward strand.
GTATTGGAGTGGCCATCACAAAGCCCTGACCTCAATCCCATAGAAAATTTGTGGGCAGAACTGAAAAAGCGTGTGCGAGCAAGGAGGCCTACAAACTGATTCAGTTACATCAGCTCTGTCAGGAGGAATGGGCCAAAATTCACCCAACTTATTTGGGAAGCTTGTGGAAGGCTACCCGCAATGTTTGACCCAAGTTAAACAATTTAAAGGCAATGCTACCAAATACTAATTGAGCATACGTAAGTTCTGACCCACTGGGAATTTGATGAAAATAATAGCTGAAATAAATCACTCTCTCTACTATTATTCTGACATTTCACATCCTTAAAATAAAGGGGTGATTCTAACTGACACTAAGACAGGGTTTTTACTAGGATTAAATGTCAGGAATTGTGAAAAACTGAGTTTAAATGTATTTGGCTAAGGTGTATGTAAACTTCCGCTTCAACTGTATGTGTATATATATATATATATACTTGCGTACTATTCAGAAGAAAGTTCTTTGTTTCTGGCCATTTTGAGCCTGTAATCCAACCCAGAAATGCTGATGCTCCAGATACTCAACTAGTCTAAAGAAGGACAGTTTTATTGCTTCTTTTATCAGGACAACAGTTTTCAGCTGTGCTAACATAATTGCAAAAGGGTTTTCTAATGATCAATTAGCCTTTTAAAATGATAAACTTGGATTTGCTAAAACAATGTGCCATTGGAACACAGGAGTGATGGTTGCTGATAATGGGCCTCTCTACGCCTATGTAGATATTCCATAAAAAATCTCCCATTTCCAGGTACAATAGACATTTACAACATTAACAATGTCCGCACTGTATTTCTGATCAATTTGATGTTATTTTAATGGACAAAAGATGTGCTTTTTAAGTGACATTTCTAAGTGACCACAAACTTTTGAACAGTAGTGTGTGTGTGTGTATGTATATATATATAGTTTTTGTATATATATATAGTTTATATATATATATAGGGGAGACCGGGGATGGTTGTAACACTTGCAATTCCTCCAATCAGGAGCGAGCTAGAATCGTATGATTCACTGTGCTCATGCTCAGTTTAGTCCTGAACCCTCATGTGAAAAAGTCCCTGTGATAAACTGCAGATTATATTGGCAGAAATCTGATTTTGAGGTAAGAAAGTAATTATTTTGACCAACTTTGTTTTTGTGATTGCATGAAGTGCTTTGTAGTTCAATTAATCAAACTTATATCAGGTTGATAACCAGTCTGTGTAGAGATATTTGATGCAAGTTAGCAATGCTAAAGTTTTAWCATTTAGCTAAAATGGAAGCTTGCTAATGGCTGCAAGGGTCCGGGTTAGTTGTAACAACTTGTGAGAAAATGTTACAACTAACCCTGACTAAAACTGGATGTTTTTGGTACATGTTTTCTTTTACTTTCAGCATGCCTTGATCATGGAAAAGAAAGACAGACAGGGGAGTACCTTTCCACTCTTTGAACAGAGCGTCAAATGATGTAACAGAGCAGGGGATATCAATCAGATCAGTTGCAAAGTTGTATGGCAACTTTGTGATGCTGTGCAGATTCTGCAAAAAGAGAAAGAAGCTACTGGAGAAGTGGTCGAGAGGAGAGCTTGTAGGCTACCATAGTGGAAACAGGGTCTTCATTGATGAGCAGGAGCAGAAGTTGTCAGAGTATCTCTTGAGGGCAGCTGATTTTATGCCCACTTCCAGGCCACCTCTCCAGCTGCCACCCAGGCACCTCTCCAGCTGCCTCCCAGGCATCTCTCCAGCGCCTCCAGGCCATTCTCCAGCTGCCTCCCAGGCCACCTCTCCAGCTGCCCTGCCCAGGCCACCACTCCAGCTGCCTCCAGGCCATCTCTCCAGCTGCCTCCCAGGCCACCTCTCCAGCTACCTCCAGGCCATCTCCAGCTGCCTCCCAGGCACCTCTCCAGCTGCCTTCCTGGCCACACTCTCCAGCTGCCTCCAGGCCACCTCTCCACTGCTCCCAGGCCATCTCTCCAGCTGCCTCCAGCCATCTCTCCACTGCCTCCCAGGCCACCTCTACAGCTGCCTTCCTGGCCACCTCTCCAGCTGCCCTCCAGCGCATCTCTCAGCTGCCTCCCAGGCCAGCTAAACGCTGAATACTCTTCTGATTTCACCGTTGATGTACACCCATTCAAGCACTTAGAAGGATTTTTTTTTAAATTTGCTCTGCCTAAAAAAACTGCTGGAAAAAAGCAAGCCAAAACAAACCACACCGAATAACAATAAAAACTGTCCTGCTTATTAGGAAAAAAGACAAAAACAAAGCAGATTGAACCAGAAGATTCAATTCCTCCAACGAGGGGAAACATTTAACAATTCCAAGTCCAAGGAGGTCTGGTTTGCAGTGCTGGGAATGCAAAGTATGGGCCCACCAAGCCTGTACCACTGTCACAACAGTGACTCTGATTAAGTGAACATGTCCAACATTCAGTCACACACACACCAGAAACGTTCAGGTGTTGAGCTTGCCTAGCTTTGTTTGGTTGAGAAAGACCATTTAGTGGAGGGTTAAATAATAAACATTTTATTATTTAGTTCCATTTCCTCCATGAACGAAGTAAACTATTTAGCTAGCTACCAACCCAGAAAAATTATCTTATAGCAAGAAAGTGGTGTCGATGATTTTGATTTAAAAACGGGAGTATATTCATTAGATCAGCTAGTACGGCGGCGGTCTGCGTTGTTTCCTATGTGTTCTCGAGTTCGGCTTCCGACTCTCACAACCCGAGCTACCAGAAAGGCTTTGATTATAAACATTCTGATTTGGTCTGTACCTAGACTTGGTCATCATCACTTATGGATGTATAACTTATGATGATAAACCATCTGGTTAGAACCATCTGCTCTTGCCTATTTAAATAAAGGTTAAATAAAAGAAAAACAAATACCATTGATAACAGATTTGCCGTTCTTCTCTTCCTCCTCTTCATCTTTAATGTTGACATTCAGTCTGAGTGTTGAGACTGCTGTCTTCCAGCTGCACTGATGCCATTTCTGGATCCAGGGGTGTATTTATTCATCGGATTGCGTTGCAAAACGTTTGGTCAGTAGCAGTTTACTCGAGGAAGCAAACAGTTCAAACCCGGAGGACCTATCTGAACTTGTCCAATATAAACTCTGTTTTTGTTGCAAAACATTTTCCGTTGGTAAACGGGTTTCAGTTTTAAAACGTTTTGCAACAGACAATGTTTTGCTACCAAATCTGATTATGAATACACCCTTCTCCTGCAAACAGTAATCTCAGTTACCCAGAAGTACATTATTGCAAAAATACACGCAGAATCTGCCCACGAGAGGTATTGCATAACGGTGTTTGCAACAGGAGGCTCGTGATTTACATTTACATTTAAGTCCATTTAGCAGACGCTCTTATCCAGAGCGACTTACAAATTGGTGCATTCACCTAATGACATCCAGTGGAACAGCCACTTTACAATAGTGCATCTAAATCTTTTAAGGGGGGGGGGGGGAGAGGGGGGGGGCAGAAGGATTGCTTTATCTAGGTATTCCTTGAAAGAGGTGGGGTTTCAGTGAATGTCTGGAGTGGAATAATTTGAATTGTATCAAATACATCTGTTTTATACCATTCCATTTGCTCCGTTCCGTCATTATTAGCCATCCTCCCCTAAACAGCATCCACTGGTGTTGCCCTCACTGTCACTCTGGCAACACGGGATAGATCCAGTCCAGGGGTGCGTTCATTTCGATTAAACGTTTGCTATGTTGCGTGGCTGTTTGTACTGCACGACGCGTTCCCAAACATTCAACCACAACCCGACCCCCACTCCACCCCCACTTCACTCCACCAATCAGGCCTTTAATGGCAAGACGGAAGCAACTCAGTAAAAGGCACATGACAGCCCAGTTGGAGTTTGCCAAAAGCCACCTAATGAGAAACAAGATTCTCTGGTCTAATGAAACCAAGATTGGCCTGAATGCCAAGCGTCACACCTGGAGGAACCTGGTACCATCCCTACGGTGAAGCATGAGGG
>NC_036860.1:7340197-7343437 GCF_002910315.2 Salvelinus sp. IW2-2015
CCACCAAGCCTGTACCACTGTCACAACAGTGACTCTGATTAAGTGAACATGTCCAACATTCAGTCACACACACCAGAAACGTTCAGGTGTTGAGCTTGCCTAGCTTTGTTTGGTTGAGAAAGACCATTTAGTTGAGGTTAAATAATAACATTTTATTATTTAGTTCCATTTCCTCCATGAACGAAGAAACTATTTAGCTAGCTACCAACCCAGAAAATAATCTTATAGCAAGAAAGTGGTGGCGATGATTTATAAAAACGGAGTATATTCATTAGATCAGCTAGTACGGGCGGCGTCTGCGTTGTTTTCCTATGGTGTTCTCGAGTTCGGCTTTCCGACTCTCACAACCCGAGCTACCAGAAAGGCTTTGATATAAACATTCTGATTTGGTCTGTACTAGACTTGGTCATCATCACTTATGGATGTATAACTTAGATGATAAACCATCTGGTTAGAACCATCTGCTCTTTGCCTATTTAAATAAAGGTAAATAAAAGAAAAACAAATACCATTGATAAACAGATTTGCCGTTCTTCTCTTCCTCCTCTCATCTTTAATGTTGACATTCAGTCTGATGTTGGACTGCTGTCTTCCAGCTGCACTGATGCCATTCTGGATCCAGGGTGGTATTTATTCATCGGATTGCGTTGCAAAACGTTTGGTCAGTAGCAGTTTACTCGAGGAAGCAAACAAGTTCAAACCGGAGGGACCTATCTGAACTTGTCCAATATAATCTCTTGTTTTTGTGTGAAACATTTTCCGTTTTGGATAACGGGTTTCAGTTTTAAAACGTTTTGCAACAGACAATGTTTGCTACCAAATCTGATTTATGAATAACCCTCTCCTGCAACAGTAATCTCAGTTACCCAGAAGTACATATTGCAAATTACACGCAGAAATCTGCCACCGAGAGTTATGCATAACATGTTTGCAACAGGGAGGCTCGGTGATAATGGCTGGAGTGGAATAATTTGTAATTTATCAAAATACATTGTTTTATACCATTCCATTTGCTCCGTTCCGGTCATTATTAGCGCATCCCCCCTAAACAGCGTCCACTGGTGTTTGCCCTCACTGTCAAATCTGGCAACACGGGATAGACCCAGTCCAGGGGTGCGTTCAATTCGATTAAACGTTTGCTATGTTTGCGTGGACTTTTGTACTGCACGACGCGCTCCCCAAAACATTTCAACCCACAAACACCGCACCCCCCCCCCCCCCCCCCCCCCCCGTTCCTCAACTGATCATTTAGAACAGCACTGTTTCCGTTTAATTGAACGTTGCACATCGTTTTTCCGTACTTAACACAGCCATGAATAGACGTTTGAGTTCAACGTCTTGGTCCTCCCCTGGGTGTGCCACCTTCAAAAGGACCATCAATACCCAGACTTTTACAAGACTATTTAGATAATCAATTGGGCATTTCAACATCCTGGCCCTCAATATAGACCTGGACATATATTGTTGACCTGGCCACTGTTTCAAATGCTAACTTTTTAGCATTTGTGGCACAAAGTCAACAGTAGCTATATTAGCATTTTTGCGCTTCATGTCCAAATCATCCTAAACTGTTAAAGTATTGTAGCGATACGCGCTATGTGAGCGACATTTACGATTCCAACCAAGTGGGTTAACCCTATTGGCCCAATGCGTAGGATGTTTGCCTTTCACGCCAGGCAAGCCAGGTTTGCTTCTCTGCCCCGCAGTTTGCTACATTGGCGTCAGAAGTGGGATAGTGGGTGTGTGAGGGGGCTGAGTAGTCAAAGCAACGGGACTTGCTTTCCTGTTCGGAGAGGCAGTGTAGAGATCCTTGCTATATGAACCATGTTACAATTCCCACAAAGTGGATTAACCTTATTAGCACGATGCATAGGGTGTTTGCCTTTCACGCCAGCAACCCGGGTTTACTGCCCCACTCTTTGCCTCACTTTCTAAACATTTATTGTGTAACTCAACAAAGTTACTTATAGATGATAAAGTATGGATTACTGTCATACCTTGTCCAAAGACTGCTTACAATATAAGGAAACCAAGATGTAATTTTGTAATATGGGTGAACTATCCCTTTAATGTTATTTAGGCTATCCAGTTTTCTTGAAGAAAATCATGTTTCAATTTTTTAAACAAACAAACAAGCACATTTATCATCCCCCTCTCCCACCTTCTTATCCCCCTCTCATCCCCCACTCCCTCATCCATCCGTGATAATGGTATCGGCACTCCAGGCTTATCAGAACTGGTTCTCACAGACAGACAGACAGACAACGCATAATAGCAGTATACTACAGCTGATATACGGCCCTCAAATTCAAATTTGGACCTTGAAGCCAATTCCACTTCTTTCTTTTTACTCCCCGTCTAATTAGGGACTGGTTTAGATCTGGGAATGAGGGATCATCACTCAATGGGTGGGCAGCATCTTAATAGTCTAATAGTGGCCTCCTCTCTTTGTCTCCTCTCCTTCAATTGCACTGATCTGAAAACACAGGATAGGTAGCATCAACGTGGTGGATGGGAATTTGTTCTCAGCTATCCAGGTATTTCACACAGGCATTTTGTGTGTACTGAGATGCTGCACAGTTAATGATGACAGGTCCTGCCACGTAAGCAGTGCAACTGTTATTTGTGGTGCTGGCGACATCTTGTGGTTGGATCATGTAAATCCAATCACAACCGTAAAATATAAACGCAACATGTAAAGTGTTGGTCCCATGTTTCATGAGCTTAAATGAAAGATCCCAGAAATTCATAATAATTTCCTAAGAAATTCACTCCACCAATCAGGCCTTTATGGCAGGACGGAAGCAACTCAGTAAAAGGCACATGACAGCCCAGTTGGAGTTTGCCAAAAGCCACCTAATGGAGAAACAAGATTCTCTGGTCTAATGAAACCAAGATTGGCCTGAATGCCAAGCGTCACACCTGGAGGAAACCTGGTACCATCCCTACGGTGAAGCATGGTAGTGGCAGCATCATGTTGTGGGGATGTTTTTCAGCKGCAGGGACTGTGAGACTAGTCAGGATCGAGGGAAAGATGAATGGAGAAAAGTACAGAGATCCTTGATGAAAACCTGCTTAGGAGCACTCAGGACCTCAGACTGAGGTGAAGTTTCCCCTTCCAACAGGATAACGACCCTAAGCACACAGCCAAGACAACGCAGGAATGGCTTAGGGACAAGTCTCTGAATGTCCTTGAGTGGCACAGCCAGAGCCCGGACTTGAACCCGATCAACATCTCTG
>NC_036860.1:7347916-7350266 GCF_002910315.2 Salvelinus sp. IW2-2015
TCTGGAGCGACCTGAAATAGCTGTGCAGCAATGCTCAACATCCAACCTGACAGAGCGTGAGATCTGCAGAGAAGAATGGAGAAGACTCCCCAAATACATGTGTGCCAAGCTTGTAGCGTCATACCAAAAACTCAAGGCTGTAATCGCCGCCAAAGGTGCTTCAACAAGTATCGAGTAGGGTCTGAATTTACTAAGAACAATCAAAGTTTGGACACACCGACTCATTCAAGTGTTTTTCATTTATTAACTTTTTTACATTGAGAAGGAATAAATAACAAACTATGAAATAACACATAGGAATCATGTAGTAACCAAAAAAGTGTTAAACAAATGAAAATATATTTTACGGTTTGAAGATTCTGAAAGTAGCCAGCCCTTTGCCTTGATGACACGCTTGCACACTCTTGGATTCATTCAAGCCACGGTTCACAGCTTCGGTGAATGCTCTTTGTCCACACAGTCTTGAATGAGTTCCAATTAGCGTCGGCACTTGGTGGCTGCGTTTCCCATGCTCGGCGGTTGCCACTGCATCCCACCACCCTCTCCATTGGGTTCCAGCTCCGGTGATCATGTGTTAGCTGCCAGGTCATCTGATTGCAGCCACCTCCGTCACTCTCGCTTCCTTGGTTCAAATAATCCTTACCACCTGAGTCGGTGCTGCGGCGTCATTGTACAACTCGTTCGAACATCAACCACAGATGACTCCTAAGGCCATCCACCTAAAGTGTCACAATACACTCCGATGGGCATGCGGCGGTCTAATTGCTCGCCTGCGGAAATGCTGGTGGGGCCTAGCCACATGCCTGGTTAACGGGTAGGGCCCTCCTTGCAGTTTCTACAAATCATACACATTAGTCACCAGCAACCCAGCAACCTCCACCCAACATCCACATCCTCCGTCCTCCATGCCCTCTCACGCGTTGGCGCAACCACACAGCGGGAGACTCATCATCCGCTTCAACCCTACCTCCCTCGCCAGCTCCTCAAAACCAACGGCGCGTTTTTGAACACCCGCAAGCTACAACTCGTCACAATTGGACTCATTCAGACCACAAGACAGATTGTGTCACTCCTGCCGGGGTGCTTGGCCCAGCAGTATCTTCTTCTTTTCAGTACGTGGTTTTTCTTTGCAGACCAATCTTCGGACTTCATGAGCCCTTATTCATCCAGTACTCCTACTGACAACAGTTGATGTTGATGATTAGTGTTGAATATACTACGAACTCTGCTGGAACGCACTGTAATTGGCATGCAACATCCTGAGGCTGCAGGACTTCCTCTCCACATGCAAGATTCCATTCTCTGACACGCAGATGCGTAGCCTCTGCGTCTTCTTTCCTTGTGGCGTCCCTCGATCGGAAGGCAGTTTCAGTCATACGCGCGCTTGATGTTTTATCAGGCCAATTCGACCATGAAGCCCTTATTCACGCAGTCTCCTCTGAACAGTTGATGTTGAGATGTGTCTGTTACTAGAACTCTGTGAAGCATTTATTTGGGCTGCAATCTGAGGTGCAGTTAACTCTAATGAACTTATTCTCTGCAGCAGAGGTAACTCTGGGTCTTCCTTTCCTGTGGCGGTCCTCATGAGAGSCAGTTTCATCATAGCGCTTGATGGKTTTTGCAACTGCACTTGGAAAAAAACTTTGGAAGTTCTTGAAAATTCCGTGATTGACTGACCATGTCTTAAAGTAATGATGGACTGTCACTTCTCTTTGCTTATTTGAGCTGTTCTTACCATGATATGGACTTGGTATTTTACCAAATAGGGCTATCTTTTGTATACCACYCGTATTGCAATTGTCTCAGAACAGGGCAGCACGGCTGGCCCTTGGATGTACACAGAGGGCTAATTTTAATAATATGCATGTCAATCTGGCTCAAAGTGGAGGAGAGATTGACTTCATCCCTACTTGTATTTGTGAGAGGTATTGACATGTTGAATGCACCGAGCTGTCTGTTTGAACTACTGGCCCACAGCTCAGACACCCATGCATACCCCACAAGACATGCCACACGAGGTCTCTTCACAGTCCCCAAGTCCAGAACAGACTATGGAAGGCACACATTACTACATAGATCCATGACTACATAGAACTCTATTCCACATCAAGTAACTCATGCAAGCAGTAAAATTTGATTTAAAAGACAGATTTAAAAAAATTATGGAACAACGGGGAATGTGAAGCAACACAAACATATGCACAGACATGCATACACACACACAATAACATACGCACTATACACACATGGATTTGGTACTGTAGATATGTGGTAGTGGTGGAGTAGGGGCCTGAGGGCACACAGTGTGTTGTGAAATCTGTGAATGTATTGTAATGTTTTAAAAATTGTA
>NC_036860.1:7351243-7352149 GCF_002910315.2 Salvelinus sp. IW2-2015
CAAGATGATAATACCATATTTTGATACATTTCAAATGCAATATTAAACCAGAATGTATATTCAAATACTGCAGAAATTCGGTAGATCGGGCGTTTTATGTCAATAGCCSGAATTATAGGCCCATATAAAAACAACTGAGTTMAACCTTCACCACCTAGACAGGCCTAATGCAATACCCGAAGTGTCCAGTAGGTGTCACGCTCTACTCAGATAATRCATAGCCATACATCAAAGCAAATGTACTGTAGATTGAATCAGATAATTATTCCATAATAATACTGCGTCTTTTAGAGCCAATTGAAAACTATGAGTATGTCAAAGAGGTCTAGGAAGACCAAAATTCCCCTGCTCTGATGCCATATGTTTCTACTGTATTCCATCTATTGATTAGTGGTAACATTATGGCTTAATGGCATTGGTGCTTCTAATTTCAGAATTTGAACACAATCATAACATAATTATAACTCTTGTTGAATATAGGCAATATTATCTTGGTTGTCTAATTGTATCCATCTATTCAACAGATGATGATGACCGTCAGAAATCACCCCACASGACTGATAGCGCCTGAGTCTCTGGAATCTTCATCCCTACTTTTACACTAGGTCAATTCGTTTAAAGACTGGGTTATTGCATATTGAGGGGGTATAATACATTTCCATTTGATTATAATCTTGCCTATTTATGATTTTTTTTCTGGATGGTTTGMCCCCCTGCCTGCAGCACCCTTGTCTCCCTCTCAAACTACATTATCAGCTTTAAGCCCAATAAATGCACTTTTTTTTTGCCCTGGTGCCCCCCTCTACCTCCTTCAGCCACTACTAAAGTTTCTCCCTGACATGTCCATGCCCAGCCAGCCCCTCTCTGTCAAATATTCTGCATTCCACCGCTGATAATATAATCTAC
>NC_036860.1:7352439-7360013 GCF_002910315.2 Salvelinus sp. IW2-2015
GACGTTGTTCATTAGGATAAAGAAGGTGGAGAGAGAGGTGCATTACTGACAATCCAGCCTCCCGTACAAAGACAAATAACCAAGACCAATAGAAAGCAGTATCTATCACACAGTAACCCAGGCAGCATGTCACAGCTATGTTATGTGTCAGTTGAATCAGAATAAGCCAGAACAGGTGCTGTTTTGTTTTTCAGATGTGGACAGACCGCTGCTTACCAGATTAGCCCATGGTGTTTTTATGTGTAGGATGATGGAGTAGGCTATACATGTGTTTTATGCAGTGTTGTGGCTAATATACAACATGGAGAGTTTTTCATACAAACTGATTGAATGATGGTATGTATGCATGGTATGATCACAATGGCCCCCATGGCATTTCTCCACTATGGCACCTGTAACCTCTCMTAACCCTTTAGGAAGTCTAATGAGAGAGAGAGAACTTTTGTGAGTGTAATGTTTACTGTACATTTTTTATTGTTTATTATCTCTTTCACTTGCTTTGGAAATGTAGACATGTTTCCCATGACAAATAAAGCCCTTTGAATTGGAAGGAGAGAGAGAGAGGGGTGAGGGGTGGGGGAGACAGAGGGATATAGCAGCAAGGGGGAGAGGAGGAGGAAGTAATAATAAAATAGAGGAGAGGGAAGGGGAGGGAGATAGACAGAGCAGAGAAAGAAAAAGAAAAAGAAGTGGAGAAGAAAGGAGAGAGAGTGTTGTGTTTAAGTTTAGCCATAGCCTTCAGTGAGTTGTTCAGTTCCTGTTGTGGAGGGGAGGGAGTTTCCCTCAGTACAGGCTGAGAGAGGAGGGAAACTATAGAAGATGTGTTTGTCCTGACTGACCAAGAATGCCCAGGCCTCGCGTGTGTGTGTCTGTCTTTACATGCTTGTGTATATTCACATGTACTGTAGGTAGATATAAACAGTTGACCCATACTCCCTCTCAGTGTGTGGCACTGCATCACTAAATATTTCTTCAAGTGAGGGAAGAACCATGAAAAACATGCATTCCTTAAAGGGCACAGGGATCCATATAATCACACTACCAGGACTACATGTCCCAACATGCTCCCCCCTTGCAGGGGGTCATAAATCCTGCCAATGGTTTTGTACCAGGAGACCTCTGGTTGGTGTATTCTATGGCAACTGAGGTTTTCAGRGAGGCATTAGCTGGACAGCTGGCAGAGAGTCCCTCAGACCTCTACCGGGGGTCACATGGTCTGGCCCGACCAACCCCTTTCCTCACTCCTCTCTCACCCCCTCCTTCCTACTCTCTCATTTTGCTCATTCTGGCTCTGTGTTGCTTCAGCGAGAGGGGAGGGGAGATGGGAAGGAGGAGGGACGTGGAGAGAAAGAGGAGGGAAGTGGAGAGAAAGAGGAGGGAGGAAAGAGGAGGAGGGGGGCAGCAACAGAGGGGGAGTCGAGTCAAGTGAAAGAGAGAGAGAGAGAGCGGGAGTCATCTCTCTCTGTGTAATTCTGCTATCCGTGAGAGAGGTGAAGATTCCACACACGCCCAGTTTCCCCCCGCAGCTCCACGGAAACAAGCAGGAGAACGACAGAAGACAGGAAGAACAAGAGCGGAGCGACTGGCGGTATAAACACAGGCTGTCAGAGCCACAGAGAGGAGGGAGAAGGAGTGAGGTATAGACAGGGAGAATCATGCCTCTCCAGAGATTCGCAGCCGCCGGCTGCTTGGCTGCCTTGCCTATTTGAGGAGAGGAGGATCGCAGTTGGGAATACTGAGCCAAGAACGCCGAAGGGGAGCCAAGGAAACGCCGGTGATTCTGTACCATGAGCAAGAACAGGAGGAGGGAGGAGGCTCGCTGAAAACATGGACCAGGTGAGGAGAGGAAGAGAGGAGAAAGGAGGAGTAGAKGGACAGGKAAACGCCGCGTAGTACCTACGCACACCATAAACATACCTTACACACACTAAACACACAGTAGACCCTCTGATTCATTCATAACATCCACCACCCCAGCTATTTCCCTCCCAACACCCCCGGCCCCCGGGCAAAAACAAACAGCACAGCATGCTTCTTCTCCTCCGCCGCTACTAACGTATCTGATCCCCCCTTCTACTGCTGCCTGTCCCGGTCAGGCTGAGGGGCGGTGTGGTGCCGTGCCGGGGGAGGGAGCCATCGGGTGTGCCTGTCGTCAAACAGCCACCACCAGCAACCAGGCCTCTGGAGGGTTGACAATACCATTCAATACTATGTATTTTCTCCCAGATTTGAACTGTGATCAACAATACACAGGAGAGAGATTACTTGCTTTGGCAATGTAAACGTATGTTTCCCATGCCAATAAAGCCCTTTGGATGAATTGGAGGGAGAGAGACAGGGGTGTGGTTTAGCAGGCATATTTGATGATGAACCCTCTTAACCAGATCCCTGTAATTAGCACCGYGTCACATTATCAGTTAGCATGGAGGGGATTGCAACCCTAATCAGGGCTTTACTTTGGTTGTGTGCTTCACTGAGTGTGTAACCCTAACCCATTGACTTYAAGAAGGGTGTCACGGTGAGGACGCCTTGCGACAGGGCTCTCCGACGAGGATGCTCAGACAGAGAAGAGTTCAGAGTAGAAGGATAGACATGAGCAAACGTTCTGTCTGAGNTATCCAACCAGGACCACAAGTTCACTCACAAAAAGTTAATTCACCGGTGTGTACTTGTTTTCCTATGTTATCAGGACCCCCAAGTCCTAACAATTCACCCGAATGTCCTAAAAATGTAGAAAAACCATAACTTTTTTGAAAAGTCAGGACTTTTTTCAGGTCCTGAATTTGTTCAAATGCTATTTTAAGCTTAAGGGTTACGTTTAGGGGCTAGGGTTAGGGGAAATATGATTTTTAATGGTCAAACATTTTGACACACCAAAAAGTCCTACAATTTCACGAAAGCAAAGCTGTGTGTGTGTGTGTGTGTATCATGTATGAGGGGGTCATTCATAGAAACAAATTCTAGTAATTCTTTCTATGGGGTCATCATGGTACAGTCATGGTCTGTGACGGTGTGTTTCTATGGCAGTTTGTATGCCATCAGCCTTATACGTGTCAGTGCATCACCTGTTCCTGTGCTCTCTCCACTTGTTTGCCTTCTACTCCATAAGGATGTTGTGAGAATGAGACACCACTACAGTATTCTATAGGATAGCATAATACAATGTGTGGCTGTGTAATTATTGGTGTCCAATGTCTCCATTTCAATGTTGCAAATGTCTAGATGTGTGTGCAAACATATATTTAAGAAATAAGGCCAGGGGGGTGTTGTATATGTCCAATATACCACGGCTAAGGGCTGTTCCTTTTGCACGACGCAACGCGGAGTGCCTGGATACAGCCCTTAGCCATGGTATATTGGCCATATACCACAAACACCAGAGGAGCCTTAGTGCTATTATAAACTGGTTAGCAACGTAATTAGAGCAGTGGTATACGTGGTATATGGTCTGATATACCATGGCTTTCAGCCAATCAGCATTCAGGGCTCACACCACCCAGTGTATAAAAGTCCGTAAATACATGTTTGTAGGACACATGTCATATACACTGAGTGTACAAAACATTATCAACACTTGCTCTTTCCATGACCTAGACCAGGTGAAAGCTATGATCCCTTGTTGATGTCACTTGTTAAATCCACTTCAATCAGTGTAGATGAAGGGGAGGAGACGGGTTAAAGAAGGATTTCTAAGCCATGAGACAATTGAGACATGGATTGTGTATGTGTGCCATTCAGAGGGTGAATGGGCAAGACAAAATATTTAAGTGCCTTTGAACGGGGTATGGTAGTAGGTGCAAGGCGCACCGGTTTGTGTCGAGAACTGCAACGCTGCTGGGAAGCATTGGAGTCAACATGACCCAGCATCCCTGTGCRACGCTTTTCGACACCTTGTAGAGTCCATGCCYCGAMAAATTGAGGCTGTTCTGAGGGCGAAGGGGGTGAGGGGTGCAAMTCAATATTAGGAAGGTGTTCTTAATGTTTGGTACACTCAGTATTTATGTAGGCTAGATCTGTGATACTATCTTCTCTGCTGGCATTCACACATTCTGTGGTGTTTACATTAGCTGTCATCAGTTTCCATCCACGCCGTAATGACCTGAGAGTGGATGGAGCAGTAGAGATCAGGGAAAGGGCCATCTATGACCCAGCCTTTACCTTTGCCATCAGGTAGCCTCCATCACCCCATTAGGGCTTACAGTATAGTCACCTCATACACTTCTATGGCCCTGTCCAGTTGGGGCCTGTGCTTGGCTGAGGTTGATGAGACTGATGTTAGACTGGACTCTGTAGTTCTGGTTGTATCTGATGTTCAGGCTGAACTCTTTAGTTCCTGGTTGTATCTGATGTTAGGCTGGACTCTGTAGTCTGGTTGTATCTGATGTTAGGCTGGATCTCTGTAGTCTGGTTGTATCTGATGTTAGCTGGACTCTAGTCTGGTTGTATCTGATGTTAGGCTGGACTCTGTAGTCTGGCTGTATCTGATGTTAGACTGGACTCTGTAGTCTGGCTGTATCTGATGTTAGGCTGGACTCTGTAGTCTGGCTGTATCTGATGTTAGCTGACTCTGTAGTCTGGCTGTATCTGATGTTAGGCTGAACTCTGTAGTCTGGCTGTATCTGAATGTTAGACTGGACTCTGTAGTCTGGTTGTATCTGATGTTAGGCTGGACTCTGTAGTCTGGCTGTATCTGATGTTAGGCTGGGCTCTGTAGTCTGGTTGTATCTGATGTTAAACTGGACTCTGTCTCTGTTATATGTGTTGTCTGGCTGGAGGCAGCCCAGGGATGCAGCAGACTAGCTGCTAGGACCTGAAAGAGTGATGAATGAGTAGGAAGAGAGGAGAGCTGTCTGGGGGACGGCAAGGAGCACAGGCACGAGTCCCTTCTCTTCTCTCCCCCAGACAGTGTATCCCCTGGTCATTGATTACCTCATACCCCATTCTACCCCTCCTCTCCCGAGGTGGTGTGTGTGTGGTTGTAAACAACACGTTTTAGGGGGCTACTCCTCACACCCTCAGGWCAGGGTGAATGATTCATAAGGACCACGGGGGGGACAACTGCTCTGCGTTTCAAATGGCACCCTAGTCCCTATATAGTGCACTACTTTTGACCCAAACCYGTTGGGCCCTGGTTAAAAGTAGTGCACTATAAAGGGAATAGGGTTCCATTTGGGATGCARCCATGGTGTACTTTCCATGCCCATCCTGTAAGTCTGCCAAGGTGACGCTAGCCCCCCACTCTAGTAGAGGTGACATCATCACTGCCAGCCAGCATCCGTCTGTGTGCGCACGAGAATCTGATTTCATTGTGTGTGTGTGTGTGCTCCATTTGTTAGCCTAGTTTCTCATTTCAGAGATTGGCTGGGGCAATCACACAGTGTGCTTCTGTACTGTGTCCCACGCAGCCAGAGGGAGCTTCTCGTTTTGGGGTCATACCACTGTACATGTACAACAACAGAGCTTACTACTACAGTGTTTGCATCAGTGGCTGGGGGTAGCTTACACTACCWCAGTGCAGCAAACAGGAAACAATACTATTTATAGTATGCTGACATGACATGGCTTTGGTGCAGAGCTCGGCTCTGATGTCATTGTCATGGATAGTCTGTTTTTTTAATGTTATTCAATTCTATGGAAATTGTCATTTTTATTTCTACATTCTATTTGTACTTGTGATGGGCTGTCTCTTCAGTTGCATGGGTGTGGACTCTTTGAGGTGACATTGGACATTAGAGTTTCCAGAGGAGTCATTTGATCTCGCCGATGGTTGTTTCTGCTTCAAAGTTGGGGAACACGTCTCCTGATGACATCGGACCCTTAAAAGAGGAGGAACATCTGAGAAGCTGTTTGTCAGTATAAACAGCAGCATTATGGCAATATAAACAAACAACGTGTGTTTACTATAGAGACTTAGTGGAATGACATGTATGCAAAGTCACATTACTGTGGTCTCTCTGTTTCTCTCTCTCTCTCTCTCACACACACACACGCACACACACACACACACACACACATTTCCATGAGTGAGTTATAAGGAGAGTAGCGGCCCACAGAGGGACAGGAAGAGGCTGGTTATATAAGGAGTGTGTGTGAACAGATCAAGGACAGGCAACAGTGAAGGGCKAGTGCAACACTCCTCCCTCCCCCGCAGGAGGAGACCTATCTGTGTTTGTTTTTACCAGAGAGCAGAGGCCACACAGGGCACTTTAACGCATATCTCCTCGGTAAGTGTGTATGGTCTGTATGTACAGTGCCTTGCAAAGGTATTCACCCCCCTTGTGTTTTTTCCTATTTTGTTGCATTACAACCTGTAATTTAAATTGATTTTAATTTGGATTTCATGTAATGGACATACACAAAATAAAATAAACTAAAATTCAACATTAAAAACGGAAAAGTGGTGTGTGCATATGTATTCACCCCCTTTGCTATGAATCCCCTAAATAAGATCTGGTGCAACCAATTACCTTCAGAAGTCACATAATTAGTTAAATAAAGTCCACCTGTGTGAAATATGTGTCACATGATCTTAGTATATATACATGTTCTGAAAGGCCCCAGAGTCTGCAACACCACAAAGCAAGGGGCACCACCAAAGCAAGGGCACCATGAGAACCAAGGAGCTCTCCAAACAGGTCAGGGACAAAGTTGTGGAGAAGTACAGATCATGGTTGGGTTATAAAAAAGATCAGAAACTTGAACATCCCACGGAGCACCATTAAATCCATTATTAAAGGGCCCCCCACAAAACTCACGACCAGGCAAGGAGGACGTATCACAGAGGCAACAAAGAGACCAAAATAACCATGAAGGAACTGCAAAGCTCCACAGCGATTGGAGTATCTGTCCATATACCACTTTAAGCCGTGCACTCCACAGAGCTGGGCTTTACGAAGAGTGGCCAGAAAAAAAGCCATTGCTTAAAGAAAAAAAAAGCAAACACGTTTGGTGTTCGCCAAAGGCATGTGGGAGACTCCCAAACATATGGAAGAAGGTACTCTGGTCAGATGAGACTAAAATGTATATTTTTGGTCATCAAGGAAAACGCTGAGTCTGGCGCAAACCCAACACCTCTCATTACCCCAAGAACACCATCATGCTGTGGGGAGTTTTTCATCGGCGGGAACTGAGAAACTGGTCAGAATTGAAGGAATGATGGATGGCGCTAAATACAGGGAAATCTTGAGGGGAACCTGTTTCAGTTTTCCAGAGATTTGAGACTGGACGGAGGTTCACCTTCCAGCAGGACAATGACCCTAAGCAACACTCGAGTGGTTTAAGGGGAAACGTTTAAATGTCTTGGAATGGCCTAGTCAAAGCCCAGACCTCAATCCAATTGAGAATCTGTGGTATGACTTAAAGATTGCTGTACACCAGCGGAACCCATCCACCTTGAAGGAGCTGGAGCAGTTTTGCCTTGAATAATGGGAAAAAATCCCAGTGGTTAGATGTGCCAAGCTTATAGAGAACTACCCCAAGAGACTTGCAGCTGTAATTGCTGCAAAAGGTTTTTCTACAAAGTATTGACTTTGGGAGGGTGAATAGTTATGCACGCTAAGTTCTGTTTTTTTTGT
>NC_036860.1:7360701-7379427 GCF_002910315.2 Salvelinus sp. IW2-2015
GATGTTAGGCTGGACTCTGTAGTCTGGTTGTATCTGAGTTAGGACTGACTCTGTAGTCTGGTTGTATCTTGAGTTAGGCTGGACTCTGTAGTCTGGCTGTATCTGATGTTAGGCTGGGCTCTGTAGTCTGGTGTATCTGATGTTAAACTGGACTCTGTCTTGTTATATTGTGTTGTCTGGCTGGAGGCAGCCCAGGGATGCAGCAGACTAGCTGCTAGGACCTGAAAGAGTGATGAATGAGTAGGAAGAGAGGAGAGCTGTCTGGGGGACGGCAAGGAGCACAAGGCACGAGGTCCCTTCTCTTCTCTCCCCCAGACAGTGTATCCCCTGGTCATTGATTACCTCATACCCCATTCTACCCCTCCTCTCCCGAGTGGTGTGTGTTTGTGGTGTAAACAACACGTTTTAGGGGCTACTCCTCACACCCTCAGGTCAGGGTGAATGATTCATAAGGACCACGGGGGGACAACTGCTCTGCGTTTCAAATGGCACCCTAGTCCCATATATGCCACTACTTTGACCCAAACCTGTTGGGCCCTGGTTAAAAGTAGTGCACTATAAAGGGAATAGGGTTCCATTTGGTGACAGCCATGTGTACTTTCCATGCCCATCCTGTAAGTCTGCCAAGGTGACGCTAGCCCCCACTCTAGTAGAGGTGACATCATCACTGCAGCCAGCATCCGTCTGTGGTGCGCACGAGAATCTGATTTCATTGTGGTGTGTTGTGTGTGCGCGCTCCATTTGTTAGCCTAGTTTCTCATTTCAGAGATTGGCTGGGCAATCACACAGTGTGCTTCTGTACTGTGTCCCACGCAGCCAGAGGGAGCTTCTCGTTTTGGGGTCATACCACTGTACATGTACAACAACAGAGCTTACTACTACAGTGTTTGCATCAGTGGCTGGGGTAGCTTACACTACCACAGTGCAGCAAACAGGAAACAATACTATTTATAGTATGCTGACATGACATGGCTTTGGTGCAGAGCTCGGCTCTGATGTCATTGTCATGGATAGTCTGTTTTTTTAATGTTATTCAATCTATGGGAATTATGTCAATTTTATTTTACATTCTATTTGTACTTGTGATGGGCTGTCTCTTCAGTTGCATGTGTGGACTCTTTGAGGTGACATTGGACATTAGAGTTTCCAGAGGAGTCATTTGATCTCGCCGATGGTTGTTTCTGCTTCAAAGTTGGGAACACGTCTCCGATGACATCGGACCCTTAAAAGAGGAGGAACATCTGAGAAGCTGTTTGTCAGTATAAACAGCAGCATTATGGCAATATAAACAAACAACGTTGTGTTACTATAGAGACTTAGTGGAATGACATGTATGCAAAGTCACATTACTGTGGTCTCTCTGTTTCTCTCTCTCTCTCTCTACACACACACACGCACACACACACACACACAACACACATTTCCATGAGTGAGTTATAAGGAGAGTAGCGGCCCACAGAGGGACAGGAAGAGGCTGGTATATAAGAGTGTGTGTGAACAGATCAAGGACAGGCAACAGTGAAGGGCGAGTGCAACACTCCTCCCTCCCCGCAGGAGGAGACCTATCTGTGTTTGTTTTTACCGAGAGCAGAGGCCACACAGGGCACTTAACGCATATCTCCTCGGTAAGTGTGTATGTCTGTATGTACAGTGCCTTGCAAAGGTATTCACCCCCCTTGGTGTTTTTCCTATTTTGTTGCATTACAACCTGTAATTTAAATTGATTTTAATTTGGATTTCATGTAATGGACATACACAAAATAAAAATAAACTAAAATTCAACATTAAAAACGGAAAAGTGGTGTGTGCATATGTATTCACCCCCTTTGCTATGAATCCCTAAATAAGATCTGTGGCAACCAATACCTTCAGAAGTCACATAATAGTTAAATAAAGTCCACCTGTGTGAAATATGTGTCACATGATCTTAGTATATATACATGTTCTGAAAGGCCCCAGAGTCTGCAACACCACAAAGCAAGGGGCACCACCAAGCAAGGGGCACCATGAAGACCAAGGAGCTCTCAAACAGGTCAGGGACAAATTGTGGAGAAGTACAGATCATGGTTGGGTTATAAAAAAAGATCAGAAACTTTGAACATCCCACGGAGCACCATTAAATCCATTATTAAAGGGCCCCCACCAAACTCACGGACCAGGCAAGGAGGACAGTAATCACAGAGGCAACAAAGAGACCAAAGATAACCATGAAGGAACTGCAAAGCTCCACAGCGATTGGAGTATCTGTCCATAGTACCACTTTAAGCCGTGCACTCCACAGAGCTGGGCTTTACGGAAGAGTGGCCAGAAAAAAAGCCATTGCTTAAAGAAAAAAAAAGCAAAAACTTTGGTGTTCGCCAAAAGCATGTGGGAGACCTCCCAAACATATGGAAGAAGGTACTCTGGTCAGATGAGACTAAAATGTATATTTTTGGTCATCAAGGAAAACGCTGAGTCTGGCGCAAACCCAACACCTCTCATTACCCCAAGAACACCATCATGCTGTGGGATGTTTTTCATCGGCGGGAACTTAGAAACTGGTCAGAATTGAAGGAATGATGGATGGCGCTAAATACAGGGAAATTCTTGAGGGAAACCTGTTTCAGTTTTCCAGAGATTTGAGACTGGGACGGAGGTTCACCTTCCAGCAGGACAATGACCCTAAGCAACACTCGAGTGGTTTAAGGGGAAACGTTTAAATGTCTTGGAATGGCCAGTCAAAGCCCAGACCTCAATCAATTGAGAATCTGTGGTATGACTTAAAGATTGCTGTACACCAGCGGAACCCATCCACCTTGAAGGAGCTGGAGCAGTTTTGCCTTGAATAATGGGAAAAAATCCCAGTGGTTAGATGTGCCAAGCTTATAGAGACATACCCCAAGAGACTTGCAGCTGTAATTGCTGCAAAAGGTTTTTCTACAAAGTTATGACTTTGGGAGGGTGAATAGTTATGCACGCTTAAGTTCTGTTTTTTTTGTTTTATTTCTTGTTTGTTTCACAATAAAAATATTTTGCGTCTTCAAAGTGGTAGGCAAGTTGTGTAAATCAAATGATACAAACCCCCCAAAAATCAATTTTAATTCAAGGTTGTAAGGCAACAAAATAGGAACAATGCCAAGGGGGTGAATAGTTTCGCAAGCCGCTGTATGCATGTGTGTAAAGTGTGCTCCTTTTACTCTGCACACTCTGCACTGAGAATGAGAACCCTGCCTGGGGGCACGCGGCCGCACAGCCAGACCCACTGCAATGCACCATGGTAGGGAGAACCAGGCAGGCAGGCCAATCAATAGTCATTTAGGGAGACCTCAGTGAACCCTGTGGGCTCTGATCAGCTCCGCTCCGGTCTGATCAGGCTGTGGCTGTGCATGTCAATCCCAGCTCAACCTGCCCTCAGAGCTGGAGCTGGTTCATGCTGCTCACAGGCTGGGTCAGGCTGGGGGAGAGGTCAAAGGGGAAAGTTTACAATGGGTCTTTGGGGGAAATGGGGAGGGCATGGGCAAAAGCCAAGGGTTTCTGTGTAGTGCGCCTATAGAATGAGTCATGTGAAATATATATGTCTGCGTAGGTACACTACATGGCCAAAAGTATGTGAACACCTGCTAGTCGAACATCTCATTCCAAAATTAATGGGCATTAATATAGAGTTGACCCCCCCCCCCTCCCTTTGCTGCAATAACAGCCTCCACTCTTATGGGAAGGATTCCACTAGATGTTGGAATATTGCAGCGGGGAGTTGCATCCATTCACTCACAAGACCATTAGTGAGGTCGGGCACAGATGTTGGGCAATTAGGCGTTGCCCGTAGTTGGTGTTCCAATTCATCCCAAAAGTGTTCGATGGGGTTGAGGTCAGGGCTCTGTGCAGGCCAGTCAAGTTCTTCTACACCAATCTCGACAAACCATTTCTGTATGTACCTCGCTTGTGCACATGGGCATTGTCATGCTGAAACAGGAAAGGGCGTTCTCAAAGTTGGAAGCACAGAATCATCTAGAATGTCATTGTATGCTGTAGCGTTAAGATTTCCCTTCACTGGAACTAAGGGGCCTAGCCCGACCATGAAAACAGCCCCAGACCATTATTCCTCCTCCACCAAACTTTACAGTTGACACTATGCATTGGAGCAGGTAGCAATCTCCTGGCATCTGCCAAACCAAGATTCGTCCGTCAGACTGCCAGATGGTGGGACGTGATTCATCACTACAGAAAATGCAAATGAATTACTTAAAAATCATACAATGTGATTTTTCTGGATTTTTGTTTTAGATTCCGTCTCTCACAGTTGAAGTGTACCTATGATAAAAATTACAGACCTCTACATGCTTTGTAAGTAGAAAACCTGCAAAATCGGCAGTGTATCAAATACTTGTTCTCCCCACTGTATGTAAACTTCCAACTTCAACTGTATGTATGTATTGCATGAGCCAGTTGCAGACACTCCTAATATGTCCTGTACATACTGTATGTCCTGTAACAGAGCCTCCAGTCTTGTTTATAAGATGGGTGGGTCTTCATACATTACATTCTATGTAAGTACAGATAGATAGAGAATGGGGCTAGGATGTAGGGAGGGAGTTCCTCCTGGCCCCTGTACTGTTATTGCTGTGCCACTGTGGAATATACTAAGGCGGCATCCCAAATACCACCCTATTCTCTACAGAGTGGAGTACTTTTGACCAGGGTCATCGGCTCTGGTCAAATGTAGTGCCCTATATAGGAAGTAGGGTGCCATTTGGATCCGCACCTAGCTCTGTGTTTACTCCTCTGTCTGTACACCACTCCTGGAGGCCTGCTCTTAGACACAAGGTGAACACTGTGTGTGTGTGTCCCTCTGTGTGTGTGTGTCCCTCTGTGTGTGTGTGTCCCTCTGTGTGTGTGTGTGTGTGTGTGTGTGTTTCTGTCTTTATGTGTGCTGTGGCTCTCTGCCAAAGTTCTGGCAGATTGTTTTGTCTGTTTCCCATAGATGGAATGCAGTCAGCTAGGACCCAGGCGTTCGGAGTGAAAGGGGTGAGATTGGGGGAGAGAAGACAAGAGTGGGTAGTTATAAAAAGATAATAAGAGAGAGCGAAAGGGAGAGAGAGCAAGATAAAGGGAGGGAATGAGTGTGTGTGTTCCACAGTGGAACAGGTGGTCTAATCTACAGACAGCCCTACCAGGCACCCCCCTGTCCCTCCTCACCCACCCTCCAATCTCTGCAGTTTTAAGAATTTCTCACTTCTCCTTTTGGGCCATAGAGAGAGATGAGCGCTGTTACTGTTCTGGAGTGTGTGTTTTTATAACGAAGATATACATTGTGTATAGGCCTAATGCCTATTTGTATGCGTGTGTGTCTTAACCACAAATAACACTGTCCTCAAGTCACCCTCACATACACCACACTGTACTAGCATCTAAAAGTTCTCCCTCACTTGCAAACATTTGAACTATTGACTAAACAACATCTGCAAGCATTCCCCCCCACACACACACAAACAAACATGTACTCATCCACATAGAGAAGACTATTCTGAGATACAACTGCATTTGTCTGTCTTGTCGTGGGGAGAGAGATGAGAAACAGAGAGATAAGAGGTGGGGACACACACACACAGCTGTTCCGGAGTGTAACCTGCCTGGCTCTCCAGATCACACTAAGACTAAGTCCTCATGGAACATGTATGGAACATCCTCACAGGGATGTCTGTATTAATTCCAGGTGGCTGTTGGGGGATGAAAGATGAGCTGACGGTGAAACCAGCGCTTGTCAGGCGACGCTTTTCGCCAGTCATGTAGGGSCTGGGCTGAGAGAGAAACCACACGACCAACAGCATTGGACACTTTATGGAACACAAAGCCTTCACTATCTCATCCTGGAATATCCAAGGCCAGAGGTCATCTGCCTTCGGCCTAAAGAGCAGGAACCTGGACTTTATCAAATAAATCAGAAATACAGACATTGTCATCCTACAAGAAACATGGTATAGAGGAGACAGACCCACTGGTTGCCCTGCCCTCTAGGTTACAAAGAGCTGGTAGTCCCATCTACCAAACTRCCAGGTGTGAAACAGGGAAGGGACTCAGCTGGTATGCTRATTTGGTATAGAACAGACCTAAGTCACTCTATTAAATTAATCAAAACAGGAACATTTTACATTTGGCTAGAAATTCAAAAGGAAATKATCTTAACAGATACAAATGTTCTCCTGTGTGCTACCTATATCCCCCAYTAGAATCCCCATGCTTTAATTAAGACAGCTTCTCCATCCTGGAGGGTGAAATCAATCATTTCCAGGCCCAGGGACATGTACATGTCTGTGGCAATCTAAATGCCAGAACCTGACACCATCAGCACAATCAATCAATCAATAAATCTAAA
Source organism: Salvelinus sp. IW2-2015 (assembly GCF_002910315.2). NCBI lineage: Eukaryota > Metazoa > Chordata > Actinopteri > Salmoniformes > Salmonidae > Salvelinus > Salvelinus sp. IW2-2015. The sequence continues at coordinate 7,367,054 of NC_036860.1, forward strand.
TTTGATTTATAAAGCCCTTTTTGACATCCGCCGATGTCAAAGTGCTATACAGAAACCCAGCCTAAAACCCCAAACAGCAAACAATGCAGATGTACAGTTGAAGTCGGAAGTTTAGCCAAATACATTTACATTTAAACTTTTGTTTTACAATTCCTGACTTTTAATCCTAGTATAAATTCCCTGTCTTAGGTCAGTTAGTTTTCCTCCCTCGTGATGCCATCTATTTTGTGAAGTGCACCAGTCCCTCCTGCAGCAAAGCACCCCCACAACATGATGCTGCCAACCCTGGTTCTTCACGGTTGGGATGGTGTTCTTTGGCTTGCATGCCTCYCCCTTTTCCTCCAAACATAACGATGGTCATTATGGCCAAACAGTTCTATTTTTGTTTCATCCGACCAGAGGACATTTCTCCAAATAGTACGATCTTTGTCCCCATGTGCAGTTGCAAACNTGTAGACCTCCACAAGTCTGGTTCATCCTTGGGAGCAATTTTCAAACACCTGAAGGTACCACGTTCATCTGTACAAACAATAGTACGCAAGTATAAACCCCATGGAACCACGCAGCCGTCATACCGCTCAGGAAGCGTGAAGAACGGGGGTGGCAGTATCATGTTGTGGGGGTGCTTTGCTGCAGGAGGGACTGGTGCACTTCACAAAATAGATGGCATCATGAGGCAGGAAAATTATGTGGATATATTGAAGCATCATCAAGACATCAGTCAGGAAGTTAAAGCTTTGTCGCGAATGGGTCTTCCAAATTGGACAATGACCCAAAGCATACTTCCAAAGTTGTGGCAAAATGGCTTAAGGACAACAAAGTTAAGGTATTGGAGTGGCCATCATAAAGCCCTGACCTCAATCCCATAGAAAATGTGTGGGCAGAACTGAAAAAGCGTGTGCGAGCAAGGAAATACAAATACAAGGAGGCCTACAAACCTGACTCAGTTACACCAGGTCTGTCAGGAGGAATGGGCCACAATTCACCCAACTTATTGTGGGAAGCTTGTGGAAGGCTACCCAAAACATTTGACCCAAGTGAAACAATTTAAGGGCAATGCTACCCAATAATAATTGAGTGTTGTAAACTTCTGACCCACTGGGAATGTGATGAAATAAATAAAAGCTGAAATAAATAGTTCTCTCAACTATTCTTCTGACATTTCATATTCTAAAAATAAAAAGTGGTGATCCTAACTGACCTAAGACAGGGCATTTTTACTAGGATTAAAATGTCAGGAATTGTGAAAAACTGAGTTGAAATGTATTTGGCTAAGGTGTATGTAAACTTCCGACTTCAACTGTATGTATGTATGTATGTATGTATGTATGTATGCATGAGCCAGTTGCAGACACTCCTAATATGTCCTGTACATACTGTATGTCCTGTACAGAGCCTCAGTCTTGTTTATAAGATGGTGTGGGTCTTCATACATTACATTCTATGTAAGTACAGATAGATAGAGAATGGGGCTAGGATGTAGGGAKGGAGTTCCCTCCTGGCCCCTGTACTGTTATTGCTGTGCCACTGTGGATATACTAAGGCGGCATCCCAAATACCACCCTATTCTCTACAGAGTGGAGTACTTTTGACCAGGGTCCATCGGGCTCTGGTCAAATGTAGTGCCCTATATAGGAAGTAGGGTGCCATTTGGGATGCGCACCTAGCTCTGTGTTTACTCCTCTGTCTGTACACCACTCCCTGGAGGCCTGCTCTTAGACACAAGGTGACACGTGTGTCCCTCTGTGTGTGTGTCCCTCTGTGTGTGTGTGTGTGTGTAGAAGAAATGCTCAACTTCTCCAATTCAATGTTTGCAAAATGTCTGATGTTGTGCAAACATATATTTAGAATAGGCCAGGGGGGGGGGGGGGGTGTCTGTATATGGCCACGTATACCACGGCTAAGGCTGTTCTGCTTCACGACAACGCAGAGCGGAGTTGCCTGGATACAGCTTAGCCTGTTTATTATTGGCCATAGTACACAAACACCCAGAGCCTTGAGTGCTATTATAAAGCGTGGTTACCTCAACGTAATTAGAAGCAGTGGTATAACGGGGTATATGGTCTGATATTACCACGGCTTTCAAGCCCAATCGAGCATTCAGGGCTCACACCAGCCCAGTTTATAAATGTCCGTAATACATGTTTGTGAAGACACATGTCATATACATGCAGTGTACAAAACGTATCAAAGACATTGCTCTTTCCATGACCTAGAGCAGGTAACAGCTATGATCCACTTGTTGGTATTGTTAAATCCGACTTCAATTCAGTGTAGAATGTGTGCCATTCATGAGGGTGACTGGGCAAGGACCAAAATATTTAAGTGCCTTTGAACGGCGTAATCGGTATAGGTGCAAGGGCACCTGGTATTGTGTCGAGAACGCGAACGTGGACTGCTGGAAGCATTGAGTCAACATGAACCCGCATCCCTGTGCAACGCTTTTCCGAACACGCTCTTAGTAGAGTCCATGCCCCGACAAATTGAGGCTGTTCTAGGGCCGAAGGGTGAGGGGATCGCAAATCAATAGGTTAAGGAAGCGTTGTTCTTATGTTGGTACCCTCAGGTTATGTATCGGCTAGATCTGTCGATACTAATCTTCTTCTGCTGGCATTCACAACCTTCTGGTGGTGTTACATTACTGTCATCAGTCTCGCATCCACTGCCGTAGGATGCCTGAGAGTGGACTGTGAGCATAGAGATCAGGGAACGGCCATCTATGACCCCAGCCTCTTACCTTGCATCCACGAGGCTCCATCACCCCCATTAGGGCTTACGTATAGGTCCACTCATACACTTCATGGCCCCCTGTCCAAGTTGGGGCCTGTGCTTGCGTGGGCTATGGTTGACTGACGGACCTGTATGACTGTACTGTAGCCTGGCTGTACTAGTGACTGTGTCAGGCTGGACTCTGTAGGTTGTGTTGTTGATCTGATTTAGGGCCTGGACTCTAAGTCTGGTTGTTAATCTGATGTTCAGGGCTGGACTCTGTAGTCCTGGCTGTGATATATTGTATAGGACTGGACTGCTGTAGTCTGGCGTATCATGAGTTAAGGACTGAACCTCTGTATCGGTTGTAGTCTGACTGTAGCTGAACTCTTTTAGTCTGGCTGTATGTGAATTAGGCGTGAACTCGCTGTAGCTCTGGTTGTTATCCTGGATGCGTTAGTACTGGGACTGTCTGTAGTCTGGTGTGTACTGATGTTAGGGGCTGGACTCTGTAGTCCTGGCTGTGATCTGAATGTTAGGCGGACTCTGTACGTCTGGCTGTATTCTGATGGTAAGGCTGGACTCTTAGGTCTGGGTTGTATCTGATTTTAGGCTGGACTCCTAGTTCTGGCTGTACGTCTGATGTTAGGTCTGGACTCTGTAGGTCTGGCTGTGAATCCTGAAGTTAGACTGTGACTCTGTAGTCCTGGCTGTTATCTGAAGGTTAGCTGGACTCTGTAGTCTGGCTGTTCTGATTTTTAGACTGGCGCCTCTCGTAGGTCTGGCTCTTTCTGATGTTAGGCTGGACTCTGTAGTCTGGCTGTCCTTGATGTTAGACTGGCCTCTGTAGTCGTGGGTTGTTATCTGATGTTATACTGGACTCTGTAGTCTGTTTGTATCTGGATGTTAGGCCTGGAACTCTGTAAGTCTGGTTGTAATCGTTGATGTTAGGCTGGACTCCTGTACGTCTGGCTTAGCCTTGATGTTTACGGCTGGACTCATGTTAGTGCTGGTTGTGATCTGATGTTAGGACTGGACTTCTGTATGTCTGGTTTGTAATCTGATGTTAGGCTGGATCTCTGTATCTGGCTGTTCTAGCTAGCTGGGCTCTGTATGTCTGGTTGTATTGATGGTTAAACTGGAGCTCCTGTCTCTCGTCATATTGGTGTTTTCTGGCGTGGAGCAGCCAGGGATTGTCCTGCCTCGGCGCAGGCCCCCGCGGCTCCCGTCAGCGACTGAGCGCTAGACTGAAGAGAGTGATGAATCGAGTAGGAAGAGAGGAGAGCTGTCGGGGGACGGCAAGGAGCAACGGCAGCGAGTCCCTTTCTTCTGTCCCCAGCGCAAGTGTATCCCCTGGTCATGTGATTACTCATAACCCCAATTCTAGCCGCCTCCTGCTCCCGGACGGTGTGGTGTGTTGTGGTTTTAACAACACGTTTTAGGGGCTACTCCCCTCAGCACCCTCAGGACAGGGTGATGATTCGATGAAGGACCCACTGGGGGGACAACTGCTCTGCGTTGTCAAATGGCACCCCCTATCCCTAATAGTCACCTACTTGTTGACCGCAAACCGTTGGCCTGGTTAAAAAGTAGTGCACGATAAAAGGGAATGGTTTCATTTGGATGCAGCATGGTTAGCTTTCCATGCCAGTCCGTAAGTCTGCCAAGGTGACGCTAGCCGCCACTCTAATACGAGGTCGACATCATATGCCAGCCAGCACGCTGTCTGTGTGCGACGACGATCTGATTTCATTGTGTGTGTTGGGTGCGCGCTGCCATTTGTTGCCTAGGTTTCTCATTTCAGAGATGGCTGGGGCAATCACACAGTGGTGCTTCCTGTACTGTGTCACGCAGCCGAGGGAGCTTCTCGTTTTGGGGTCATAACCACTGTACATGTACAACTAACAGACGCTTACTACTACAGTGTTCCTTGTGCGCAGTGGCTGGGGGTAGTCTAGCATCTATACACAGTGCATGCAAACAGGAAAGTACTATTTATCGTATGGCTGACTATGCCAGTGGCTTTTGGGTCGACGCTCGGCTCTGATGTCATTGGTCATGCGATAGTCCTGTTTTTTTAATGTTATTGCAGTTTATGGAAATGTCAATTTTATTTTACATTTATTTGTACTTGTGATGGGCCTGTCTCTTCAGTTGCATGGGTGTGGACTCCTTTTGAGTGGACTGACATATAGAGTTTCCAGAAGGAGTCATTTGTCTGCGCGATCGGTTGTTTTTGCTCAAAGTTGGGGACACCGTCTCCTGATGACAATCCGACCCTTAATAAGAGGAGGAAACTCTGAAAGCTGTTTTGTCAGTATTAAACAGCAAGCATTACTGCAATATGAAACAAACGAACGTGTGTTTACTATACGAGACTTAGTGGAAGTACATGTATGCAAAGTCATATTGACTCGTTGGTCATCTTCTGTCTCTCTCTTCTCTACACACAACACCACAACTATCACAACAACACAACCTTTCCTAGAGTGAGTTTAGGAAGCGAGTACAGGCCACAGAGGGACAGGAAGAAGGCTGGTTATATAAGAGGTGGTCGGTGTGAACAGATCAATGACAGCGCAAGTGAAGGGCAGTGCAACACTCCTGCCCTCCCGAGGGAGGAGACTATCTGTGTTGTTGTTTATTCGAGAAGAGCAGAGGCCATCTACAGGGCCTTTAACGCATTCTCCTCGGTAAGTGTGTAGTGTCTGTATGTACATGTGCCTTGCAAAGGTATCAACCCCTATGGCTGGTTTTTCCTATTTTGTTGGGCATTACAACCTGTTATATTTTTAAATTGATTTTAATTTGGATTTCAATGTATGGACATACACAAAATAAAAATAAACTTAAAGAAAAATTCACATTAAAAACGGAAAAGTCGGTGTTGCGCATATGTATTCACCCTTTGCTATGAATCCCCTAAATAAGATCTGGTGCAACCAATTAGCCTTCAGAAGTCACATAAGTTAGTTAAATAAAGTCACCTGTGTGAAAACTATGTGGTCACACTGAATCCCTAGTATATATACATGTCTGGAAAGACCCAGAGCTCTCAAAGCACCAAAAGCAGGGCACCACAAAGCAAGGGGCCACATGAAGACCAAGGAGCTCTCCAAACCGGTCAGGGAAAAGTTGTTGGAGAATGTACAGATCATGGGTGGGTTTCATAAAAAAAGATACAGAACTTTGAACATCCCACGGAGCACCATTAAATCCATTATTAAAAGGCCCCACAACACTCACGGGACCCAGCAGGAGGACATATCGCAGAGGCAAACAAAGGAGACCAAAGATAACCAATGAACAGGAACTGCAAAAGCTTCCACAGCGAATTGGAAGTACGTGTCCATAGGAGAACTATTTAAGCCTGCACTCCACAGAGCTGGTTTTGCTTTACGGAAGAGTTGGCCAGAAAAAAAAGCCATTGCTTAAAGAAAAAACAAAAGCAAACCCAGTTTGGTGGTTCGCCAAAAGGCATGTGGGAAGACTCTCCCAACATATGGAATAGAAGGTACTCGGTCAGATGAGACTAAAATGTATATTTTTTGGTCATGCAAGGAAACGTGAGTCTGGGCAAACTCCCAACCTACCTCTCCATGTCCCCAAGAAAAACCATGCATGCTGGTGGGATGTTTGCTTCAGATCGGCGGGTAACTGAGAAACTGGTCAGATAATTGGAGGAATGATGGATGGCCGAGAATACAGAGGGAAATTCTTGAGGGAAACCGTTCTAGTTTCCCGAGATTTGAGACTGCGACGGAGGTTCACCTTCCAGCCAGGACAATGCACCCTAAGCGCACTCGAGTGGTTTAAGGGAATTACGCTTTAATGTCTTGGATGGCCATGTCAAGCCAGACTCAATCAATTGAGAATTGTGGTTGAACTGTAAGAGATTGCCTGTACACCAGGAACCCATCACACTTGACAGGAAGCTGGAGCAATGTTTGCCTTGATAATGGGAAAAAATCAGTGGTGTAGATGTGCCACAGGCTTATAGAGAATACCGCCAAGAACTTGCAGCTGTCAATTGCTGCAAAACAGGTTTTCTACACAAAGTATTGAGCTTTGGGAGGGTGAATAGTTTTATGCATCGCTTTAAGTTCTGTTTTTTGTTTATTTCTTGTTTGGTTTTCACAATAACAAATATTTGCGGTCTTCAAACGTGGTAGGCAAGTTCTGTGTAAATCAAATGATACAACCCCCAAAAACAATTTTAATTCAGGTTGTAAAGGCAACAAAATAGGAACATGGCCAAGGGGGTGAATAGTTTCGCAAGCCGCTGTATGCAGTGTGTAAAGTGTGCTCTCTTTACTCTGCACACTCTGCACTGAGAATGAGAACCCTGCCTGGGGGCACGCGAGCCGCACAGCTCCAGAACCCTGCAATGCACCATGGGTAGGGAGAACCAGGCAGGCAGGCCAATCAAGTTCTTTAGGGAGACCTCAGTGAACCCTGTGGGCTCTGATGCAGCTCGCTGCGGTCTGATCAGGCTGTGGCTGTGCATGTCAATCCCAGCTCAACCTGCCTCTCAGAGCTGGAGCTGGTTGATGCTGCTACCAGGCTGGGTCAAGCTGGGGGGAGGTGCCAGAAGGGGGAAAGTTTACAATGGGTCTTTGGGGGAAATGGGGAGGGCATGGGCAAAAGACCAAGGTTTCTGTGTAGTGCGCCTATAGAATGAGTCATGATGAAATATAATGTCTGCGTAGGTACACTACATGGCCAAAAGTATGTGAAACACCTGCTAGTCGAACATCTCATTCCAAAATTAATGGCATTAATATAGAGTTGACCCCCCCCCCCTCCTTTGCTGCATATAACAGCCTCCACTCTTATGGGAAGGTTTCCCACTAGATGTTGGAATTTGCAGCGGGGGTTGCATCCATTCTCACAGAACCATTAGTGAGGTCGGGCACAGATGTTGGGCAATTAGGCGTGCCCGTAGTTGGTGTTCCAATTCATACCCAAAGAGTGTCGATGGGGTTGAAGGTCAGGGCTCTGTGCAGGCCAGTCAAGTTCTTCTACACCAATTCTCGACAAACCCATTTCTGTATGTACCTGCTTCCTGGTGCACTAGGGGCATTGTCATGCTGAAACAGGAAAGGGCGTTCTCAAGTTGGAAGCACAAAATCATCTAGAATGTCATTGATGCTGTAGCGTTAAGATTCCCTTTCATGGAACTAAGGGGCCTAGCCCGAACCATGGAAAACAGCCCAGCCATTATTCCTCCTCCACCAAACTTTACAGTTGACACTATGCATTGAGCAGGTAGCAATCTCCTGGCATCTGGCCAACCAGATTTCGTACCGTCAGACTGCCAGATGGTGGGACGTAGATTGCATCTACTACAGAAAATGCAAATGAATTACTGTTAAAATCATACCAATTTGATTTTTCTGGTTTTTTGTTTTAGATTCCGTCTCTCCCAGGTGAGATGTACCTATGATAAAAATTACAGACCATCTACATGCTTTTAAGTAGAAAACCTCAAAATCAGGCAGTGTATCACAAATACTTTTCTCCCCCACATGACTATGTAACCTCTCACTTCACAACTTGTGATGTACTCTTACTTGCATGAGCCATTCTGCTCGAGTAGCATCAGATCAACTAATTACTGTCCTGTACATACTGTATGTCCTGGAGCTACACTCAGTAGCCTCAGTCTCTGTTTATAAGATGGCTGTGGGTCTTGCAATAGCATTACACTTCTACTGTAAGTACGAAGATAGAGAATGGGGCTAGGCATGTAGGAGGGAGGTTCCTCCTGGCCCCTGTACTGTGTATTGCTGTGCCACTGTGGATATATATCTAGGCGGCATCCCAAAATACCACCCTATTCTCTACAGACCGGTGGAGTACTTTTGGACCAGGGTCATCGGGCTCTGGTCAAATGTACGTGTGCCTATATAGGAAGTTTTTGGTAGGTGCCATTTGTGGATCCCCCGCACCTAGCTCTGTGTTTACTCCTGCTGTTCTGTACACCACTCCCTGGAGTCTGCTCTTCAACACAAGGTGACAACGTGTGTGTGGTTGGGTGTGTGTCCCTCTGTGTGTGTGATGTAGCTTCTGCTGTGCTCCCTGCTGTGTAGTGTGTGTCCATGTGTTGTGTTGTGTCCCGTGGTGGTGTTCCTTCTGTGGGTGGTGTCCTTGTTGGTGTTGCCCTCTGTGTGTGTGGTGCCTCTTGTGTGAATTCTCTGTGTGTGTGTGTGTCCTTCGGTCGTCGTTTGTGTGTGTGTTGTCTGTTTTGCTTATGCCTAAGCGTCGTTGCTGGCAACGATTTGGAGTTTTGTTTTTTTGTTTTTTTTTTGTCTGTTCTCCAGAGATTAGGAAAGCAGTTCGACTCAGCACCCAGGCGTATCGCGAAAGTGAAAGGGGTGAGATGGGAGGAAGACCAACGACAGAATGGACAACGTAGGTGTGGTAGGTGGACATTGATAAAGTTACCAGAGCGAAAGGAGGCGAAAGAGAGCAGAGAAAGGGAGGCAGATCAAGGGGGTGTTTCGTGTGCTTCCCAGTGGAACAGGTGGTCGAGTACTACTATGCAACTCAGCCCCTACAGGCACCCCCACAGTCCCCTCAGCGTCACCATCTATCTCTGCTAGGGTTTTCTAAGAGAAATTTCTCTCACTTCTCTGTCTTTGGGCCATATGAGAGAGATTGAGGGCTGTGTGACTGTTTCTGGCAGTGCTGTGTTTTTTAACGTAAAGAGATATACATTGTTGGGGTAATAGGCCTAATGCCTATTTGTATGCGTGTGTGTCATTAACCACAAATAACACTGTCTCAAGTCACCCTCACATACACCACACGTTACTAGCTATCTAAAGTTCTCCCTACGATTGCAAACGATTTGAACTATTGACATAACAACATCTGCAAGCATTCCCCCCCACACCACAGTCACAACAAACATGTACTCATCACCATAGAGAAGACTATTCTGAGATACAACTGCATTTGTCTGTCTTGTCGTGGGGAGAGAGATGAGAAACAGAGAGATAAAGGTGGGACAACACCCAACACAGCTGTTCCGGAGTGTAACTCTGCTGGCTCTCCTAGAATCACACTAAGGACTGGCCTCATGGAACATGTATGGAACATCTCCACAGGGATGTCTGTATTAATTCCAGGTGGCTGTTGGGGATGAAGATGAGCTGACGGTGAAACCAGCGCTGTCAGGGCGACGCTTTTCGCCAGTCATGTAGGGCTGGGCTGAGAGAGAAACCACACGACACACAGCATTGAGAACTTTATGGAACACAAAGCCTTCACTATCTCATCCTGGAATATCCAGGCCAGAGGTCATCTGCTTCGGCCTAAAGAGCAGGAACTGGACTTTATCAAATAAATCAGAAATAACAGACATTGTCATCCTACAAGAAAATGGTATTAGAGAGACAGACCCCTGGTTGCTCCCTGCCGTCTAGGTTACAAGAGCTGGTTAGTCCCATCTACCAAGCTACCAGGTGTGAAACAGGGAAGGGACTCAGCTGGTAGGCTGATTTGGTATAGAAAAACACTAAGTCACTCTACTTAAATTAATCAAAAACAGGAACATTTTACATTTGGCTTGAAATTCAAAAGGAAATGATCTTAACAGAATACAAATGTTTCTTCCTGTGGTGCTACCTTATCCGCCATTAGAATCCCCATGCTTTAATTAAGACAGCTTTCTCCATCCTGGAGGGTGAAATCAATTCATTTCAGGCCCAGGACATGTACATGTCTGTGCGCAATCTAAATGCCAGAAACTGACAACCATCAGCAACAACAATCAATCAATAAATCTAAATTTGATTTATAAGCCCTTTTTGACACATCCGCGATGTCAAAGGTGCTATACAGAAACCCCAGCTAAACACCAAACAGCAAAAATGCAGATGTACAGTTGAAGTCGGAAGTTTAGCCAAATACTTTTACATTTAAACTTTTGTTTTACATTCCTGACTTTTAATCCTAGTATAAATTCCCTGTCTTAGGTCAGTTAGTTTTCCTCCCTCGTGATGCCATCTATTTTGTGAAGTGCCACAGTCCCTCCTGAGCAAAGCACCCCACACACATGATGCTGCCAACCCTGGTTCTTCACGGTGTGGATGGTGTCTTTGCTTGCATGCCTCTCCCTTTTTCCTCCAAACATAACGATGGTCATTATGCCGAAACAGTTCTATTTTTTTCATGCGACCAGAGGACATTCTCAAATAGTAGATCTGTTCCCCAAGTGTGCAGTTGCAAACTGTGGTCTGGCTTTTTTTTTATGTTTTGGAGCAGTGGCTTCTTCCTTGCTGATAGTGGCTTTTCGAGTTATGTCGGATATAGGACTCCGTTACTGTGGACTATAGATACTTTGTGACATGTTCCTCCAACATCTTCACAAGGTCCATTGCTGTTGTTCTAGGGATGATTTGCACTTTCGCACCAAAGTACGTTCATCTCTAGGGACAGAATGCGTCTCCTTCCTGAGCGGTATGACGGCTGCGTGGTCCATTGTGTTATACTTTTGACTATTGTTTGTACAGATGAACGGTGTCCCTTCAGGCACTTGGGAATTGCTCCCAAGGATGAACACAACATGCTATACATTTTTGGGAATTTCCAATTTGTTTAAAGGCACAGGTCAAGGTTAGTGTGTCACCTTCCGACCCACTGGAATTGTGATACAGTGAGTTATAAAGTGAAAAGAATCTGTCTGAAACAATTGTTGAGTTCGTGTCATCCACAAAGTAGATGTCTTAACGACTTGCCAAAAACTATAGTTTGTGTAACAAGAAACTTTGGAGTGGTTGTGAAAACCAAGTAATTTATAATGACTCAACCTAAGTGTTTGTAAATCTCCGACTTCAACTGTAAGTAAGCAGCGGTGGCTAGGAAAAACCCCCTAGAAAGGCAGGAACTAGAAGAAACCAAGCGAGGAACCAGGTTCTGAGGGGTGGCCAGTCCTTTCTGGCTGTGCGGTGGAGATTGTAACAGTACATGGCGAAGATGTTCAAACTTTCAAAGATGGCCAGCAGGGTCAAATAATAATAATCCACAGTGGTTGTAGAGGGTGCAAAAACAGTCAGCACGCTCAGGAGTAAATGCATTTGGCTTTTCATAGCCGACTTCTTCACGGTTAGACAGCAGGTTGCTAGAGAGAGTCGAAAACAGTCAGGTATGGACAAGTTAGTCCGTCCGGTGAGCAGGTCAGGGTTCCATAAGCCGCAGTCAAAAAGTTGAAACTGGAGTGCAGCACGACCAGGTGGAGGAGCAAGGAGGTCATCGAGCCAGGTAGTGTTAAGGCATGGTTCCTAGGGCTCAGGTCCTCTGAGAAAGAGAGAAAGAGAGGTATGGACATTTTTCTGCATAATTTTTTGGACAGAAATGTCAGATTTTTGCATATTACGTAGATTGAAAAAAGCTTGTCTTGAAACAGTCTTGATATATATTCGTCAAGAGAAGGATCAGTGTCCAGAGTAACACGCCGAGGTCCTTCAGTTTTATTGTGAGACGACTGTACAACCATCAAGATTAATTGTCAGATTCCAACAGAAGATCTCTTGGTTCTTGGGACCTAGAACTAGCATCTCTGTTTTTGTCTGAGTTTAAAGGTAAAAACATTTACTCTGGTCGCGCCCAGGCTCTGTCGCAGCCGGCGCGCCGGACGGAGTCCTTGGGGCGGGACGCGA
>NC_036860.1:7381952-7383452 GCF_002910315.2 Salvelinus sp. IW2-2015
ATTCTCCTCAATTAAGTTGGAAAAATTATGATCGAGCAGCAGTGAGGGCTCTTCGATATTGCATGGTACTGTCTTTCCAAGCTAGTCGGAAGACTTCCAGTTTGGTGTAGCGCCATTTCTGTTCCAATTTTCTGGAAGCTTGCATCAGGGCTCRGGTATTTTCTGTATACCAGGGAGCTAGTATCTTATGACAAATGTTTTTTGTTTTTAGGGGTGCGACTGCATYTAGGGTATTACGCAAGGTTAAATTTAGTTCCTCAGTTAGGKGGTTAACYGTTTTTTGTACTCTGATGTCCTTGGGTAGGTGGAGGGAGTCTGGAAGGGCATCTAGGACTCTTTGGGTTGTCCGAGAATTTATAGCACAGCTTTTGATGGTCCTTGGTTGGGGTCTGAGCAGATTATTTGTTGCGATTGCAAACATAATAAAATGGTGGTCCGATAGTCCAGGATTATGAGGAAAAACATTAAGATCCACAATATTTATTCCACGGGACAAAACTAGGCCCAGAGTATGACTGTGGCAGTGAGTAGGTCCGGAGACATGTTGGACAAAACCCAYTGAGTCGATGATGGCTCCGAAAGCCTTTTGGAGTGGGTCTATGGACTTTTCCATGTGAATATTAAAGTCACCAAAAATGTGAATGTTATCTGCCATGACTACAAGGTCCGATAGGAATTCAGGGAACCCAGTGAGGAATGATGTATAACGGCCCAGGGGGCCTGTAAACAGTAGCTATAAAAAGTGATTGAGTAGGCTGCATAGATTTCATGACTAGAATTTCAAAAGATGAAAACACTGTCATCTTTTTTGGGGTAAATTGAAATTTGCTGTCGTAAACATTAGCAACAACTCCGCCTTTGCGGGATGCATGGAAAATATGGTCACTAGTGTAAACTGGAGGAGAGGCCTCATTTAACACAGTAAATTAATCAGGCTTAAACCATGTTTCAGTCAGGCCAATCACATCAAGATTATGATCAGTGATTAGTTAATTGACTATAACTGCCTTGGAGGTGAGGGATCTAACATTAAGTAGCCCTATTTTGAGATGTGAAATATCACAATCTTTTTCAATAATGACAGGAATGGAGGAGGTCTTTATTCCAGTGAGATTGTTGAGAACACCGCCATGTTTAGTTTTGCCCAACCTAGATCGAGGCACAGACACGGTCTCAATGGGGATAGCTGAGCTGACTACACTGACTGTGCTAGTGGCAGACTCCACTAAGCTGGCAGGCTGGCTCTCTCATTGTGGAGCTAGAGGAGTTAGAGCCCTGTCTGTCCATAGATAAGAGGAGAGCACCCCTCCAGCAAGGATGGAGTCTGTCACTCCTCAGCAGGCCAGGCTTGGTCCTGTTTGTGGGTGAGTCCCAGAAAGAGGGCCAATTATCTACAAATTCTATCTTTTGGGAGGGGCAGAAAACAGTTTTCAACCAGCGATTGAGTTGTGAGACTCTGCTGTAGAGCTCATCACTCCCCCTAACTGGGAGCGGGCCAGA
>NC_036860.1:7385480-7416613 GCF_002910315.2 Salvelinus sp. IW2-2015
ATCCTCAATGAAATGATAAAATATATACAAACAAATTTCAATTGGCTATACTAAAACTCTTTAACATCCTCCTTAGCTCTGGCATCTTCCCCAATATTTGGAACCAAGTACTGATCACCCCAATCCACAAAAGTGCAGACAAATTTGACCCCAGTAACTACGGTGGGATATGCATCAACAGCAACCTTGGGAAAACCCTCTGCATTATCATTAACAGACTCGTACATTTCCTCAGTGAAAACAATGTACTGAGCAAATGTCAAATTGGCTTTGTACCAAATTATCGTACGACAGACAACTTATTCACCCTGCACACCCTAATTGGCAAACAAAACAAACAAACCAAAACAAAGGCAAAGTCTTCTCATGCTTTGTTGATTTCAAAAAAGCCTTAGACTCAATTTGGCATAAGGGTCTTATACAAATTGATGGAGAGTGGTGTTTTGGGAAAAACATTCGATATTATAAAATCCATGTACACCAGGGGTTCTTAAAAAAATTTCAGCCTGGGACCCAGATTAGAAATGTGTTTTCCTGGGACCCAAGTTTAGGAAAATATGCAACTATATGTAAATACCGGTATATTTCATTGCCCTTATGCCTAAAGCAAATGCAATATAGACAAAAACAAATAACAATGAAATTAAATATTAATGTAAATATTAATGTTTATTTTCCCCCATTAAAAACACTTACTGTTACGATATTGTGTCTAGATGTAGGTGAAGGAGTCAAGCGCAGGAGAGCAGATGTCCGAGTAGCATTTTTTTAATAGGCAAGTCCACAAAAACATATAGGTCAGGTACAATACCAAAATAAACGCTCTCGGCAAAAGAGAAACCAGTTACTCACGGAAGGAGGAAAAAACAACGCTCCTAGAACTATTATACACACTCGGTATAATACTTGAAAATAAACAAGCAACATAACACGAATAATCCCACACAAACCTAAGCAAGCAACAGGGGTAATTATACACACAGAAATTAAAGCAAATGAAACCAGGTGTGAAAGAACCCAAGACAAAACTAACGGAAAAAGAAAAAGGATCGTTGATGGCTAGTAGGCCGGCGACGCCGACCGCCGAGCACCGCCCGAACAGGGAGAGGAACCACCTTCGGTGGAAGTCGTGACACTTACATATCTGTCTAGGTTGGAACTATTGCTGTTGAAAATACAATACATATTTTTTATTCTGAACTAGAATAAACTGATTTATCACATCACACAGATGTAGACCAGAAAACACACACACAGTCCTAATGAGAGGTGTGTGGCTGGTTGAAGTTTTCAATAAGCATGTCTATTCTGGGCTCTGCTTTTGACAGTACAACACTGAGGTCATACTCAGCAATGAGACCGTTTCTCTACTTGTTTTTTAAGTAGGCCAGAGTTGAGAACCCTGACTCGCATAGGTATGTGGTGCCAAACTGGATCAGAACATCTGCTGCTTTCTCAGTCAGGCACACTCGCGCAGCTTCCTGCTGTAGATGAGCAACCCAGAACTGTGTGTGTTTGCCTCAAAAAGCATCTTGTTTTAATCAGTTTATTCCATTTAAGAATAACAATTATTACTTGTATTTTAACAGCAACAGTTCCAACCTAGACTAGTTTTCAACAATAATTTCTACAGTAAGATGTACAGTAGCCATGATAATTTTTCATCTTCATCTGTACTGTTACTAAGGGTTACACCATCAGTAACTAGCTAGCTTGCTTTGGCGAATGTTAGCCATTAGCTGTGTAACGTTACAAGGCCAGGGGATTGTTTGAAAGAGAAACTCACATCTACTACTATGAGAGTTAGTACTCCCTTATTTCTGCTTATCATCGCCTGTTATAAATTTACAACAATGCCTTTCTAGCTGACTTACTTTACCACTGTCGAAGCATTCTGCCCTGTTCTGAAAGAACTCCCTGGGTTTACCGTCATGCTGTGTGTTTGGTCAGGACGTGTCGTTTTATTTATTTGTTCATTTTGAGACTCATTACTAACATTAAGCACTTCCCCGCACAAAACACATTGTGGGCGCTCCTCGTTATTTCTCAAAGTTTGTATGAAAGCGAGAGAAACTCATCCCTGTATTTGCGTTTTATGACAATTGAGCTCAGTCAGAACTTGGGACTAGCATGAGTTCATTTGATGATAGCGGTGAGTGATGGCGAGTGGGAATGACAAAAGTCAGTGGCTGACAGGGCATGCTCTGCTGCTGAACGGCAGCGCTGCATCGTGTGTCGCGGAGTGATCTTTAAGAAAACTGCAGAAAAAAGATCAGGTGAACCGCGAAGCTCGCGCAGGCTGCCAAACTGAGCAGAGACCGCTGCTAAGCAGAGAGCGCACTGAACAGAGAGCACAGATGCACTTGGCCAAATCAATTCCAGTAATTAATTAAATAATTATCAATTTAATCTGACACGTCGCAACCCACGCTTTAAGAAAGGCTGACGTACACAAACAACAAGTGTGCGGTTAAAATTGGCAAAAAACACATATTTCTTCCCACAGGGCTGTTGGGTGAGACAGGGAGGCAGCTTAAGCCCCACCCTCTTCAACATATATATCAATGAATTGGCGAGGGCACTAGAACAGTCTGCAGCACCCGGCCTCACCCTCCTAGAATCTGAAGTCAAATGTCTACTGTTTGCTGATGATCTGGTGCTTCTGTCTCCAACCAAGGAGGGCCTACAGCAGGACCTAGATCTTCTGCATAGATTCAGCCAGACCTGGGTCCTGACAGTAAACCTCAGTAAGACCAAAAATGCAGCGCGGCTAGTGCGTTCAACATATCTTAATAAACAACAGAGGACGAATACGGTGAACACTATACAAAATACAAAATAACAAATGTGAAACACGAGACAGACCTATCTGGTGAGAAACCACAACCACAGAGACAGGAAAACAATCACCCACAAAATCCCCAACAAAAACAAGCCTCCTATATATGATTCTCAATCAGGGACAACGATGACAGCTGCCTCTGATTGAGAACATATTAGGCTGGACACAGAACAGACAAACTTAGACAGCACAACATAGAATTCCCACCCCAGCTCACGTCCTGGACCAACACTAAACAAGGCAACAACACATAAGAACTCTGAGTCAGGATGTTACATTCAGCCAGGACTGGCGGGTTTTTTTTTCCTGGGACCAGTAAAACCTCAAGTAAGCAACAAAACTAATGGTGTTCCAAAAGGTCCAGTTGCCCAGGAATCACAAATACAAATTCCATCTAGACACCGTTGCCCTAGAGCACACAAAAAACAATACATACCTTGGCCTAAACATCAGCGCCACAGGTAACTTCCACACAGCTGTGAACGATCTGAGAGACTGGCAAGGAGGGCCTTCTATGCCATCAAAAGGATCATAAAATTTGACATACCAATTAGGATCTGGCTAAACATACTTGAATCAGCTATAGAACCCATTAACCTTTATGGTTGTGAGGTCTGGGGTCCGCTCACCAACCAAGAATTCACAAAATGGGACAAACACCAAATTGAGACTGCATGCAGAATTCTGCAAAAATATCCTCCGTGTACAACGTAAAACACCAAATAATGCATGCAGAGCAGAATTAGGCCGATACCCACTAATGATCAAAATACAGAAAAGAGCCATTAAATTCTACAACCACCTAAAAGGAAGCAATTCCCAAACCTTCCATAACAGATGAACCTGGAGAAGAGTCCCCTTAGCACGCTGGTCCTGGGGCTCTGTTCACAAACACAAACGGACCCCACAGAGCCAAAGGACAGCAACACAATTAGACCCAACCAAATCATGAGAAAACAAAAAGATAATTACTTGACACATTGGAAAGAATTAACAAAAAAACTGTGCAAACTAGAATGCCATTTGTCCCTAAACAGAGAGTACACCGTGGCAGAATACCTGACCGTTGTGGCTGACCCAAACTTAAGGAAAGCTTTGACTATGTACAGACTCAGTGAGCATAGCCTTGCTATTGAGAGAGGCCGCCGGAGGCAGATCTGGCTCTCAAGAGAAGACAGACTATGTGCACACTGCTCACAAAATGAGGTGGAAACTGAGCTGCACTTCCTAACCTCCTGCCCAATGTATGAACATATTAGAGACACATATTTCCCTCAGATTACACAGATCCACAAAGAATTCGAAAACAAACCAGATTTTGATAAACTCCCATATCTACTGGGTACCACAGTGTGCCATCACAGCAGCAAGATTTGTGACCTGTTGCCACAAGACAAGGGCAACCAGTGAAGAACAAACACCATTGTAAATACAACCCATATTTATGTTTATTTATTTTCCCTTTTGTACTTTAACCATTTTCACATCGTTACAACACTGTGTATATATGCATAATATGACATTTGTAATGTCTTTATTCTTTTGGAACTTCTGTGAGTGTAATGTTTACTGTTCATTTTTATTGTTTATTTCACTTTTGTATATTATCTACTTCACTTACTTTGGCAATGTTAACATATGTTTCTCATGTCAATAAAGCCCCTTGAATTGAGAGAGAGACACTGAGAGACTGATCAGGGATAAATACAATAAATGGAGGGATGGCCGCTTTATCAGGAGCATGAGGCAGGGCAAGCAGCCGTCCAATTAGAAGGCTCAGAGTTGAGGTTGCTGGGCGGAGCTGGCTGTCCAGTTCGTCCAATACAAAATAATRGTCCTACGCTTGGCATGGGGCTCGTGATGGGTCATCATTAATTTGTCATYGGCCAATTACCTCTCTCTCACTGTATATTTCTGTAAGCCAGGGTCTGTCAGCAACATTGTTGCCATCATGCAGAGTGAGATTGTGTRATCAGGGTTGCCCATTGATTGGTAGTGATGTACACTGCGTATACMAAACATTAGGAACACCTTCCTAATTGAGTTTTTTTKWGCCTCAATTCRTCAGGGCATGGACTCTACAAGGTGTCAAGAGTTCAACAGGGATGTTGGCCTATATTGACTCCAATGCTTCCCACAGTAGTGTCAAGTTGCCTGGATGTCCTTTGGGTGGTGGACCATTCTTGATACACACAGGAAACTGTTGAGCATTAAAAACCCAGCAGCGTTGSCATTCTTGACACAAACCTGTGTCCCTGGCACCTACTACCATACCCCGTTCAAAGGCGCTTAAATATTTTGTCTTGCCCATTCACCCTCTGAGTGGCACATGTAACGGATGTGAAATGGCTAAGCTAGTTAGCGGTGGTGCGCGCTAGCAGCCTTTCAGTCGGTTACGTCACTTGCTCTGAAACCTAGAAGTAGTGGTTCCCCTTGCTCTGCAAGGGCCGCGGCCTTTGTGGAGCGATGGGTAAAGATTCTTCATGGTCGACCGTTGTTGATGTGTGCAGAGGGTCCCTGGTTCGCGTCGGGGCGAGGGGACGTACTAATGTTATACTGTTACACACACATACACAATCCATGTCTCAATTGTCTCAAGGCTTAGAAATCCTTTTAACCTGTCGCCTCCCCTTCATCTACACTGATTGAAGTGGATTTAAACATCAATAAGGGATCATAGCTTTCACCTGGATTCACCTGGTCAGTCTATAACATGGAAAGAGCAGGTGTTCGTAATGTTTTGTACACTCGTGTATATTCGTCTAGTGTTGTCAGTGAACAGTGCGCTGTGTGAAGGATGTCAGTCTGCAATGAGCAGCTGTTGCTTCATTACTGTGATCATCATTGAGACCAAGTAGCAGTCCTGTCTTCTCTGAGGGACAGACAGAGGCACCAAAGCTGCATCCTATCCTAGGTATACATACCACTAACCTCCTGGCCCAATTACTGAACCTGCTGAAGGCTACTGATCCTCTCATTACCAAGGAAATGGAGATATGTCATACAACCATTGTGTGCTGTAGTTTTCTTGAAGTTATCTTGAGTATTGTGTGTGTGTGTGTGTGCCTGTGTGTGTGTGTGTGTGTAACTCTGCTTTGGAGATGGATGAGTGTCCACCTGCACTCATCACTCTCTCCAGTATGTCTCCTCTCCCTCCATACATCACTATAATGACTCAATAGGCTGATCATTAGGCTGATTGTTAAGCTGGTCCTTTAAGCATGGCTCCAGCTCTGTCTTCTCTGTGCTCTGGTTCATATGCTCTGGACTACTACATAYGGGGCGGCAGGTAGCCTAGTGGTTAGAGTGTTGGACTAATAACTGAAAGGTTGCAAGATCGAATCCCCGAGCTGACAAGGTAAAAATCTGTCATTCTACCCCTGAACAAGGCAGTTCCTAGGCTGTCATTGAAAATAAGAATTTGTTCTTAACTGACTTGCCTAGTTAAATAAAGGTAAAAAATATCTACTGTGTCTTTACAGCTCTGGTTTGGAACTGCCCAGATCTAGGATCAGTTTACCTTCCCCAAATCCTAACTTTAACCATTAGGGGGAAATGCTAACCTGACCCAATATCAGTGTTTAGGGGCAACTTTTTTCGTCTTTACATGGTAAGTGCCCACTAGTTTCCCTCTCTTTCTGTGCTTCACCTGCACTGCATGCGCCCTCCGGTGGCCATATAGTGAAACTGAAACTCAATTAATTTCCATGTTGAAGGGATTATGGATGATATATTTAGGGGAATTCTCTACTGTGCTGTACAGGAACAGATGGCCTTCCTCTTTGTTCATCTCCATGCCAACACAAGGCAGATGTTTATTTATGTGGATTTATTCAAATTGTATTGCCCAATTGTGTTAAATCCAAGACAATTTCTAATCTGTCCCAGTGGGGCTGGTTATTTGTTTCAGTGTTGATCACAGCTAGTGGGTGTCTAGGGTAAAGTTCATCACAAATTAATAAACTGTTGTTACTGAACTGAATGTTAAACATTGCCTGGTTAAACATGCAGGGGGGTCTAGGATGAAGCTGTTTTATGGCCCCTTGTTGTAACGGCTTTCGTTGTTGGAAGGAGAGGAGGACCAAAATGCAGCGTGGTACGGATCCATAATAACTTTTAATGAGAATGAATACTAAATACAAAAAGAACAAGAGAATCAAAATGAAAACCGAAACAGTCCCGAATGGTGAAAACACTAAAACGGAAAACAACTACCCACAACCCATAGTGRGAAAACAGGCTACCTATGTATGATTCTCAATCCGAGACAATGATCGACACCTGCCTCTGATTGAGAACCATACTAGGCCAAACACATAGAAATATAACGTATAGAACAAAACATAGAAAAACAACATAGAATGCCCACCCCAACTCACGCCCTGACCAAACTAAAATAAAGACATAAAAAAGGAACTAAGGTCAGAACGTGACAATTGTTTCATTCATATAACTGGGTTGTGCGTGCGTGCGTGCGTGCGTGCGTGCGTGCGTGCGTGCGTGCGTGCGTGCGTGCGTGCGTTTGGAATGGGGGAGATATCTCCATGACATAAGACTCCCTACACCAGTCCCCCTCATACCCCCCTTCTCCCGTCCCCAAACCAAAGGAATGAGTCCCTCTTCTGAGGCCCGGTCTAGACAAGCTGTCCCCCTCTGTTATTAGGACAGGGGACAATGGGGAAATGCCAGGATTAGAATATGACCCTTTGACAGAGATAGTATTTAACACAAATATTAAATTGTTTGGACAGTATAATCCTTCTGCTGTCAAACAAATCCTTAGGGGGGCTCTAACCAAGATGTCTTTAATCCTTGATATTCTGCTTTTCTAAAATCATATCTGGTCCACATTAATGGATAGCAGGAAATGCGGTCAGTGGAAGGCCTTTATGATTGGTGATGTGAACAGACTATATTTATACTATGGTCAAATCATGACTGTGATATTTAATTGTAGATCCACAGCTACCTAACGGATGTCATTACTCAGCCTGACGCACAGAAAAAKAATCGGAAATGGAATCTATAATCTGACAACCAGGGTGAATAGAACAGGATAGGCAGAAGCGACAGAAACGGTATACCGTATATGGGTCACTCATCTCTGGGTCCTTTGTAGTGTTATTTCTATAACCTACATTTTACTCATGACGCCGACATGTATGTACTTACATATAGGTCTAAGGGTCAGCAGCGTGAGTAGGTTTCCCATTGTCTCCAGCTCCAGGAAGTGACATCAGAGACAGGAAGCAGAGCAGTGAAGGTAAAGGGGGCAGCAGACACGTATGTGCCTGTGAAGTGACCGGCAGAGGAAGGAAACGGGACCTACTGGAACTCTGTACCCCCCCCCCCCCCGTCTGTCTGTCTGTCTCCCAGATTGGGGGTAGTGCTGGGAAGAGGTGGGGTGGAGACAGGGTGGAGGGTGCAGCACAGTGGGTATGTCTTCTTGCTGAGGAATGTGTACCACTGCCAAGCAATTATAGCAACAGTAGAATTACCTGGATGTGATGCATGTGTTCCAGCTCAGTATGGGGGGTTGGGGGGGGGGGTAAAGAGGTAGGAGCCAGACTGAAAATAGAGTGGATATGACTGAATTGATTACCGATTGTGACACTTGACACCCCTCTAATCAGCAGCCAGTGTGTGAAGGCCATGTATTCATGTAGCTCAGATAATAGGGAATAGATATGTAGGGTACATTGTGCATTTATACAACCTCAGATTGTGCTGTGTGTGTGTGTGTGTGTGTACATTTTCTGGACTAATGCCAATGTGACGTACCTTGGCAGGGTTGTGCCAGTCCACCGCGCCCAGTGTGGGTACACAAGCTGGTGACACTGCAGGAGGCCCTGAACCATGACTCCAGTGAGTCACTCTCTCTAGAGTCACACCGCGGCCGGCCAAAAGCCCTCCACAGCCTCAACCTTGACCTTAGCTTCAGCCCCAGCCATAGCCTCAGCCCCAGACACAGTCTCAGTCCCAGCCCCAGCTCTGAGTCTAATCTGTCTTTACAGACATATGCAGTTATTATATATGTCTGACAGGGAGTTTCTCATCCATTCTCTATCTGGCTGAACAAGCCTGGAGAGGAAGGAGTGAGATGGGCAGCTGCAGAGAAGAGAGGGATTCTAATGATATGGAGTAAGGAGAGAGGGAGCGAGGGGGCAGGGGGAAGCTAGAGGAAGGGTGGAAGAGAGGAGAAGGAAGACAGACAGCTAGAGGAAAAGGGAATGGCAGGGGTGAGGAAAGAGATTGGGCAGTAGACCAGGGAAAMGGGCAAGGGGATGAGGATGTTTGGGGGATGGGTGGAAGGGCACAGGAGTTTGAGGAAATTGTCAGTAGAAGTGACCTAGTAGGGGCTGGAGGCGAGGGAGAGGGCGGCTGGGAGGAATTTTAGCAGAGGAGTGGAGAGAGCCCTGTGCCACCTGCAATAACAGACCAGCCTAGATACTCTAACCAATGGAACCTACACAATACCATCATAGTGGTTTCACCAGAAAAGGACACCACCATGTCTGATATTTTTGTGTATTTTACTACATGGTTTATTAACAGTATCCACATACATTTATGAAGTCCAGTCAAGGTTATGTAACAAAACTACACCTTGCCTGTCTGTGTGTGTCTGTACCAGTCTTGACTGCAGGTCAGCTTTTTTGTCATGAATCTTGTTCTGGAGGGAGCTCTGCAGAGTGGTCACTAGCTGGTACAAACCTTAAATTAAGACCAAAACGTTATGTTATTTTTCATTAATTTTTACAATGTAGAGAATTTTGACTTTGCAGCTGGCCTATCTAGTGGAAATCAGGGGTTGGAACCGATTTTTTCCCCCTAATCTTTTAATTCTGAACAGAACCATATTTGTTGGTTTCCGACCAGCAAAATACAGTTCTGAAACGTTTGSAACCAAAAAAAAGTACCGGTTTATATCGTTCCTTTCTGTTCCTCTTTAAACTTGCTGTGGAGTGGGTAAGCTATTTAATCTGTATAGGAAAGTCGTTATGAGCAATTGTATTTTGCCGTAATAGAATGGTTTAATCATAATGAAAGACAAACACACACACTGCTGCCAGTCACATTGTAGCGTGTGAGAACGCAACTGAAATATTTGCGGGTAGGGAGAGAGGACGGAGGAAGCTGCGGGGAAGTGCTGGGCATCTTGTTATGACATGCATTATCTGAATTAGGCCCACAGAATTATACATACAGAGGAGCTGCTTCTATGGAGAAACTTTGAATGTCTGAATTTCCCGAATTGTTTTAACGTTGGACCCGAGCAAACGTTAGCTAGCTAACAAGCGTGTGTGTGCAGAGCAGCACTATAATTAAAAACACGTATTTTTGTAGTTAATACATCCAATGTGAAACGTGATGACTATAGTATCCTTAACTAGCATTGAAAAATTAAATCCATTCTATTAAACATCTCTCCCTAATTTCTGAATCATGTTTGTAACGTAATCAGTACGCTACAGTAACCTATGCTTCAGAGGGGATGGGCAGGTAGCCTACACACACACACACACACACACTGGCAGAGATTTCCAGCTGGCAGGCAGAAGCTGGAATACATTTCTGAGTGATAGAGGGAGGGCTTTGCATAGGTGCTTTGTTGCCCGGAAGTCCAAAGAACGTTATTAACCGGTTCCCATGCTTTTAAAATAAAGGTTATGTCCCAGAACAGTATAGGTAATTTTGGTTCGGGTTCTTTTCCTCAGATAATGTAGTTATTTTCTGTTTTTTTCAAACCACTATTTTCCGTTTTTTTCAAACTGGGTTTTTTCAAACCCTTGACAGAAATCCCTCAGGTTTGCCTCCAGGACAAAACTCATCCCAATGAACGTCAACCTGTGTTCTGACTGGTCAGCTGTCTCCCCCTCTCCATGCCAGTTGTCCAGGCAAAGAGAGGACCCCCGTCCCCAGTCCCCAGTCCCACGCCCCTACTCCTCCATACTGCGAGTGGGGAATTTATGGCTCACAGTGGAATCTGGACATGGAGGGGTCACCACACTGCACCTCTTCCCACAGCCTTACCCCCATCATTGGACTGCCCCAGGATCCTCTGTGTCAACAGGCAGCCCAGCCACGACAGACCAGGATGTCAAACTCACTGCAGTCTATCTCAAACACTCTATAGGACGTGGCACTCAGACAGACACACAAGTGTCTATGTTACGAAGATGACCGACAGTATGGTCACACAGGAGGATCTCTCAGACAGTGTCTGTATCTCTCTGTCTCAAACACACACATTATCATGTCATTTATTTAGCCAGGATACTCCACTCAGTAACATTTGCCCCACATACACACATACTTGGAACTAATCCACATTGATCAGAGACCCATCTCTCCCACTCCACTCTGACAGAACACATTTTGTGCTGTGTGACCAAGACCGCTGTAATGGTCTTCAATTACATTTGAGATGGGGGTCAGAGTGAAGGTCACTGTATATGTTAGATAAACAGAGAGAGAGAGAGAGAAAGAGGGAGAGACGACTTGGCTGGACTCAAACATTATGTCCATTCAGCTCTTAGCAGTGCTACATATACAGTCCAGGCAGCAGCACTAAATGTAATTGTGTCAGATGGAGGGCTGAGAGAGAGAGAGAGAGAGCTGTGACAGGCCTGACAGCGTAGCAGTGTGTGCTAATGCGCCACTCCATACCGAGGAGGCCCACTGTGAATGATGTTGAAAGGGTATGGCAACAAAGCTTAGAACCAACAAAAGTGTGTGTGTCATACATCTACTCACAGCGCAAGGAGGGCTTCAATCTCAGGACTAGAGGGAACTGGAGGGGGAAAAAAGTGATATGAAAAGAGGAGAACGAGGGGGAGAGGACAGCGATGGGACAGGCCGTGAGACGAGCAGTGTGACTGTAGATATCCAGCTAAATGGAGTGACCGGAATTGATTGTAACATACAGTGAGCGCAGAGGCATGGGACTGTGATCCACAGTGATATCTTATCAAGTTTGGCACAGTTGGCATCTCGTTAACGCGCCCGTTGGTTGGTTCCGGGTAGGTTGGTTGGTTCCGCRAGCCGACCATGTGAGCGGGCAGCAGCAGTGGTGTGGCCCAGCCCAGGGGGGTTTGAGATGGGGCGCAGTGGAGCGAGTAAACGTGATGAACGTTGATTGTTTGTGGGTTACCCTCCAAAGTGCTCCCTCTGCTGTGCGTTGTTATGTAATGACCGCCGGGGACGACTGATGGTCTTTTGGTGCTCTCCCCCTATACACCCCCTGGAGGAGAGAGATAGGGGTGTCAGCACCCATCAGGGTCAAACTCTGTCTCGCTCAGTCGGCCACAGGGACTCTCTCTGCGCTGTGTGCCAATGACTAAGGTTGTCCAACAGACCCAGAGAGAGAGAGAGGAGAGAGGGGTGGATTTACTCCAGACAGATACACATACTGTACAGCGCTCAGACTTACAACAGTATAGTAAATACACTACTCACACACTACAGTACAATAGTAAATAAGCTACTTCAGTCTTCAGTGTAACAATGTAGTAGTATGCAAAATCTAAATCTGCCCACTCAAACATCTGATAGACAGACTTCTTCACAGAAGGCTCACAGTGGCTCCTTGGCAGGGCATATTCTCGCTCTGACTCAGTCTCACCCTCATCAATATTAGAGGGGCCATTTTGCCGGGCTGACAGGCCAGTTGACTTCTCCTGGAGAAACCCGAACAGTGGAGTGCTGTAGCACTGTGTCACCCGACCCAGAGCAGATACAAGTGTGTCTGCTTGAACAGAAAACACATGTAGCCTACTGTAGGGTCAGCCTGAGTCAGAGATCGGGGGCCGCATCCCAAATCGCACCCTATTACCTATGGGCCGCGGTCAAAAGTAGTGCACCACATAGGACATAGGGTGCCATTTGAGAGAGAGAGAGAGCCTACAGACTATAGACAGTGCTCAATGGTCACAGGGGACACGGAACAGTTCAGCACACCAGCTGCTATGGCCCTCAAGCTCTCYGACTTCCACCACTGACCTTAATGCTGCAACCCCCCCTAGTCCCATCTCCCCCTCCTTACCCTCTCCTCATAACCCCTCACTCAGGGACCACGTGACCCCTTCCAGACAGCACCATCTGCCTACCCTGCTCAGCTCTCCCACCTTATGAACACAATCTCCAAGATAAGACCCTGGTCTCTTCCTCTCCCATGGAGGACTCCGACTGACCAGSTATAGACTGACCCTCTGGCAGCGGTATGGAGCAATGTCTATARTGTTCACTGATAGGGCCTCGCCAAAGCCTCACAGACTCTCATAGACAYCTTTGGAAGTCAGCTGAGGTGGAAGTAGTTGAAGGTGGTGGTGAATTCAAGGTGTKTGTTCAGGTGCTGAGCTGCCCTTGACAAGGCTGGTGTATCAACACCAGGTGGGCGAGAGGGGTCTGCAGCCATGTGGAGAACAGGAGGAGGACAGGAAGGCAGGGAGGGCAGCCGTGTGGCTCTGTACGTGGGCAGTATCTTTCTTCCTGTGACTCGACTCCGTTTCCCCAGGCAGGCAGGCAGGCAGCCAGGCAGGCAGGCTGCTTTGAAGTGGCTCTCYCTAGCCTGCTCCCTGCACCCCTCTCCACTGCACCCTCCAATGTAATAGCAGCCACATGGGCCCCCAGCCACGCCTCAACCACACTATATTTCTCCTTACACCAACAAACTCACTGCACTCTTTCCCTCTCTCGTCTGCATCCYCCTCCCTTTCCCCCTCTCCCCTATTTGTTCTCAATCATTCACTGTTTAAGTTGTCTCTCTTTTGTTTCTTTATTTCCTACCCGTTCTGTTCTTTASTCCTCTTTATGGTCAATACCAGTCCAAAACACATGTAGTAATATTGTTTTTCGCTTCGGGAATTGAAAGCATCGCATACAGAACTGTAGAATAACAATACTATCTGAGTCATTGTATGGGGTTGTGGTTTAGATTAGGACTGATTTAGTTCTTTGTCATTTCTTGTCATCTCTGGTCAGAGGTGACAGAGGTTCCCGTCATTGCAATAACTTCCTGTGACTATGAGTTTCTATTTAGTTACACCTACAAACTTACTAATCGGGTCTATTCTGCAACCTAATGGGCTTTATATATATATTATACTACTTTAGTCACAAATTCCCATACAGTATGCAATCATCTGGTTTAGGTTAGGCATTTACCAGAAACGATTTTGTTTCTCTCAAGCCATGCCTCACTAGGCAACAGCTCCATGCTTCCTCACCTTCATGGTCTTCATTTCTCGTCTTGTATTTTTTTGCCCAAGTCTATCTCTGTATCTGGGTACAAAAGGGCTTTGTTTAAATGACATTGAGAGCGCCGTGGCAAGGGCGCCCCCCAYACGTCACAGTTTCCGAAGAGACACGAATAGTTGTGTAAACATTCAGACCCAAACTTTTTGGCACAGCCAGAGGGAGCCCGTACGCTCCAATACGGCAAGCCGAGTGCGCCGTAATGGAAGGCAGGCGCTTTGCTCAATCGGCGCGCAGATTCTCCCAACGCGCCCTCGGCCTGTTTGTCTCAGTTTAACAGGCAGGCTGAGCAAGAGAAGGATTTACGCTGAGCCAGTCTGGCGGAGGAGGGGGAGCAACACCAACCAAACAGCCCAAACAACGGAAAAGAGGGGGGTTGGAAAGGAAGGAAACTGGATAGGTGAATGACACAGAGCATCGCCACCAGACTAAGCTATAATTGGCGAGGCMATATTCTGTATTTTCAGATTTTTATATCTTATTTTGTAACTTCTTGTAGCAGCAAATCTCACTCTCATTTTACTGCTGAACAATCCCAGCTGTCCAATGAATGGAGTTGCTTTCTGCCTTGTTGGAATCCCACCCTTCCCAGAGAACGAAGTAAGTGATCGACCCCACTGTGTTGTCATCGATGTATCCTCGTCTCCTACGTTTTGTCTTCAAGGTTTACCTCCAGAAGCTCTTGCATTGGGCTGTCGGGTTCGTCAGAGAGCATGATTTCGTAAGAGGATTAGTTCACGTCGCTACTGTGTACACACAGACATATGATACAGAAAACCCGTAATTTAAACGAGTTCTCTTGCAACTTTGTCCACACTCCAACATTTGAGTGTGTTTTCTGCTGGTGTTGATTATTTATTTTTTTGCTAGAACGCGGTGGTCAGTGTTCGAGAGACAATTTAAAACTGATCCCTTGCGAATTGCGATTTCAAAGCCCCACTGACGCYTGGACGTTAGAATGTAATTTTGTCTGACTATTGAGTGGAGCTGTCATACTCGGGACGGGACGTCCGGCACAGGGATTGAACTCGGGTCATTATCCAACGATACGCGCTATAACCAGATAACGGTTTTAATTGGCAATTTAATCAACCCTTTTAATTAGAAGTTTCTCGGTTTGTTGCAGTTTGTTTCCATTTCAAGTAGTCGACATGATTGGTTAATAAAAGTCACTCACAAACGTGTTAAACAGCATTATTGAGCTTTAATCTTTGGACTCTCTTCCCCTGTCTTTCCAGTTTTTTTCCATTTCAAGTAGTCGACATGATTGGTTAATAAAMGTCACTCACAAACGTGTTAAACAGCATTATTGAGCTTTAATCTTAGGACTCTCTTCCCCTGTCTTTCCATTTTTTTCCCCTTCAAGTCTTTCCCTATCTACTTTGGGTATTCAAGGACATGTGTTCCCTCTCCTAAATGTTTCTGTAGCCACTTGATAAAGCCAGACWARGCTGTGTACAGTGTAACGGTTTCCTGATAAATTGTTACTTTGAACTACACATGTTGCAACATAGTATCCCTGCAATGGTCGACTGAACACATTGAATTAGAGACTCGCCTTCTAAATGACTTTTTTATGACCACAGACACAAACTGTTTGCCAATGTTTGCGGGCAAACTATTTCGTTGTTTTCTTTGCATAAAGCTGTCGAAAAAAGGCTTGTATGTTTCATTTATAGCCCCAAAAGTACTGGGGCTTAAATGAAAGGTTATCCCACATTATTATCTCATGTTTGCAACGCTGTCCATCCTTCCGTCCAGTGTTGTGGTTGAGGCCTCTGAGGGTGGTGTGACATTGCACAGCTATAAGATAAGAGTAGAGGTTGTCTCCTCGACCTCTCATGTGGTCTATGTGTCTTCGGAAAAGAGGAGGGCTCAGTGTTGCTGTTTGTATGTCCTGTCCTGGCCACAGAGGGCTGTGTCTGGGTGAATCTGTTTTTTTATTTAGCCTAACGAGGCTTTTGACACTGTCTGGCGCCTCTCTGTCTCTCTGTGTGTGTGTGTGTGGTGTCTATCTCATGTGTTTGTGACACACAGTGTTTCACAACATCACCTGAGTCTTATCAACTTCTGCTTTCAAAACTTGGAATCTCCCTACTCCCCACGTCTCCCTACTTTCCTGTGCCGTGGACAACTTCTCTGAAGCACTCCTTGCTGCTCCTGCAAAGTTCATCTTCCCTAATCCATTTTCCTCAAAACAAGACAATTATTTTGTTAACGAGACTAGTTTGATTACATTGGGACAAAGATGGATAGAAAATAAAATGTTAAATGAATAAGCCTCTTATGAACACCATGATGTTCTAACTTCCCCCCCATATCAACAGTGATGATGTCTTCCATTTAAAGGTCCTGACAGTCAGCGCATGACCCTGGTCACAGCCTCCAGACCCAACTTCAGACTTGAGACCTGCCCTGCCCCACCCTCAACTCARACCTCGTCCCATCTCTAACCCTGACACTAGTGTCAACCCCAGCCCCAATCCTGAAGTACTCCCTGGAGAGGGAGATTGAGATGCCATTTTGTTTTTCGAGACTCTTCTGAAGACCAACAAGGATTCTGTTACCACAGAGCTTGGTGTCTGTCTGGGTCTAAGGAGGGGAGAAGTGGCCCTGCGTGCTTCCCCTCGCCTTCCCCTCCCCTGGTCAGGCAGCCTGGCCTGATTGAACACTGATTCAATTAAGAGCAAACCGACCAGCAGAAAGAGAGAAAACAGGGAGAGGGAGGACATCTAATATTACATTTGTTTTCGGTAGCCGTTTGAATGAGAAAATATAGGCCACAGTCTGAGGAGTCTGTTGTCAGTTGGACTCAGTGTGGAGTCTGTTGGGAGTCTGCTGGGAGTCTGCTGGGAGTCTGTTGGGAGTCTGCTGGGAGTCTGTTGGGAGTCTGCTGGGAGTCTGTTGGGAGTCTGCTGGGAGTGGCAGTTGGAGGAGGACAGTTCTAACGTCCAGTGGGGACTGCATGTTGTTTGCAGGGCCGGATGGTTGGGTGTTGCAGCACTGCTGTAGCTGTAATCAATAGGGATGACTGTACAGTACAGGGGGGACGGATGGCTGGGTGGGTGGGGCGGAGGCAGGCCCATTAAGACCCAGAGCGCATTGCGTCATGTGATGCATACATTTTATCGATAGGAAATATGAGAGTTCTGAAAATCATCTCTGCTGCTAAGCCAATCAATGATGCAGCTGCCCATGTGTTACAGGAGCATGTGGTTCCCATTGGGTTCTGTGCATGTCAATCAGGCATRTGCTTTCTTCCTTTCTTATATGTATCTGAGGAACACTTTCCATTATGGTRTGTGTACGCTCACTATTTGATAATCATCGACATAACGATCTTTTATCCACTATGTTCTAACTGTTTATTTCACATGTATAAAGTGTTACTGAAGTATCAGTAAAATCTTCTTTAAAAGCCCCTCTCTCTTTTGCACACGGGTAGAGCATCAAACTACGGTGCTCAAATGGGCCTGCCGATTCAGCTGATCCTAGATCGGTCACGTGAGTCAGTTCTCAGACCACAGAGGCCTGCCGATTCAGCTGATCCTAGATCGGTCACGTGAGTCAGGTCCCATACCTCAGACCCCGGAGGCATGCGATTCAGCTGATCCTAGATCAGTCACGTGAGTCAGTTCTCAGACCCCAGAGGCATGCCGATTCAGCTGATCCTAGATCGGTCACGTGAGTCAGGTCCCAGACCCCAGAGGCATGCCGATTCAGCTGATCCTAGATCAGTCACGTTAGTCAGGTCCCAGACTCCAGAAGCATGCCGTTTCAGCTGTTCCGGGATCATTTCCTGGCCAGGGCAGTTTCTCAGGATCAGAAGTGTTGTGCGTGAGGCTGCAGAGGAAAAMCCCCTGTCCTGCGKGATTCTTAGCAGATGCCTTCACCACCTAGGAAAATGTCACATCAAGACAAAGCATTTCCCTACAGGTTGTAGACGTAAGCATTATGTATTGCTTATGAATGCAGTGTATGGGTTACGCATGTGTTCTTGTGGGTACCATTCAAAAGGTCCAGTTAAATCCAACCCAGGAAATATGTACTTTAAGTAAATCCTATTTGCTGTCATGTTTCCAGTGTGTCCATCTGTGTTGAAGTGACTGCATGGGAGAGRGGGCAGTGGGTAGGATTTCCCATGGGGGTGGAGGGAGGGAGAGAGAGAGAGAGGGAGGGAGGGACAGTAAACCCAGTGTTCCAGAGTGGYCTGTGCTTGTGTGAGTCCATTAACGCGGCTACGACGTCTCCTCACACCTTAACACCAGCACACCGCCCCTCGGGCATTCCTCAAGGMCTCTACGGCAGACAGCAGCTGCGTACCACGGCACTGCACTGCACACACTCACACCTCACCTCTACAATCATTAACCTACCCTGGGAGAGTGGGTGAGGGTATGTAGATACTTTAATCACCCAGACACGTACTGAACCACAGGTGCACACGGTGTACTAAAACTATAGACTCACTCTAGCATGTGTACATCCACACACAGACTCCTAGTCGTTCTCCAAAACACAGATGTATGTGTACTGCTGCAGGCCTAGGCTGTGTGGTAGGTATTGCTTCTACGCCTGATGTGGTGACAGGGATAGGGGGGAACCTGAATTGAAGAGCATGGGAGAGAGAGATGCTGTCGTTTTGAATGCTTCACTCGCGTCTAGCTACGTCTTTTACGCTATCCATGGCTTAAATGTCGCTGAGCATTCCTATCCCAGGTCTCATGCCACGCAGCTAAAGACTGAAGTTAGAAATGAGATACGCTCCGGGTTTCAATGTGGCGTTCCAGTCCAGGCATCCGTGCAACTTTCACTTTCGCGTGTCTGTTGTCGTCCAGCACGTCTGTCTGTTGTTGTCCAGCACGTCTGTCTGTTGTCGTCCAGGACTTCTGTCTCTTGTCGTCCAGGACATCTGTCTGTTGTCGTCCAGGACGTCTGCCTGTTGTCATCCAGGACGTCTGACTGTTGTCGTCCAGGACGCCTGACTGTTGTCGTCCAGGACGCCTGACTGTTGTTGTCCAGGACGTCTGACTGTTGTCGTCCAGGACGCCTGACTGTTGTCGTCCAGGAAGCCGGTCTGTTGTCGTCCAGGACGTCTGACTGTTGTCGTCCAGTACATCTCAATCTGCAACGCTTTGAATGTTTTGCCCCCCCCACACACACACACCATTTACTCTACTTTTCGTAGCCTGACTTCTGAAATGTCTTCTCAACTGCCATTTTGCTTCTTGAGTTCTCCTGTAGAACTTGTGCATATCTACAGTATATAGCCTGTGTAAACATATAGAATGAGAGGAGGAGTCATCATTGAGTAGGTTGATGATTATTGTCATGAATGTTGACCTGGAGGCAGAACTGAGCGATTTCCCCTTAGATGGGCACCTCAAATTTGGCTATTTTGTTCAAATGTATTAAAACATCAATGTAGCTTTTTGGTCTTAATTTAGTGTTAGGAATTATGGTTAGCAGTGTGGTTAAGGTTAGGTTTAATATCAGATTTTATGACTTTGCGGCTATGCTAGCTAGTGACCACTCTGCAGAGCTGCCTCCAGAACAAGATTTCATGCTGAAAAAAGATAACCTGCTATCGTTGACCTTGTTTTCCATGGCAACGAGGGGTGTGGCACCTTTTAATGCAGCTATGCAGCGCAGCTCAGACTGGCATACTGTACTCCCACTGCTAATGGTTGTGTATAGATTCTCTCCTCTCTCTCACTCTCTCTCTCTCTCACACACACACACTCTTCCCGTAAGGAGCACTTTCAAGGAAACTCTCTGGGAGAAATGGTGGTCCTGTTATCTTAGCTGTCCTTAATGATTGCCTGCCCAAAATAGTGATGGTTCCACAGTGGATTCTCCTACCCCTATGCTGGGTGGAGGGCCAGATAAGTTGGGCAGCAAGGGACAGAACCTCTGTCTCTCTTTTATGTGGCATCTGACGGTCAGGCGTACAGTGGTTTAGTGGAAAAACAAAGGCTCTCTCTCAGTAACGGAGCAGGGCTAATTTGATTTAGCCTCCTGACAGTCTGGCCTTTCAGTGTCCCTTTGTGTGTGTGTCTGTGTGTGTGTGTGTGTGTTTCAAGTGTGTTGTTCTTGTACAAGAAAACATGTGAGTGTGTCTCTCTGTCTCTCTGATTGTTGTTGTGGAGGGCTCTCAAATAAGGAATTGGGGCCCGGTCACGTCTTGTTCTGCGACGCAGCCTTGACTCTGTCTGTCTGAATAGACAACTGTCTATCTGTTTGAGGGGGCGGGGCCCACACAGGGTTCAGAGGTTAGGGTCCCCTGTCACACAATAAAGGAGGGTAGGAGCAGGAGGGAACCCCTATCACTGGGTCCAGCAGAGGCCAGGGGGTTAAGTAAGGGAGCCTTTGAGTAACCCCCCCCCCTCATCAGATTATGTATACAGAGTTTTGGGTGGTCTATATACAATATCACACCATGAACTATGCAAATCACACTTTTTCAAGATTTTTGTTGACTGGTTGCAAATGTGAATAAGCAGAAATAGACGTTTGTGATGTAGATGAGAGAGAGATTTTGTTATTTGTCTGTTAACTAGTTACCAGTGTAACTAAGCACGTTGTCAATTCAAATGCCGAACTGCTGAGATGATACTATCGTCTACTTAGATGTTGTGTGTGTGTCCTGCGGTGTGTTGTGTGTGTGTTTGGTGTGTGTGTGTGTGTGTGTGTGTGTGTGTGTGTGTGTGTGTGTGTGTGTGTGTGTGTGTGTGTGGCATGTCTGCTCTGTCTCCATGCTCCTGTCAGATGTGGGAGCACATTGCCTTTTACTCATCCTCTGTGTAACACAGTATTCTCAGGATTGTGGAACACAGAGAGGGAAGGAGAACAG
The DNA here is from genome assembly GCF_002910315.2 of Salvelinus sp. IW2-2015. Classification (NCBI taxonomy): domain Eukaryota; kingdom Metazoa; phylum Chordata; class Actinopteri; order Salmoniformes; family Salmonidae; genus Salvelinus; species Salvelinus sp. IW2-2015. The sequence goes on from NC_036860.1 coordinate 7,406,432, forward strand.
AGGGAGGAGAGAGGTTAGACTTGGTGAGTCAAAGAAGACAGATAGTGAGCACAGACAATTCATCTCAACAATCGAAAGGAAAATGAGAGCGCAGCCCTCTATTACCCAGCATGCACCTTACCACCTCTTTCCCTACTACACCTACTGGCAATAAACACACATATGGCTCAAAGTTGGTGTTGGGTCTTGTCAGGTGGGGAGGCGGCTTGCAACACCAGCACTGTTGGATTCGATTCCCGGCCAACCATACGTTAAAACTCTACGTTTCTGCTAATGCCATATATTCTTATATGTCGTGACCCGGAGGTCTTGTTACTCCACATTTCAGTGACCACGATCCTCCCAGTGTGTCCCAAACTGGCATGTAGAAACCATCCAGTGTAGTTTTGCCGGAATGGGAGTTTGTGTACCACACGGATCAGGGAGGATCCTCCTGGTGTGATATGGCAGATCATCAAAAATGCTGTTGGAGTGGATAAGTGTTGAGCTCGTTAGACAGTGAATTACTCTCTGTCTGTGGACTGATTTCCTCACGGCTAGTTGACTCACTGACCCCAATCAGCATTTTCATCCATTTGGTCAGGCTCTAACACACACTCAACACACAACTCTGCCAGGACCTATTACATAGGCTCCGTTTGCAAACAGAACATGCCATGCACTTTCTCTCTCTGTCTCTCATCTCTGTCTCTCTTTCTCTCTCTCATGTTTCTGTAATGCTTGTTCCCTGCACTTTCTCTTCTCTCTCTCTCTCTTCTCTCCTCTCTCTCTCTCTCCTCTCCTTCTTTCTTCTCTCGTCATGTTTCGTAATGCTGTTTGTCCCTGCAGTGAGCCAGTGGCTTGTTTTGACAGGCATCTGACAGCGGAGCAAGGGGATGGGCAGGCAGGCTGATGAGGAAGTAAGGAGCTGGCGGGCAGAGATAGCATACTGAGCGGGCTGGTTGCCGTAGGGAGGATAGGAGAGCCTTTCCAGGCAGGCAGGCAATGTACTCCTCTCCTTCTCTCCTTCCTCTCTTCTCTCTTTCTCCTCCTCTCTCTCTCCCTCTCTCTCCTCTTCTCTCTCCTCCTTTCTCTCTCTTTCTCTCTCTCTCTCTCTTCTCTCTCTCTCTCTCTCTCTCTCTCTCTCTCTTTCTCTCTCTCCTCTCTCTATTTCTCTCTCCTCTCTCTCTCTTCTCTCTTTTCTCTCTTCTCTTCCTCTCTCTCTTCTCTCTCTCTCTCCTCTCTCCTCTCTCTCTTCTCTCCTCTCTCTCTCTTCTCTTTTCTCTCTTCTCTCTCCTCTCTCTCTTCTCTCTCTCTCTTCTCTCTCCTCTCTCTCTCTCTCTCTCACTCCTCTCTCTTCTCCTCTCTCTTTTCTCTCTCCCTCCTCTTTCCTCTCCTCCTCTCTCTCTCTCTTCCTCTTCTCTCCTCTTTCTCTCCTCTTCTCTCTCTCTCTCTTCTTCTCTCTCTCTCTTCTCTCTTCTCTTTCTCTTTCTTTCTCCTTTCTCTCCTCTCTCCTCCTTCTCTCGCTCTCCTTTCTCTCTTTTCTCTCCTCTCTCCTCTCCTCTCCTCTCTCTTTTTTTCCTCTCTCACTTACTCTCTCTCTCTTCTCTCTTCTTCTCTCTCTCCTTTCTTCCTCTCTCTCTTCTCTTTCTCTCTCTCCCCTATTTCTTCCTCTCTCTCTCTCTCTCTCTCTCTTCTCTTCCTCTCTCCTTCTCGTGATTGGACTTACAGAGCCACACTCAAACCGTCGACTTTGATCTCCTCTGTACTGCCTATTTGGCATCTCAAATGCCACATTTTCAACTTTGTCCGTGATTGTGTAGTCCTGGCAAGTCTCTTCTAAAAGGGCTCAGTTGTCACAGTCTAAATGGTCTTTTAGGTGGTGTTGTCGACTGTTATTCCATCTTTCTGTTCTATACTCAGTGTTGAGATGTAAGTTCGTTAGTTTTGGAGCTGTACAGTTGTCGTCTGTTTACAGACAGAGCTCTTCAAAACAGACTGAATGCTATGCATTCTGACCTCTCTCTCTACTCTCTCTCTCTCTCTCTCTCTCATGCTCTGTAGAACCTGTGTGTCGCACACACATGGTCTTCAATTATTACATTTGAATGTGTGTCAGAGCTAAGGTTTACTGTGAGTGAGAGATGAGTGAGTGAAAGTGTAATAACCAAATTGAGACACCAATAATGCATGCAGAGCAGAATTAGCCATACCCGCTAATGATCAAATCCCAGGAAAGAGCCGTTAAATTCTACAACCACCTAAAAGGAAGCGATTCCCAAACCTTCCATAACAAAGCCATCACCTACAGAGAGATGAACCTGGAGAAGAGTCCACTAAGCAAGCTGGTCCTGGGGCTCTGTTCACAAACAAAAACACACCCCACAGAGCCCCAGGACAGCAACACAATTAGATCCAACCAAATCATGAGAAAACAAAAAGATAATTACTTGACACATTGGAAAGAATTAACAAAAAAACTGTGCAAACTAGAATGCCATTTGTCCCTAAACAGAGAGTACACAGTGGCWGAATACCTGAACACTGTGACTAACCAAACTTAAGGAAAGCTTTGACTATGTACAGACTCAGTGAGCATAGCCTTGCTATTGAGAAAGGCCGCCGGAGGCAGATCTGGCAGTCAAGAGAAGACAGGCTATGTCCACACTGCTCACAAAATGAGGTGGAAACTGAGCTGCACTTCCTAACCTCCTGCCAAATGTATGACCATATTAGAGAGACATATTTCCCTCAGAATACACAGACCACAGATAAACTCCCTTATCTACTGGGTGAAATATCACAGCAGCAACATTTGTGACCTGTTGCCACAAGAAAAGGGCAACCAGTGAAGAACAAACACCATTGTATATACAACCCATATTTATGTTTATTTATTTGAACATTGTTACAACACTGTATATAGCCATAATAAAACATTTTAAATGTCTTTATTCTTTTGGTATAATGTTAACTGTTAATTTTGCTTTGTTTATTTCACTTTTGTTTATGATCTATTTCACTTGCTTTGGCAATGTAAACATATGTTTCCCATGCCAATAAAGCCTCTTGAATTGAATTGAGAGWGTCTTGTATCTGACCTTTGTCTGCTGTGTAGAACATAGAGACTTTCACGGTCTGGAGGGGCAGACTGCTGGAGGGACCCGTCTCTCTGAGTCTATGCCAGCCTCCATCTTCTACCCACAGCTAAGCTCTTCTCTGGCATGCAGGAAAGGCCACTAACACACAGTGACAGAGGCTAAAGACACAGAATGGCCATCAGGCCTGGCATATGTACTGTATCTCATCAAATTACACAWGGARATATAAGGCAGAGCCTGTGGCATATAGAACCGGCAGGGGTGGTGTGTACTGGTCTAGAACACACACACACACACACACACACACACACACACACACACACACACACACACGGCTGGCTGGGCTGTACAGCGTTCCTTCTAACAACAGGAAGGAGCGTGCAGCTCTACTGAAGATGAGACGATAGTGAGGACGAGGAGGGCTTATCCTGCCGTTTTTCAAAACATGCCCAGGGAGAAGGACCTATCTGGGTGTCATCTCTGTGCCAGTGGAGGATAGGGCACGGCTGGATCAGACGCTGGATCAGGGGGGCGGAGCCCCGGAATCTCTGTGTCATCTCTGCATCGTCTTATCACAGTGTACAGTGTGGGTAGTGGGAGCTGCAGCAGCTCAAGTCCAGACTGGCACAGCGTAGCATGACCACGTTCCTCTTAGTCCTGGTTGCCCTGGTCTCTGCTTCCTTCTCCCTCGGTCTGCTGTGGGGTCTCTTGTGAACGACAATGAAACTCCAGCTCTGAGTTTTGGCAGATATGTTGACGGGTCACTTAGTTAGAGAGCGAGAGAAGAGAATGTTGAATGGGGAAAAGCCTTGTGAAGAGAAAAGGGCAGCGAGTTGTTTGAGTTTAGTGTTGTGTTCTGTTCTGTTCGTTGGCTGGGTGCTGTTGTTGCTGTCCCACACTCCCTGGGAGGTTGTCCTTCACTCCAGCAGAGAGAGAGTTCACTGACTCTTAAGTGCTGATAGAGAGAAYGTGTGGACTGGAGCAGTGAATGAAAAACAAAGAACTGGGAGAGATGGGAGGATTGTTTTGGTAGAAGAGAGACTGGGAGAGATGGGAGGATTGGGTTTGGTAGAAAGAGAAGACTGGGAGAGATGGGAGGATTGGGTTTGGTAGAAAGAGACTGGAGAGATGGGAGGATTGGGTTTGGTAGAAAGAGACTGGAGAGATGGGAGGATTGGGTTGGTAGAAAAAAGAGACTGAGAGAGATACAGTTGAAGTCGGAAGTTTACATACACTTAGGTTGGAGTCATTAAAACTAATTTTCAACCACTCCACAAATTCTTGTCCTAACCGACTTGCCAAAACTATAGCTTGTTAACATCTACTTTGTGCATGACACAAGTAATTTTTCCAACAATTGTTTACAGACAGATTATTTCACTTAAATTCACTGTATCACAATTCCAGTGGGTCAGAAGTTTACATACACTAAGTTGACTGTGCCTTTAAACAGCTTGGAAAATTCCAGAAATTATATCATGGCTTTAGAAGCTTCTGATAGACTAATTGACATAATTTGAGTCAATTGGAGGTGTACCTGTGGATGTATTTCAGGCCTACCTTCAAACTCAGTGCCTCTTTGCTTGACATCATGGGAAAATCAAAAGAAAATCAGCCAGACCTCAGAAAAAAAATTGTGGGCCTCCACAAGTTGGTTCACCTTGGGAGCAATTTCCAAATGCCTGCAGTACCACGTTCATCTGTACCAACAATAGTACGCAAGTATAAACACCATGGGACCACGCAGCTGTCATACCGCTCAGGAAGGAGACGCGTTTGTCTCCTAGAGATGAACCTACTTTGGTACGAAAGTGCAAATCAATCCCAGAACAACAGCAAAGGACCTTGTGAAGATGCTGGAGGAAACGGTACAAAAGTATCTATATCCACAGTAAAACGAGTCCTATATCAACATAACTTAAGGCCGCTCAGCAAGGAGAAGCCACTGCTCCAAACCGCCATAAAAAAGCCAGACTACGGTTTGCAACTGCACATGGGGACAAAGATCGTACTTTTTGGAGAAAGTCCTCTGGTCTGATGAAACAAAAATAGAACTGTTTGGCCATATGACCATTGTTAGTTTGGAGGAAAAAGGGGAGGCTTGCAAGCCGAAGAACACCATCCCAACCGTGAAGCATGGGGGTGGCAGCATCATGTTGTGAGGGTGCTTTGCTGCAGAGGAGGGACTGGTGCACTTCACAAAATAGATGCGCTCATGAGGAGGAAAATGATGTGGATATTGAAGCAACATCTCAAGACATCAGTCATGAAGTTAAAGCTTGGTCGCAAATGGGTCTTCCAAATGACAATACCCCAAAGCATACTTTCCAAAGTTGTGGCAAAATGCTTAAGGACAACAAGGTCAAAGTATTGGAGTGGCCATCACAAAGCCTGACCTCAATCCTAAAGAAATTTTGGCAGAAACTGAAAAAGCGTGTGCGAGCAAGGAGGCCTACAAACCTGACTCAGTTACACCAGCTCTGTCAGGAGGAATGGGCCAAAATTCACCCAACTTATTGTTGGAAGCTTGTGGAATGCTCCCAAAACGTTTGACCCAAGTTAAAACAATTTAAAGACAATGCTACCAAATACTAATTGAGTGTATGTAAACTTCTGACCCACTGGGAATGTGATGAAAGAAATAAAAGCTGAAATAAATCATTCTCTCTACTATTATTCTGACATTCACATTCTTAAAATAAAGTGGTGATCCTAACTGACCTAAGACAGAGAATTTTTACAGGATTAAATGTCAGGAATTGTGAAAAACTGAGTTAAATGTATTTGCTAAGGTGTATGTAAACTTCCGACTTCAACTGTAGATGTTAATGAGAGCGTGAGAGAAAGGAGAGTGAGAGTAAGAAATGTGATCATAGGCCTTCCATTCATGGCCTACAGGATAGCACATACGTCGCTCACACCCACCCTCTGCTCGCTTGTGTACTCAGTCGCTGGATGTGGTTGGGTGTCTGGATTAGTATGGCTTCCCCCTCCGCGGTGACTCGTTAAGGGAACAAGTGCTCTGTCTCGGTATGTATCGGCCATCGAGCCAGCTCCTGGATACTTCTATCTCGCCATCGAGTATACTAAACTTCATGAGGATCTTGTTGCGGTTGAGTAGAATGGTAGTAAAGCACTCTGACTTCTCGTAATAAGAGAAACTCAACAAATGGTGTGTTGGAGGTGCTGATTGCATACACCATGCTCAACTATGTCTGTATTAACACATTTCAGACCCTGGCCTGGCTTCAGAAGTATTTATCTTAACACCCACGTCATGCGCGCCTGCGAGTCCTCCTCGCCAGTGCTGCCGCTAGCCATGAGGAGTCCCACCGGATTAACGTAAGCAATCCTCGGAACAGGCGGGTCCATCGAACGCGCGGATAGCCTATATGGCACCACTGCCCGGTGTGTGCACCGTGATGGAGCCACAGGAGCAGCGTCCAAGTTCAGTCTCTGCCCAAGCCGCGGAAGGGAAACAGAAACGTTCCATCCCCGGCCAAACTCTAAATTTTTCATCTGTTAACTTACATACAGAGGCTCGATCGGCTAAATAACCGGCACCGGGGCCTGGAGGAGAGGTAAGCTGGGTGTTTAAGATGACGGGCCCCAGGATTCACCAAACCTCTTCCGAAACCAGAGGGGGTATTGGAAGGCGGCACGGAGGCCATGCGTGGAAGCCTGGTGAGCTTCGGGTGCTCCACTCTACTTCTGAAATACACGCTGGGAAACAGACAGAAGTGGAGAGAGAGAGAGAGAAGAGACAAGAAAGAAGAAAAGAGAGGGGCTGGGGCTGTGATTGCAGCGGAGCGCAACTTCGTGATGCTCTGATAAATGCTTCCACATAGTGGTCCTGTTGTCGGGTCGGGGATTGGGGTGAGGGGGATCATGCGACTTCTTTGCCAAGATGTGTGCGTTCGCTCCTGTTTAAAGTTACATGCTACATGTGTGACAACACACAGGGAAGCGGATGTATTTGCTGAAAACATAATCAAGGCAAGGACAAGGTTCGTCCAGCCTGACAGGAATTCCCACGCACGCTGCCTCTCGAGCCTTCACAAACCCTAGAGTGCACTCATGGCAATCGAGAGCCTTAGACTATTGTGGGAGAGAGTGGCTGTAGACGAGATTGTGGATAACGGATGTGAGAGTGGTAGACTATTTATGAGAGAGTGGATAAGTTTATGAGATGTAGATAACTAGTCTGTAAGGTGTGATGTAACGGATGAGCAGTGGTTGCGTAGAGAACGCGAGGAAGTGGATGACTAGTGGAATGGAATTTAAAGATGAAGTTGGAGAACGTTTGAATTTTGAACTTGGGGGGGTGAATAACGATGAGGATGAGAGTATGTAATGAGTGAGGTAGGCTATAGGGTGATATTAAATGTGGAGTATATGATATGAGAGTAGTGGTAATGTAACCGTTTTGGAGATATGTATGTACGTTATGTGGAGAGGGTGTATGAGATTGATCTGGGAATGAGTGTGACCGTCACTGTTGCCCGACTCCAGAGATGACTGGCCTCCAGAGTGACTGAATAGTAGCAAGAAGTATGTGGATGCGTCGTCAGGCGATAGATGTCCCATGGGATGGGCAGGGGTTTGCAACGTGGTCGGACGGCACCACAAGAAGAGCAGCTGCTAGCACTGAGTGGAAAGAACAAAGAGCACCGAAGAGAAACAAACGAGAAAAAAAGAGGACATGACTCAGAAGAGACCTGCGGTGTGATTTTTAGAGCAGAATAATTCACAGTTGAGCTAAAAAACAGGTCAATTGGACACGTCCCGGTCCTCGGCCTTTCAGTTACCCCTTATCTCTTAGATGCGAGTGTCTCAGTGGAGACGTTCGGACCAGAGACTCTCCTGCCATAAAAAACGGCTCAAAATGAGGAACCAGGAGCTGAAGTGTATCACTCTCTCTCCACTTAGTGGTGTGTTAGTTGTTGGGGAGACGGCAGAGAGTAGAAGAGGAGAGAGAGCAGGAGGAGAAGAGCGGAAGGAATGCGGACACGAGCCAGGAGGCCGATTGTAAAAGGAGAAATGAAATTCTTCATAATCATCTTCTGCTCGTCTCTCTCTCCTCTCTCGCTCTCTCTCATCTCTCTCTCTCTCTCTCTCTCTCTCTCTCTCTCTCTTCTCTCTCTCTCTCTCTCTCTCTTCTCTCTGTCTCCTCTACTCTCACTCTGATCTCTCCTCCTCTCTTCTCTTCTCTGCGTCTCTCTCTCTCTCTCTCTCCTCTCTCTCTCTGGCTCTCTTCTTCTCTGTCTCTCTCTCTCTCTCTCTCTCTCTCTCCTCTCCTTCTTTCTCTGTCTGTCTTTCTGCGTCTGTCTTGCCTGTTGTGCTGGTGTGTGTGTGTTTGTGTGCTGCTGTGTGTGTGTATGACTAATGAGAACATGGAGTCGGATGATACGAGCACCAGAACTCCCTTGGTGGCATTGAAGTGCTGCACAGCCAGGGAGAAGGTTGATGTGGCTGGGTCTCTCACCTCAGTCTTCCACCCCCCCATTCTCCTTCATGTACCAACAGCTCATACTAGTTAATTATTCATCAAGCTAATGATAATGCTCCATGGGGCGAGACCTGCACACAATGCATTTAAGTGCAGTGGGTGTGCCGTAAAGCAGGGGTTTTCAAACTGGGGTCTGTGGCACCCAAGTTTTTTTTTTATTATGCTCGCTGCAACAGAATACCATCATGCATGCCATTTTTATGTCTCTGCATCCGGTATAAGGGAAGTTACAGGTAGTGTCACGTGCCAATGCTAGCTAGCGTTAGCGCAATGACTGGAAGTCTACAGGAACAGTTAGCAAGCTATCCGACTCTGGGGAAGTAGACAAAGGACTTCATTGCAAAATCTCAAACTATCCATTCAATACGGAGGAAAGTACAGTCATTGGAGCTAATTACATGTTATTTTTCTATATAAAAAAATTCTAAGTGGTCATTTTCTGGATGGAAAAACAGATAGAATACCATCTTAGAGAACTAACAATCAAATCAAATCTAGACAGTCAGGGAGAATTGAAAATTCAGGGCACACGGCCGTAGATGTTGTTATAATGTTTGAGCAGAGGAACACAGCATTAGCCATGGCAAAATGCATAGAATTGCAGGAAATTAGCTTTAAAACGGTAAAATTGTCTCTCAGCGCCATGCCAAAYGGTGTAGAATTGCTTGAAATTTGCCTCAAAACGGCTAAATGTTCTCATCTCAATTGAATTTGTTTTCGAAATTGCTTTACTACAGCAACRTTTTCTCTACACTGCCAAGATGCCTCTCTAGCTAGTTTAGAGTTTACACTTCCTTTATCAAACTGTCTACCAAATCTATTCATTTTTTAAATGTTGATTACTTCTACTTGCCATCCAACTGTTCTAGCCCACGGGCCCCCGCCAGCCAAACCCGTGACCTAGGCGCGCCCGCCCAGCCAAACCAGTGACCTAGGGCCCGCCCAGCCAAACCGTGACCCAGGGCCCGCCGCAGCCTAAACAGTGACCTAGGGCGCCCCGCCCAGCCCAAACCAGTGACCCAGGCCCACCGCGCCAGCCAAACCAGGACCTAGGCCCCGGCCCAGCCAAACCAGTGACCCAGGGCCCCCGCCCAGCCAAACCAGTGACCTAGGGCCCCGCCGCCCAAACCAGTGACCCAGGGCCGGCCCGCTCAGCCAAACCAGTGGCCTAGGGCCCCGCCCAGCCAAAACCAGTGGCCTAGGGCCCCCGCCCAGCCAAATGCAGTACTCTAGAGCCCCCGCCCAGCCTGAAACGCAGTGACCCAGGGCCCCGCTCACAAACCAGTGACCTATGGGGGCCTCCGCCCGCCAAACCAGTGAGCTAGGGCCCCGCCAGCAAACCAGTGACCCAAGGGCCCCGCCCAGCCAAGCCAGTGGCCTAAGGGCCGCCCACCCCAGCCAAAACCAGATGGCTAGGGCCCCAGCCAGCGCAGCCAGGAACCAGTGACCCTAAGGCCGCCCCCGACCACAAAAGCCAAACCAGTGACCACAGGCCCCCGACCCAGCCAAAGGCAGTGACCCAGGCCCCCCATCATATGTTTAGCAAAAAAATTTAAATCACATATATTTCTTATCATGCAGGGGTGAATGTAC
>NC_036860.1:7416638-7420339 GCF_002910315.2 Salvelinus sp. IW2-2015
TGACGTTTCCCATGCAATAAAGCCTTTTTGAATTGAGAGAGAGACCGAGCGAGAGACCGAAGAGAGAGACAGAGAGAGCGATCAGAGAGAGAGACAGAGAGAGAGACCGAGCGAGAGACCGAGAGACGAGAGATCGAGAAGAGACAGAGAGAGAGACAGAGATGTAAAGCAGAAACAAAAGATGGAGAAGTAGCAGGCAGATGAGACAGAATGAGACAGAGATTACACTCACTCACACACACACACCACACACACACACACACACACAAACACCACACACACACACACACACACAACACACACCACACACACACACACACACAACACACACACACACACACACACACACACACACACACACACACACACACACACACACACACACACACACACACACACACACACACACACACACACACACAGGGCACTAATATCCCTAAATATGGAGTTCTCTTGTGGCTGGGTTTGTTAAGTATAGTCTTCGGGTGGTCAGAATTCCTCCACTGGCTGTACTGTACTGGAAGATGCCTGCATGAGGACTGGTTGGAAGAGCTGGAAGATGCCTGCATGAGGACTAGGGTTGGAAGAGCTTGGAAGATGCCTGCATGAGACTAGGGGTGGAAGAGCTGGAAAATGCCTTGCATGGGACTAGGGTTGGAAGAGCTTGGAAGATGCCTGCATGAGACTAGGGGTTGAAGAGCTTGGAAGATGCCTGCATGAGGACTAGGGGTTGGAAGAGCTTGAGGATGTGTGCCTTGATTGGGAAGACACACATCCACCCTATGCAGGGTTTTCAAACTGCTCTAGCCCAGGCCCCCGCCCAGCCAAACCAGTGACCTAGGCCCCGACCAGCCAAACCAGTGACCCAGGCCCCCATCATATGTTAGCAAAAAAAATAATCACATATATTCTTATCATCAGGTGAATGCTATTGGCAAGTAGAAGTAATCAACATTTAAAAAATGAATAATTTGGTAGACAGTGTTGTTTACATCGCCAAAGCAAGTGCAATAGATAATAAACATGGGTGAAAAAAACGATCAGAAATGAACAGTAAACATTACACTCACAAAAGTGTCAAAACAATAGAGACATTTCAAATGTTATATTATGGCTATGTGTACAGTGTTGTAACAATGTGCGAGTAGGGAAATTAAATCAACATAAATATGGGTTGTATTTATAATCTCTATCTCCTCTCTTTCTCTTCCTCTCTCGCTCTCTGGCCTGCTAGGTTTCAGGCTGGCTGGCTGACTCATGTATCCCATGTTCCCCTTGGGCATTAGTGGGGTCGTGGATGTTCACTGAAGGGTATATTGGACACACCCACCTCCTTGTATCCCACCGATATCCACATYCAGCCAATCAGCTCTCTCTGAGCTCTCCACTCAGCCAATCATCTTCCGCTATGTGTCTCACCCCAGTAGTGCCATGTTCCCTGTAATCACTGTATGCATCAATGCGTGCATTTGGTGGTGTTGTGCGCCTGAATATGTGTCATTGCTTGTAAGGGGAATCCGGGTCGGATGGATGTGTCTGTGAGAGTGTGGATCAGTCTGGGTTGGCCCAGGTTAGAACTCACATGGTCTCACATGGTTCAACTATAACAGCATGAGGTCACCACACACACACACACACACACACGTATAATTCATCCATAATGTGCTGTCTGCGTTCCTGTGGGGGAAGTCGAGGGTCAGGTGTGTCTGATTTGTTTGTTTCCCGTCTGCTGGAGAGATGGGGCGTGTTGTGTCAGTCAGACAGTCATGCAGTCAGACAGGGCCAGGCAGGGAGGGACCACCCTGCTCCTCTCAGCTGTGTAAATGGGTTCGAGGTGAGGGGGGCGAAGACGTAAGAGGACTCCGCTCTTGTTTCCCCAACTCCACCTGCCGCTGGCCTCCTACCACTCKTTCCTCCTCACAACAGGTGTGACCTCACCYCTGATCTCCCGTCAGAGTACCCTGKCCCAGCCCTAGCCATAACCATTAGAAAGGGAACCTAAAACTGACTGTAGACCAGTGCTTACATTACCTCACACCAACACCATCTTTTCCAAGCACATCCATCCCCTGCACTGAAAACCCTATGATGACACAGCCATCCTACTACAGTAAAACTAACTGTGTGTGGGTTTCCACTCTGTTCTCACATCTGCCGTTGAGCTGCATGGTATGTCTGCCCTCTAGTGGTCAGAGAGCTGTAACTGCGCCTTCTGTGGACTCWCAGCCTTTGGCCTCTGTGTGTCGTGGATTTGCAGGAGATTAGAGTTAAAATTAACCTGCTTAAAAGAGACCGTTCCTTTTTTATCCATCCACTGCTTTTCATAGGATCCACTGCTGGGAGTAATGGTCGTCTGTCTAGACTGTTCTGCTATCTAATGTTTTCTGGACTGACGGGCGGAGTCCACCAGTTAGCCAGCCTCTCTCGTTCTCTCTTCCTCTCGTTTTCACTGTGCTTACTGTATGTGTCTCTAGCTACACACAGGGAGTTATAGTGACAGTGGAAGGCTGTGTAGAGTGGTGGATTCCTCTGGGCTGGCCATGACTCTGACCTGGAAACATAGACCTGGAGGAAAACCTCTCAACACACACACACCCACACACACACACACACACACACCTTCATAGCCACCTTGTCCTCGGTGACCCTAGTTTCTTCTTGTTAAACTCTTGTCTGTGTCTGTGTCTGTGTTTACTGAAAACATCCCCCTGTTTTGTCCGCGTAGTCATTTGTTTGATCTCTCTCACTGACACGGAACGTCTCACTCTCTCTCTAACACAGCTCAATGGCTGGGGCGGCAGGTAGCTTAGTGGTTAGAGCGTTGGACTAGTAACCGAAAGGTTGCAAGATCAAATCCCCGAGCTGACAAGGTCTGTCGTTCTKCCCCTGAACAAGGCAGTTAACCCACTGTTCCTGTTGGTGTCTCTATGTATCTCTCCAGTGGTGGAAAAARTACCCAATTGTCATACTTCAGTAAAAGTATAGATTCTTTAATATAAAGTTGTAAAAGTGAAAGTCACCCAGTAAAATACTACTAAAAGTATTTGGTTTTAAATAKACTTAAGTATCAAAAGTAAAAGTATAAATCATTTCAAAATCCTTRTATTAAGCAAAGCGGACGGCACCATGTTCTTGYTTTTAAAATGTACGGATAGCCAGGGGCACACAATTTGTGTTTAGTSAGTCCTCCAGAACATAGGCAGTAGGGATGACCACGTGTTCTCTTGATAAGTGCGGGAWTTTCACAATTTTACTGTCCTGCTAAGCATTCAAAATGTAACAATGTAACAATACCCCTGCATCTCTCTGATATAGATCCTGCCTGATGTCTTGCTCAGCTAGCTGTGTGTATGAGGGTTGTTTTGGCTGGTGGTTCTCAGTCAGTCAGTGAAGAATGGGAGTGGGCCTGCAATGCTCTGCTCTGCTCTGCTCTGCTCTGCTGTGTCTCCATCGGACTGGGTCTCCATCGGACTGGGTCTCCATCGGACTGGGTCCCCATCGGGCTGTGTCCCCATCGGGCTGTGTCCCCATCGGGCTGTGTCCCCATTAGGCTGTGTCCCCATTAGGCTGTGTCCCCATTAGGCTGTGTCCCCATCAGGCTGTGTTAGTTAATCTGCTGGCCGGTGGTGTCAGCGTCACTATGAAGGGGATTATCTACCAACTAATCTGTCTGTGAGCAGGCGCTCCCTCCGCTTTCTCTC
>NC_036860.1:7421334-7422399 GCF_002910315.2 Salvelinus sp. IW2-2015
CTCTCCGTCCGGTCCTGGTGTCTCTCCGTCCGGTCCTGGTGTCTCTCCGTCCGGTCCTGGTGTCTCTCCGTCCGGTCCTGGTGTCTCTCCGTCCGATCCTGGTGTCTCGCCGTCCGCTCCTGGTGTCTCTCCGTCCGGTCCTGGGCGGGTTCTGCTTGGCGGTCTGTCAGAACCCAAACCTCCGGTCTGACCACAGGCTGAACACAACCCCTCACGGTCACAGCCCACAGTCACAGCCCACAGTCACAGCACAGCCCACAGCCTATAAGATTTGAGTCTTCGTGAGAGCGTAATTACACCCCAGCAGTGTATTTATACACGTGTGTGACTCTATGGACCACGTGTGTGTCTGTGTGTGGAAGGAGCATTCCCTTTTGTGTAGTGTGTTTGTGTACAGTTTGTACGTCTGCACATTTTGTATTGTGTATAGCTGGTGGGTGTTTTTATCACAGGAGGTTGGTGGAACCTTAATTGGGGAGGACAGGTGGTAATGGTATCAAATACATCAAACATGGTTTCCATGCGTTTGATGCCATTCCATTCGCTCCGTTCCAGCCRTCATTATGAGCCGTCCTCCCCTCACCAGCCTCCACTGATGTTTATTGTATTTCGACATACACTAGGTGAGCCTGCAAAGTGTATTTTCTGTGTGTGACTGGAGAGCACGGTGTGTGTGTGTGTTTTAGAGAGTGTGTGTACCATGTGTGTGTGTTCCGGTGTTGTGGCCGTGTTGGTGCTTGCCCTGCTGTATGGCAGCAGGTGAAACCAGTCTAACCTCATCTGTAACTGGTCTATGTAGTGAGTTTCTAGAGAGAGGATCAGGGCATGAAGCCTTAGCTCCGTCAGACTCACCATGGTCACCTGCCTGACACTTTCACACACACTCAGGACCCCTGGATGTTTGGTGAGAACTCTGCTGTGTGTGTCACTGTTTGTTTTAGTGTTTGTGTGTGTGAATTCATGACTTAGTGTGAGGGGGCGGGAGGGCAGTGTCAAATTGATGTCCAATTGCAGCTGTTTTATTCTGGTCTGCCTGGCTGGCGGTGGTGCTGCTGGAGTGAAGTG
>NC_036860.1:7423504-7424862 GCF_002910315.2 Salvelinus sp. IW2-2015
GTGCTGGCATCATAGCTGTGTCACTGTGTCTGTGTCTCTTTCACACATACACAAGCGCCACTAAACTCCCTGTACACACACAGGGCAGGACAGAGCCACAGGGAGCTGCTGTTGGATTTAGGCAGACCACATCACCAGCCTACAGTTAAACTCCATCCGGACTTCAAGAGTGGAGCACAGTGTCGGGGCCCGGCYCTCAGTGTTCACAGTGTACATGTTGGATGTTGTGTRTGTGTGTTTTTGGCTCTCTCAAAGTGGATTTTGCGTGACAGATTGGAATGATCGTGGAGTGAAATGATCGTGGAGATCGTGGAGTGCAGAAAGGAGGGAACAGAGGAGGGAGAGCGTGAACGAGGGACAGAGACGGAGCGAAGGATGAATTGGTAGAAGTGAAGCCGRACAACGAGCTGGAGGCTGACAGAAGGAGAGGAAAAAAAGAGATTCGGGAAGAGAGAGACAGGGAGGGCGGGAAAGAGAGAGAGCGAGAGGAGGAGGGAGGACAGAGGAGACAGAGGAGCCCAACCCTCTAGCTGTAACAGTTTGTGTGTTAGGGGGGGTTGACAGACACAGTGGCTTTGTGTCCTGCTGAACACCACTGGACAGGACACTGCTGTGCTGGAAGAGGAGAGGCACTGTCAGTTAGTCTGTCAGTCGCTCTGTCAGTCAGTCAGTCAGACCGTCTGTCTGTCTGTAGGGAAATTAGACCTCTCTGCTACCACTCTGGCGTACATCTGCTCTCCAGGACTTCTTTAATATCATTTCAGGGCCTAGGACGCCCCACCACGGCATGCGTGCACCCCCCAGCGTGTGTGTGTGCCTTGGAAAGCTCCTTCACATCCTTGGAGGTCAGGAGTTTGAGACTGTGATGTGGAACTAAAAGCATGCATCTTGGAGACGTGCCAGCATCAGGATGGAGAGGAACACAGAGGAGAACAGGAGACTGAACTGAATTGGTTGGAACTATTGGGATTTTGTTTTTTCAGGGATGATCTTGGTCCATCTGAAGAGCTACTCAGCCCTCTTGGCTTCTGCTTTCACTGATTGGTTTATCTCAATGGAAGAATGACTTGGCCAGAGAGGATGCAGGTGTTACACTGACACCTGTGTTGTTTACTGGAAAATAGCGTGTTTGTGCGATAGTGTCAAGACTTTGCCCCCTCCTGTGTGTGGCCCATGTTGGCATCGGGTCGGCCCGTGTTGGGTAATCTCTGTGCCCCCATGCCCGCGGCTATACCCCCCTACCCTGCTCTACCAGCTAGGTCAGAGTGGTGCTTCCAGAATCCCGTAGGGGTGGACTGTAGTGCCGCCGAGCCTCGCTGCATCTGGTTGGCAGTGCTGCGTGGTGCCCCCTTGCCCTC
>NC_036860.1:7425191-7426258 GCF_002910315.2 Salvelinus sp. IW2-2015
TGACAGGCCGGCTGCTTATGTTGGCAGTTTGAGCGAGGGTCCGAGAGGGCAATATCGCGCCCTCCAGTGCCTTTGCAGAATCTCAGGGCAGTCTATCTCACTCCATGTGCACTCAGCTTGTGTGCCGTCTGTCTTCGGTCGCATGTGTGTGTGTGTGTGGTGTGTGTGTGCCTGTGTGTTGTAGTGTGGTGTTGCTGTGTGTGTTGTAGTGGTGTGTGTGGTGTGTGTGAGTGTGTCGTGTGTGGCGCCATGGATGGTGTGTGTGTGGAACGTGCAGTGCTGTGTGTTTGCTTTCTCTCTCTGTCTCTCTCTCAGACATGCAGTTGAGAAATGGCGGCTTGGGGAATGTGGGCAGGCAGGGGAAAGAGCAGCCAGGGCCAGGCTATAGTATACAGACACAGCTGGAGTGTGTACACAAACACACTGTCTGTGTACAGTAATGGCCTCTCGCAGTAATGTGTACAGCATCAGTCCTGGAATCTCCGCCAGCTCCCTCTGTAATTGTGTTGACCAGGATAGTAACACCAGTAATGTGTACAGCATCAGTCCTGGAATCTCTCAGTATCTCTCTCTGATGGGAGTAGACACATTTTGATACATCCAGTAGCCTGATAGACTTTACTGTTGCCTGTATACCACTGAGTGTAGGGTTTAAGGAGAGTTTGGGTTATTATGGCTAGGATCTGTGGATGTATACTGAACAACAATATAAATGCAGCATGCAACAATTTACAGTTCAGTTGGCAGCCAGGCCCAGCCAATCAGAATACGTTTTCCCCCACAAAATGGCTTTATTACAGACATGTAGATTAAAAGCTCCGGTTAGACAATTTCATTGGTTAGACAAACGATAAGAGGATAATTATGCAGATAGTAATGTGGTGCTAGCCTCGGCACTCCAGTCCTACCTATTTCCCCCATGGGGTGTAGGTTAGAGACCGTTTTGGGGAGGGTGGGTGAGGGGGGTGTTACTGGAGATTCATATTCAGCAGAGTTGCTCGAGGAGAAAACCCTGTTCAACTGACGTGACATCAACTGACTTGATCTGACAGAGGGCTCAGACAGGT
>NC_036860.1:7429136-7437052 GCF_002910315.2 Salvelinus sp. IW2-2015
CCCTCCTTGCCAGTCCCCGTCAGTGTGTGTTTCAACATGCCTCAATCCAACCGCTCCCTCTGGAATTCCCTCTGGCTAGTCTCTTTCTCTCTCTCTTCATATCTTAAGCCTACTCTTTCATTTTCACTCTCTCTTTATTTTCCTCCCTTCTCTTCCCTCYCCCTCACTTTCATGCATCTCTCATTTAAACTTTCTCCCTTGTTATTCTCATGCYTCTCATCTGTTTATGAAATGTGGGAGAGTTGCTTGGGCATTGTGAAACGGTGAGAACAAGGTTACATCATCACCTATATGGAGAGCTGTGCATCGAGCGGGAACGAGGAGAGGAGGACAAAGAGAGGATGTGTTGTAATGGTCACTCCAGCTGGATCATATGGCAAKAATGTATATGTGGTGATGGTGGAAGGGAGGAGAGGGGAGAGCGGTAGAATGGAAGGGAGGGAGGGAGGGAGGGAGCGCAGACCCCCAACCCCCTGGGGTTTKGTATTTATAGGTGTACGCCTGGTTATCCCTCCTCTACGGCACCACACTTCCTGTCCCCAGCCTGCCACTTCCTGTTGTTGAGCGGGCCGGGTGATTGGCCCTGCGAGGTCAGAGTAGTGTGGAGGGGGGAGGGGCACAGGAAGTGAAATATAGGGTTTGTGTTGGGGGTTAACCCCTTACACACGTGGGAACTAACCTATACGGATAGGGCTGAATTGAAATGTTTTTTTTACAGAAGAAATATGGAAAGCATATCCATAACCATGGTAGCAATTCAAAGGGAACAGTTTGGAGATTATGGGGAAACGATAAGACCAAAGGTGAGGACAGTTCAYCTGACACAAGACTGAATCCAAACATTACACTATWGATTTTATGTACGTTTTACTTTTACTGTATTTTTGCCGCATTTGTTTATAACAAAATCTGAAAATACTCTGAATACATTCAGTAACATGATAAGAATATTCCTGGAAAATGTGGTGTAGGTGCAACATAAGACATAAAAAGAACATAGGTTTGAGTGAGAGGACTAACTGGTGTCTCCAAGTGGCCACAGTTCCTAAGTCATTTCAATACACTTTATGACTCAAAGAAGAGTCTTCAACTATAAGGTGCTTTTTGAGCTCTCCTAGCTGTGCCGTTGAGGAACTAGAGCAAGTACACTTGTAGTTGTTCTGTTTGGAACACAACCCTGCATCCCCGCGATCACAGAATTACCGGTGTTGTTTACGCAATCCAAAAACGGTCCATTTATAAATCACAATGGAAATGTGAAGTGCACACTTGTATGACATCAAAGCAGTATTTATTATAACTTTCAACCTCTCATCTTTCAAAATACGTCGAGTCCTCTTCATTTACAGCACTTCCCTCATTCAGACATCAACACATTTGCAAAGGTTTCCCAATTAGTGGGAGAGAKGKGGCCAACTTCATCACCGGGTGCTCAGGTTCAGAACGGCTGTCAGTCAAAACCCTTAAAGTGCTGTCGAAGTGGAGACCCTGAGCTCTGATGTCATGGATAGCATGTTACGGTACAGCCACTGCGTTTCAATTTAGGCACTTGTYAGTGTCCAMATCTGCCATTTTCAACACGTRTACTGGTACGAGTATGAAGGGCTACAGCCAGCTGGGGGCCAGCCGTGCTCACCACTCACCTACTAGCATTAAAACATATGGACACACACACACACACACCCTCAGAGGAGAGACACCGGTACAATGAAGTCACTGTACTTCCATAGAGAAGAGTCCCTAGGTATAGGCTCATTTACGTTTAGGAAGGTTGTCTCCCTCCCATCCCTGTTTGGTCAGGTGGTTGTGTTTGAATGACATATGTGGGTTGGAGCAGCAGCATCAGGGTGTTAGTTCTCACGTGTATCTGCCATGTTTGGTATTTGCCTTCTTTGGGGAAAATGAGTGGAAATCTACTCAGAATCACCCTGACCCTTTCACGCCACGCTGGTGCAAGGTGAACAAGGTCAGTCCTGATTGATTACAGACATTCCTTAATTGTCTAGAGTTCCGTCCTGAGCATTCCTGAGTGAGCTCGGGACGGAACACCCATCCCCCGCTCCCCTCCGTCTAGACCTGGGCTCTTCCTGACAGCGGCCGCAACCCCCAGGACCCCCTAGTGGTTTATAGGACATTGTTGTGGTGCTGGGTGCCATGTGGGGACTGCCTGACCCTATGGGCCAGCCGTGCTCACCTCTCACCTACTAGCATTAAAACATATGGATACGCACACACACTCATTGTCCGCCAGTCTCCCAGGACAGAAACAGACACATTCCTATTCTTGCCTGCAGGGGAAGTCACTAATGAAGTAACCAGCAGCCCATTAAGTGGTGATGTCACTCTGAGGCCTGGCTCTTGTAGGATGTCGTTTGACCTTTGTTCCAGTTCCATAAAGTTATGAACGTTTTTCCTGGGAATACTTGGTGGAAGGAGGAACTGGTTAAGTGCTGATGGAGTGTTGACCATTGGAGTGACATAAGTGATTGTTTTGGGGATATGACCTGAGTCTCACGTGTTTTTATNGCAGCAGCATCAGGGTGTTAGTTCTCACGTGTATCTGCCATGTTTGGTATTTGCCTTCTTTGGGGAAAATGAGTGGAAATCTACTCTGAATCACCCTGACCCTTTCACAGCACTCTGGTGCACTATGACCTGACCAAGGTCAATCCTGATTGGTTACAGGCATTCCTTAATTGTCTAGAGTTCCGTCCTGAGCATTCCTGAGTGAGCTCGGGACGGAACACCCATCCCCCGCTCCCCTCCGTCTAGACCTGGGCTCTTCCTGACAGCGGCCGCAACCCCCAGGACCCCCTAGTGGTTTATAGGACATTGTTGTGGTGCTGGGTGCCATGTGGGGACTGCCTGACCCTATGGGCCAGCCGTGCTCACCTCTCACCTACTAGCATTAAAACATATGGATACGCACACACACTCATTGTCCGCCAGTCTCCCAGGACAGAAACAGACACATTCCTATTCTTGCCTGCAGGGGAAGTCACTAATGAAGTAACCAGCAGCCCATTAAGTGGTGATGTCACTCTGAGGCCTGGCTCTTGTAGGATGTCGTTTGACCTTTGTTCCAGTTCCATAAAGTTATGAACGTTTTTCCTGGGAATACTTGGTGGAAGGAGGAACTGGTTAAGTGCTGATGGAGTGTTGACCATTGGAGTGACATAAGTGATTGTTTTGGGGATATGACCTGAGTCTCACGTGTTTTTATTCTCTCTCTGTTCAACAGGCAAAGGGGTGGAGAGATGGKCTCTCCTCGGCCGGTGACAACCCTCGGCCTGCGATGGGGGCGGGAGGAGAGGGGGTCGGCGTTGGCTGGCAGGGTCCCCGGACGCTACTACTCCAGAAGAACTCACAGGGCTTCGGCTTCACGCTGCGACACTTTATCGTCTACCCACCAGAGTCTGCCCTGCACACTARCCTCAAGGTACCACCACTGGACACAACATCAGACAGTGACAACTGGGGCTTTAAAAGAATAATCCACTCAAATCTACAAATTCCTATGATTTACATTGTTAAATAACGCTAATGTGTGAGAGCAACATATGTTGTGAAGAAAAATTGCATTTCGTCGTTTATAATACATTAGGAAGCAAAAAACATACTTGTAGAAATCTGCAGAGCTCAAGTCGACTACAAAACCCACAATGCAATGCTCTCTCTAGAAAGGCTGGCTGGCTGGCTGGCTGGCTGGCTGGCTAGCAAAAAAATTGCTACACACCATAGTACCAAAGTCAATATCAGCATGTGAAGTAGTTACAGTAGCTAGTTGTAAAATCCCTGAAACAAACTGCACTATCAATTTTGCCATTTTATTAGGATCCCCATTACCTGTTKCGAAAGCAGCAGCTACTCTTCCTGGGGTCCACACAAAACATGAAACATGACATAATACAGAACATTAATGGACAAGACCAGCTCAAGGACAGAACTACATTAATTTCAAAAAGGCACACGTAGCCTACATATCAATACATACACACAAACTATCTAGGTCAAATAGGGGAGAGGCGTTGTGCCGCGAGGTGTTGCTTTATTTATTAGTTACAATATCACCATGTTCGACATGGTAGAGATCGCGTTTCTAGCGCAAAGCTGTGCGAGWCCGGTTGCTATGGCAACTCGAAGAGAAAACAGGTTTGTGCCATGGTAGTTGAAGGAAGAAAGGTTATTAATTTGACGGTGCACTGTGAACTTTGAGGACATTTCAACAAATTATAGACTTTGTTGTGACGATATAGAGAGATGGATGTGTTCTACATGTAACAGTATAACTTTACGGCGTCCCCTCGCCCCGACACGGGCGCGAACCAGGGACCCTCTGCACACATCAACAACTGACACCCACGAAGCGTCGTTACCCATCGCTCCACAAAAGCCGCGGCCCTTGCAGAGCAAGGGGCAACACTACTTCTAGGTTTCAGGAAGCAAGTGACGTAACTGATTGAACGTTATTAGCGCGGTACCCCTAACTAGCTAGCCCATTTCCACATCCGTTACATACACAAAGTTATGCACCTATTGGGCTTTATTTGGCGATATGGAAGTGTATCTCAGGTAAATTGTTTTAAAAGCCGTCATGAAATAGTATGATAGTTTGTTATCCCTATTGTCCAGGGACGAAAACCGGGTATCATGATGAAGTATCTGCGTCACAAGTTTCAGGTTCTAGGGTGGATTATCCCTTTAAGAACTGAGCCAATCATATACATGGGCAAGTAAGGCTTGAGTCAATACAGATGCTGGGGGCAGTAAGACGGGACCAAGTCAGATCAACAGGGCAGGAAGGTCGTAGATCGAATCCGAACACAAGGAAGAGTAACGGTTCAGAGAATCAGGACACAATGGGGGACAAGCCAAGCCATAGGCCAATTAAATATGCAGGGATGTGAAGCCAAGCGTAGCCAATTAAAGTTTTTGGGTAGGCTCATATGAGGTTAAATCCAGATAGGGACATAGACAGATGGTATGTCATAGCAGAAGAGCCGTGTCATCTAGAGTAGATGATGGATAAGCAAGTGAAAGGACAGAAAGGGGAAGGGTGATACACAACCTCCATACTCCTGGTTAGGAAACCGGATTTTTACCAGGGAGGAAAGAGAAGAGAGAGAGAACCAAATCAGTGAGAAAACAAAAAAGATAATTCTTGACACAATTGGAAAGATTAAAAAAAAAACAGAGCAAACTAGAATGCTATTTGGGCCTAAACAGAGAGTACACGTGGCAGAATACCATGACCACTGTGGACTCGACACCAAAACTTAAGAAAAGGCTTTTGACTATGTTACAGACTCAGTGAGCCATAGCCTTGCTATTGAGTGAAAGGCCGACCGTAGGGCAGACAGCTGCTCTCAAGAGAAGAGCACAGGCTAATGTTGCTCAACTGCCACAAAGATGAGGTGGAAACTGAGGCTGCACCTCTAACCCTCCTGCCAATGTATGGACCATATTAGAGAGACATATTTCCTCAGATTACACACAATCCACAAAGGAAATTGAAACCATCAATTCCAACTCTCTGATAAACTCTCCATATTACTGGGGTGAAATCCACAAGTGTGGCCATCACCGCAGCAAGATTTGTGACCCTGTTGCCCAACAGTAGAAAAAGGGCCAACCAGTGAAGAACAAAACACCATTGTAAATACAACCCTATATTATGCTTATTTAATTTTAACTTGTGTGGCTTTAAAACCATTTGTACATTTGTTACGAACACTGATAATATATAGAATGACATGTATTGTTACTTCATTTCTTGTTTTGACGAACTTCTGTATTGTGTAATGTTTACTGTTAATTATGTATGTTTATTTCACTTGTTGTATTAATCTACCTCACCTTGCCTTTGGCAATGTGAACACAATGTTTCCCCTGCCATACAAGCCCCATGATATGAAATTGAATTGAATTGAGAGGAGAACAAATTCCATTAAGCCTGTTTTGCTGTCTATAGACAAGACAATTCCTACTCACTGCCAGTGTACCTTTTTTGGCTCACGTATACCTGTTTCCAAAAGGAGGACACTGCTGTAAGAACAGTACAGGGACAACAACGTTGTTTACTGAAAATAATATACTATACAGCCATTCAGCACCACAGATAACAATCTCATCAGAAAAAGCATCATCCCGGTGGGTGTTGTGTTTGTCTCTGAGTTGTCGGGGCAGACAGAGCTACAGATGTGAAATAGAGCAATGGGGGGGAGGGGGGGCGTTACAGCCAAAACAAGGGCCCTATTATGATGAACCTTCAACCCCCAGCCCAGACAGCTGCAGTAAAGGAACAAAAATGGCACCCTATTCCCTATATTGTGTACTACAGCCCTATCGGCCCTGGTTAAAAGTAGTGCACTATAAAGGGAATAGGGTGCCATTTGGGACACAGCAGTGTCAATAGGTTCTGTTGTCCTGGCCTGCCTGGTACCACTTTCATATTACCCCCAGTCTGGACCGGCAGTACCATGCCCTCTACCAGAACCACCACGGACAATGGGCCCACTGCTGCCTGTCCTGTCCTGTCCACAGGGTCACATGCTGCTGTGAGGGGCAGCGAGTGGCACAGAGAACGCAGCCCTCTGTCCCTACCCATCTGAAGGGGCCTCAGGGGTGACTGCCCCTCATTAGGGCCCCATCAAAGACCTGTATGATGTGACTCCCTTCATCATGGACACGTGCCTGATGATTGTCCTAATGGACTGATCAGTGCATGCATGGCAGCTGTCCCTAACCCTACATCTATATCCAGAGAGAGAGAGAGAATCARAGAGAGATGTAGAGATGAGGATACTCCATCTCTCGGTCCTCAGCCCCACCACAGGCCCGCATGTAACCAGACAGGTGGGCAGCTCAGCTGGGGAGCCTCCCTGGCTCTATTCTGGGGTGGCAGCCCTCCTTTCTCTGGCCATAAACCCCCACTATTGTCTGTGGAGGGCAGGAATGAGCCCACTCAGCTCTGCCTAAAGCCAGGCAGGAGCCGGTCACCCCAAACTGTCCACTCAGCTCAGTGTGTGGGTGTGTGTGTGTGCGCGTGTGTGCGCCTACATCAGTCTATCACCCTATCAAACAGCACCTATGACAGACAGACTGTGTGCTCAGTGCTGCCCTCGTCTGTCTGATGCAGACAACTACACGTGTTTGGCTCTGTGTATGACATCACCACCTGCAGACAGTCAAACCTGTCTGAGTGTCTCTGCTGTGTGTGTGCTGAGTGTTAGGAGCTCCTAAACCAGAACAGGTGTGTTTGTCTGAGAGACCTGGCTGGGATACCACTGAAGTCACTCTTCACATGCTAATCAGTTTGTAAAAGAAGAGCTACATGGTTCACGTGCCATGTAGCTTCACATGCTAATCACCTTCTGAGAATCCGGAGGCGAGCGAGTGAACTCCCATTGCACGTTAGCAAGAAGAATGGAAGGCAATCATTGGAAAATAAAATGAATGACCTACGATTAAGATTATCCTACCAACGGGACATTAAAAACTGTAACATCTTATGTTTTACCGAGACGTGGCTGAATGAAGATACGGACAATATAAAGCTAGCGGGATTTTCCATACCCCGGCAGAACAGAGACGCTACCTCTGGGAAGACGAGGGGTGGGAGTGTGTGTCTATTTGTCAATAACAACGGGTGCGCAATGTCTAATATTAAAGAAGTCTCGAGGTATTGCTCGCCTGAGGTAGAGTACCTCATGATAAGCTGTAGACCACACTATCTACCAAGAGACTTCTCAACTGTATTATTCGTAGCCGTCTATTTGCCACAACAAAGCGAAGCTGGCACTAAGACAGCTCTCAACCAACTCTATAAGGCCATTAGCAAAGAAGAAAATGCTCACCCAGAAGCGGCGCTCCTAGTGGCCGGGGACTTTAATGCAGGTAAACTTAAATCAGTTTTA
>NC_036860.1:7443532-7445810 GCF_002910315.2 Salvelinus sp. IW2-2015
TCCCCCGCCCTCCATTTGGCAAATCTGACCATAATTATATCCTCCTGATTCCTGCTAACAAGCAAAAACTAAAGCAGGAAGTACCAGTGACTCACTCAATACGGAAGTGGTCAGATTGCGCGGATGCTACGCTACAGGACTGTTTTGCTAGCACAGACTGGAATATGTTCCGGGATTCATCCAATGGCATTGAGGAATACACCACCTCAGTCATCGGCTTACTCAATAAGTGCATCGATGACGTCGTCCCCACAGTGATTGTACGTACATATCCCAACAAGAAGCCTTGGATTACAGGCAAAATCCGCATCGAGCTAAAGGCTGGAGCTGCCGCTTTCAAGGAGCGAGAGACTAATGCGGATGCTTATAAGAAATCCCGCTATGCCCTCAGACGAACCATCAAACAAGCAAAGCGTCAATACATGATTAAGATTGAAACATACTACACCGGCTCGGACGCACGTCGGATGTGGCAGGGCTTGAAAACTATTACGGACTTCAAAAGGGAACCAAGACGCGAGCTGCCCAGTGACATGAGCCTACCAGATGAGCTAAATGCCTTTTATGCTCGCTTCGAGGCAAGCAACACTGAAGCATGCATGAGAGCACCAATTGTTCTGGATGACTGTGTGATAACGCTCTCGGTAGCCGATGTGAGCAAAACCTTTAAACAGGTCAACATTCATAAAGCCGCTCGGCCATACGGATTACTAGGACGTGTACTCAAAGCATGCGCGGACCAACTGACCAAGTGTCTTCACTGAGTCTGTAATACCTACATTTTTTAAGCAGACCACCATAGTCCCTGTGCCCAAGGAAGTGAAGGTAACCTACCTAAATGAGTACCGCCCCGTGGTACTCACGTCGGTAGCCATGAAGTGCTTTGAAAGGCTGGTCATGGCTCACATCAACAGCATCCTCCCAGACACCCTAGACCAACTCCAATTCGCATACCGCCCCAACAGATCCACAGATGACGCAATCTCAATCGCACTCCACACTGCCCTTTCTCACCTGGACAAAAGGAACACCTATGTGAGAATGCTGTTCATTGACTACAGCTCAGCGTTCAACACCATAGTGCCCACGAAGCTCATCACTAAGCTAAGGACYCTGGGACTAAACACCTCCCTCTGAAGTGGAGCGTTTCAAGTTACTTGGTGTCCACTATCATGGTCCAAACATACCAAGACAGCCGTGAAGAGGGCACGACAAAACCTTTTCCTCCTAAGGAGACTGAAAAGATTTGGCATGGGTCCCCAGATCCTCAAAAAGTTTTACAGCTGCACCATCGAGAGCATCCTGACCGGTTGCATCACCGCCTGTTATGGCAACTGCTCGGCATCTGACCGTAAGGCACTACAGAGGTAGTGCCATCCAGGACCTCAGCTTCCTGCCATCCAGGACCTATATAATAGGCGGTGTCGGAGGAAAGCCCATAAAATTGTCAGAGACTCCAGTCACCCAAGTTATAGACTGTTCTCTGTTCTCTGCTACCGCACCAGACAATTAACATTGACCTCCCCCCCTCCCTTTTGTACACTGCTGCTACTCGCTGGTTGTCTGTTACCTATGCATAGTCACTTAGCCCCCACCGACATGTACAGATTACCTAAACTAGCCTGTAACCCCGCACACTGACTCGGTACTGGTGCCCCCTGTATATAGCCTCGTTATTGTTATTCTTATTGTGTTACTTTTTATTATTACTTTTTATTTTAGTCTACTTGGTAAATATTTTCTTCTTCTTGAACTGCACTGTTGGTTAATTAAGGGCTTGTAAGTAAGCATTTCACGGTAAAGTCTACACTTGTTGTATTCAATGCATGTGACAAATAAAGTTTGATTTGATATGTTTTGCACAGAGACAGACACTGCATGAACAAGAGCTTAKGGGACACTTTGAGCATTTGGCAGCTTCCATTCACACAAACAACCACACRTGCACACCAGAGGAGGCTGGTGGGAGGAGCTATAGGAGGACTGGCTCATTGTAATGGCTGGGATGGAATAAATGGAACGGTATCAAACGCATCATACATATGGAAACCACATGTTCGACTCTGTTGCATTTATTCCATTTCAGCCATTACAATGAGCCCGTGTTTCCTCACCCAACTCCACCCTTCCTAATACCTGTGTCATTCTGGTTTCCTGGAAAGAGGTAGATGTTCTGTGAACAGGTGTTTAGGTTGCCATGGAGCTTTGTTCCCTGGGTGACATTGTCTGTATGGGCCTGGATATCAGTGTTTAGGTTGCCATGGAGCTTTGTTCCCTG
>NC_036860.1:7445835-7447944 GCF_002910315.2 Salvelinus sp. IW2-2015
GGTGACATTGTCTGTCTGGGCCTGGATATCAGTGTTGATGTTGTTTTTCGTTGTCTTCACAGGACGAGGAGAACGGGAATGGAAAGGGTAAGTTGTCTCCCTCAGTCAACACCATCACCACTAGACTCTGGTGTCTCGATATGTCACCGCCCCTCCTAGCCAGGGTCCCCCTCTAGCTACACTGCTCCCCCTGCAGGAGAGAGCCCCACTGCTGCCGATGACCTTGTGGCCCCAAAACACTGTTCCTAGAACAGTTTGATTCTTTAGCTTTAATGCCACTGTTAAGAAAAGGGTAGTGAACCTGAACTTGGACCTGTGCATAGAGTTGTCCTTTTATTGAGTCTCAATTGGATTATTGGCGGTATTTATGCTCATGTCATGATATTGACGCTTATAGTATATTCCCACTAGGCTCACACTGGTTCACTGTTGGTTGCACATCATTTCAAAGAGATTACGTTGAACCAACATTGAATAGACGATGAATTGACATCTGTGCCCAGTGGGCAATGATTTATTTAATCGTTATCATCAGGTCCTATTTAATCAATTGAAGAATGAAGTGACAGTAACATACTGCATGTGCCATGTAGGGAGAAGTAAGTTGGAGCCAATGGTTCAATACTGCAGACATTTTTTGGTACCCTTCCCCAGATCTGTGCCTCGACACAATCCTGTCTTGGAGCTCTACGGACAATTCCTTCGACCTCCTGGCTTGGTTTTTACTCTGACATGCACTGTCAACTGTGGGACCTTTATATTGACAGGTGTGTCCCTTTCCAAATCATGTCCAATCAACAGAATTCACCACAGGTGGACTCCAATCAAGTTGTAGAAACAGGATGMACCTGAGCTCAATGGAAACAGGATGCACCAGAGCTCAATGGAAACAGGATGCACCTGAGCTCAATGGAAACAAGATGCACCTGAGCTCAATGGAAACAAGATGCACCTGAGCTCAATGGAAACAGGATGCACCTGAGCTCAATGGAAACAGGATGCACCAGAGCTCAATGGAAACAGGATGCACAGGATGCACCTGAGCTCAATTTCATGTCTCATAGCAAACAGTCTGAAAACTTATGTAAATCGGGGATTTCTGTAAAAAAATATATATACATTTGCAAAAATTTCCAAAAAAACAGTTTTTGCTTTGTCTTTATGAGGTATTGTGTGTAGATTGATGAGGGAAATTATTAATTTAATCCTTTTTAGAATAAGGCTGTAACGTAACATAATGTGGAAAAAGTCAAGGGGCCTGAATGCTTTCCGAATGCACTGTATGTGTGGGTGTCGTTTATGTACGAGACATGTCTGTCGTTTACTTTGCATTTTGCATGTATGTATAGCATGATTCTGGAATGTGGAACATGTTCAGTTGTGTAAGTCTTCCTCGACTTGTGTGAGTATTTCCTCCTAAAGAGAATAGCCTGGAGCAATGAGTGTCCAGAACACGTCCACTGAGAGCAGTAGAGTCACCAGGGTCATCGTCAACAGGGTCTCCTGTGACATGGTTGCTGATCAACTCCTCTCAAAGCAAAACAAAACCCTTCGTCGCAACAGGGGGAAAGTCTTCTCTTACTGTAACATGATAGAGTTTGGAACAAATGTGGAATGATATTGTTTTTCCTACTCTTCCATCTGTGTTCCTTTTTCCCTTCTCCCCTTCCTCCCTCCTTCTCTCCCCTCTCTTCGGTTCCCCCCTCTCTTTGCCCTCTTCCTTGTCCCTCTCTCCTTTCCTCTCGTTCCCTCCACAGTGAGAGTGTGTTGGAGGTCTCTATAATGCCAAAAGATGAAGACGTTCTGCAGCTGGTAAGTGTGAGTACGATATTTCAACCACACTACACCCTAATAGAAATACGAATAAATGAATACCTGATGAATTCATTGACAAGTTCGTTGATTTAAGAATACTAATACTGCAGAGAGATAACATCTTGGATATAGTCGTTCTTGTCATTCCATTGCTTTGAGTTGAAGTTCTCGGCTCTCAGGAACTAGCTAGGCTGTGACGCAGATGCTTTCTAGTCTGTCGTTAGATTACAACACACGTTCATTCAAGCTATTATCCAAAGTTCTGTGGAAGCGTCACATGAAAAGCAGCTACCT
>NC_036860.1:7447969-7453768 GCF_002910315.2 Salvelinus sp. IW2-2015
ACCAGCAATTGCACACACGCAGCGCACAGCAACGTGCAACATAAGTTCCTTAGGAACTTTAAACTTAGAAGTTCTTTAAATGAAAAATGCAAGCGCAAAGCTACACTTACAAAATACATTTGAGACCACCAAAGCCAGATCGGATTTTACACACAACTACAAACTATAACCAGAGACAACCGTTAACCAGAAAGTTAATTAAATCACCAGTGAACTAACCAATAAAAACAATATTTACATGAACTGTAACCTTAAACTACGAAAAAGGTCCCTCGGACATCACATAACCAGTATCTGTAACAACACAAAAGAATAATCAGACATCCTACATAAGATTGTCATAGCTTAGCTGATTCACTATGTTATATCATTAAAAAATGTGACAAGATTAGGAGATATAGGGCCCCATTAGTATCAAACATATATAGAGTTTTATTCTTCGTAATTTTTCGTTACATATTATTTCCTTTTACTTACGATTAGTCCAAATATTAAATCATTAAGTAACAACCATGCAATAAAGTCTTTTTTTTATAATAAAATATAATGTGCGCCGTTTCATTATTGATTGTTGATAGTCTGTGACACCTTCCACCGAGGCTAACCCACACATTTCATATTTTTAATTTACACTGATCCCCACTACCTTTGCACTCGAGGTATGTAAGGATCCCTTTGCCTCGTGTTTTTTTGCTGTCGACTCCCTTCAGTTGTTTTCTTTGGTTTGGTCTTATATCCCGTCTGGTCTCATGTGTGATAGCCGGCCATGGACACCTGGACCGGTCCTCAGCGGTTTTGATGATGTTCTGGCCGGGGCTCAAGAATCTGAGTTGACTAGGCTACGGCAGATCTCCATGTCCATCTCACGTAAGAAGAGCAAGATAGGACCTACTAGTGAGGACTCCGCAACGTGTAGTCGCATCGCGAGGCGGGGCGCGGGTCTGGGCTCCCCACTCCTTTCTTGTTTGCTGGGGAGACCCAATCAAGCGTGTTCTCCGGAGGGTGAATGCGCGTAACTTATTGGTTACACTTCGCCAGTGAGTTAGGCCATATCTCACCTTGCTTTTCATCTCTCCCTTCTCTAGACCTAGGGTGGTTCATCCCTTTGGCTGAATATGCTAGTTCCCCACTGGACTTACCACCTTCTGCTCTCTCGAACTTCCAGCGTCTATGGTGACAGAATGAGTAGGTGTGTCCAAACTATTTGCCTGGTACGGTACAGTATTATGTATAGTCCATCACTTACGCACACTTGTCTATTACGCTGTTTTTACATTGGGGGGTAACAAGTATAGGTGGTTTATAAACAGGCTCGCCTTACGATTATTGCATGGGTTTCCACTTACAAAAGTGCAGTAGGGATCCTTAATTTTTATCATAGGTACACTTCAACTAGTGAGTAGGACGGGAATCTAAAGACAAAAATCTTCCATAAAAAATGTCAGGCATTGTATGATTTTTAAGTAAGTTAATGTATTGCATTTTACTTCTGCATGACGATAGGTAGTATGTCACTGATACATTATCAGAAAAGCATAACTAATGATTTGGTAGATTACTGCAAACCGTTTTGTTTGCCAAGTTTACAGAAGATCAGTTACGTTCTCTCTGTATGTGTGTTTTAGACTAGGTTTGATTCAACCCTGTCAGCAGGTGAATTTATGGCCCACTCCGTCCCTACAGATCTTCTCACAGATGCCTTCAGGTTTCTGGGGCTGTCGGCTGGTAGGATTACAATTACGGACTTCAGTTTCCCCTCGCCAAAGATTTTCTATATGGGTCCTGTTCTAGTGTCTGGAGAGCTGGCTAGAGCCACTCCAGACCTGTGAAGATGCTCTTACGGAGCACATTCCTGAGCTTGCCATGCCGCTGTGGTGTTTCGTCATCGTTTGTTCATGCTGGAGTAGAACTCAGCACGACCCGATGATCTTCAATGCTCTATACTGAGGAAGGAAGGTTTGTGGCCAAGATCTCATGGGGTGGAATAACATGGCCCCCATCCGATCCTCCCTCAAATACGGTGGGCATCGCATGTTCCTCCTGTCCCCTTTTGGCAGAAAGCATCCTACCAATGAAATGTATGTTTCCACCTCTTCCATGGCTTATCACGGTTGGAATGGTGTTACAATTCGGAGGGTGTACTTCATTACTTCTTCTTTTCCTCCAAACACGTTCGGAGCGAGATGGGAGTTAGGAACCAAAATAAAGCTCATTTCTGTTTGTCCTCATCAGACACATTGACCTTATCTCTATCCGATTCCTCCTGCTGGAATCAATCCAGTATGGTTCATCTGCAAAGCTTCAGACAGGCGCCTGGACACTCGCACTGGCTTAAGCAGCAGGGGACTTGCTGCGCTGCATGGATTTTAATCAGGACGCGTAGTTGATACTAAATGGTGTTGCTTTGAGAGCTGGTGGTCCAAACGTATCACTCGTCATGATCAGTTGATCGCATGAGGAGGGTTTGGAAGGTGGAGAGTTATCTTCGAGCGAGGATATTTGTGATTTGGTCCCCGGCCGTGTAGATTCTGGGCTGTCCCTGCACACTTCCTTCATATCATTGAAGCCGCACGAGGGAAATCTTGGGCATGGGAGCCGCCAGGACGAGTGGGATTGACCTACATCTTTGAACTTGGCTTCATTTTCTAATAATATGCGTCCAAACAAATTTGTTTCCGTTCTCACCCAAGCTGCTTGCCTATCTGTCCTGTAGAGGCCCATTCCCAAGCCTGTGCAGGTCACCAATTTTATTTCCCTCGATGTCTTGTACATTTCAGATCTCTCTGGTCTTGGCCGATGGTTTGTGAGATGAGTTGGAGATCTGTTTGATTGAGTGTGTGGACAGGATGTCTTTATACATGGGTTAACTGATTCAAACAGGTGCATGTTAATTACAGAAGTAATGCAGTTGGAAGACAGTGAAGGGCTTCTTAAGAGAGAAAACGAACGAGGACCTCTGTGGAGGAGCCGAATCTGTACTGGTGGGGATAGATGATCAAAATACCTTAGCTGCAATAAAATGCAAATGAATTAATTTACAATCATACATATTATTTTCTGATTTTGTTTTATGATTATGCCGTCTCTCAAAGCAGTTGAAGTGGTACCTAATGCATGAGAAAAGTTACAGACAATCCTAAGCATGCTTTGTAAGTAGGAAAAATCCTGCATAAATCGGCAAGTGTATCAAATACTGTTCTCCCAGGCGCCCACTGAATAATAACACATTTTGTAGTTAAAAAAAAACATAATTAACCTAGCTTTTTCTTGCGGGGTTAGGCTCACTTGTTATTATTACAGATTTTATTTCCTGGTCACTGTTAGACCTTCAGCGTACTAATTGCCGTGGAGCACTGAGCGGGTCTAGACATGAATGGAGACATGCACGGTATTTGTGAGAAATCTCCCCTATCTTCCACAAATGTGATCACGTCCTGACTGCAAGACAGTTCGAGTGTCCCCTTAACGAGTTGTGGGGGTCAATAGGTCTTGCTAGGGCTTCAACTGGTTCCGTTTTTGTTGAGAAGATCCTGAGCTTGCAGTGGACAAGGGTAATGTGCTGCATTGGTTTGATCAAATCATGACGCTCTAAGCTCTGGGCCACCTTTAACCTGCACAGATCGGGTAAGTGCACATAAGGTCGGATACAGTGAAGTCTTGAGATCGATCTAATCGGGGCAAAAAAGCATATGTTCAGGTGCATAAACAGACACATTCTTGATTGTGATGTTTATATTGTTACGTACAGATACGAATCAGGGTAACATTAATCGCAGGCTGGCTGTCCGTCTGTCGTGGTGGATGAAGTGTACGTATTCTCTAAATTACTGCTCTCGAGGCGATAAGCCACCCCCACTGCGTTCACTGGTGTTTTGCCTCATCTCTCCTGCTCTCATCCCTCTCTCACTACTCCTGCGTACTCGCGACCTCGACCAAATCCTTCACTCTCCTCTCGCTCGGCCTCTCTGCTCTGTCTCTCTCCCTTAGGAGACTCAAAGCACCAAGGGTGAATATCACTAAGGGTGAAGATCACCCAATCAACACTTGCTATACCCAGACGGACGACTCGCCCTTTGCTGGGCGAGATATGCACTTCGAGATAGGAGAACAAAGTCCATGCAGCAGAAGGTGTTCATGATTGTCCTCATTAGATGACAAGAGAGCAATTGGCAGCAGCTCAGACTGTGACAACACCCTGAGTGTTGCTAGTTTTTTAAATCGTCACATTTGTACGAGGACGTTCGCCGCGTTGGCTAACATGTCCCAAGCAATCTACCAAACACATTTTGCATGTGGGATCAAGATTATTCTGTAGCTGTTTGAGAAGGCAGGATGTTCCTGAAAATTAAATTAAACGTGCATCCTTCCCATGTCTCAATGTGGGTTAATATGAGTGTCACACCGGTCATATTAGCCTGACCGTCTCCTCTGGACCAGGAGGAGCAACCCAGGGGCACAATGCTGACACAACCTCCCAGACCTGGGCGCCCGACCTGGGCTTCTCTCTCTCTCACCCACACAACCCCCTACCCACCAGGCACCCTGTCTTTCCCCTTCCAAATACCGCCCTCCTTCAACCCCACTACCACACCCCTCCACCCCTCCACGCCTCCACCCTTCTCTCCTCTCACTCCGCCCCTCAACGCACCACGGGCATCGGTTGCATTCCAGTGGTGACATCACCAGCTCTAGCCATGCCCCCTTCCACCCTCCCACAGGGTAGAGAGAGAGAGAGAGAGAGAGAGGGAAGAAGAGAGGGAAGAAGAGAGGGAGTTTGGAAGGGCTTGTCTGAGGACAGCATACTGAACGAAGAAGAAAGTTCGACAGATCGCAAGAAAAGAACAGCGAGAGAGACAAAAAAGGAGTGTAAAGGAGAAGTCGAGGCATAACCTCGAGAAAGAAGGAGAGCGGGGGAGAGCGTGGTGAATCGTAGCAACGGGAGTGTTAGTGTCTGTGGGAGGCAAACAGACTCGTGCATTGAGGAGTTCCCCTCCTCTCCTCTTCCTCTGTGAGTGACTTCAAGACAGTATTGAGCCTGAGAGACACTGCCAGACTGAGTGTGGGCCTGCCCTGCTCTCTGAGGTAAAGCCTGAACACTTCATATTTTAAGTGTTGCCTTTTGATATGAATTCATTTTGGGCAAAGTGGTTTTAAGTCTGTAGCTTTGTAGTTTCTTAATTGGTGTTACGGCTATAGCTTGAGGGGCTGAACACTGAACAATACTTTAGATRTGTGGTGTTGTTGCGGGTGTATTGGATCAAGCTAGCTGTAACAGTGAGATTCYGTGCTTGTTTTGATAGATCCAGATTTGTCGTTGTTTTAAGTCAGTGTTTTGTTGTAGTGGTATATTTGGAACACTGCTCTGTGTCTGTGTGGCTGCAGACGGTTGCTGTGTTGTGGCTCTTGCTCAAGGCGCGTGCTAGTGCCTGCAGCTAACTAGTAGCTGTGTTTGTGTTGGAGGCTGAGTTGGGGCCCCTAAGAGTCACCATGGCTGAGCAGACTGAGGTGGTAGGAGGATGAACACAGATGGTTCTAGACGTCGCTTGCTGTGTAACATCATAGTTAACAAGGAGCTTTGAATGCTGTGCCGGTCAGACCTGTGACTGTCAAAGCAATTGTATCACTCCTTCCTCCCCTCTGACCTCTGTTCGTCACCTGAACTCCTCCTGTTTGTGTCTCACCTCTCTCCCTCTCTGTCTCCCCTTACAGGCATACTCCCAGGATGCCTACCTGAGGGGCAACGAGCCTTACACAGGGGGAGCCCGGAACCTTCCGGTACCCCCGCCCCTCTGCTACGCT
>NC_036860.1:7455693-7457233 GCF_002910315.2 Salvelinus sp. IW2-2015
CCTCCTCCTCACCGGTCTCTCAGATCGAGATGAGCTGGAAGCTGACTTTATGTCTCACTAGCGTGTGTGTCTGTGATCACAGAGTACGTCTGTCCACCTATCTGTCAGTCTGTCTGCTTTCACAACAGGGAGAATATTTTTCTCTCTCTACGTCACTGCCATGAATTCCATTTTATTTCCAGCCAAGTTGGGCGGCAGGTAGCCTAGCGGTTAAGAGCGTTGGGCCAGTAACCAAAAGGTTGCTGGTTTGAGTCCCCCAGCCGACTAGGTGAAAAATCTGTCGATGTGCCCTTGAGCAAGGCACTTAACCCTAATTGCTCCTGTAAGTCGCTCCGGATAAGAGCGTCTGCTAAATGACCAAAAAATKTATAGTATATATGAATTGGTTGAAAATCTAACAATAACTATAACTTTTGGCATTATGCCTGGATTTACTGAGATGACCCTCTGGTCTTTGTAACTGTTTGAACGTTTGTGTATTTGCTTACTACGTGTGTGTTCTACAGTAATCACACATTTGTATGTGTGTATGTATGTATGTACAGTGTGTGTGTGTGTGTGTGTTTGTGAGAACAGAACAGGAGGTATCTGGTCGTGTCTCAGCTTGCACAGATTGAACTACAAAGACCAGAGAGCTTTTAGAAAGCCTCATAAAGTAGGGCAGTGATTGGTAGATGGATAACAATAACAAATCAGACATTGAATATCTCTTTAAGCATGGTCAAGTTAATAATTATGCTGTGGATGATGTACTAAACCACCCAGACACATCAAAGATACAGTTGTCCTTCTGAACTGAGCTACAGGACAGGAATGAAACTGCTCAGGGATGTTACCATGAGGCCAATGGTGATTTTAAAACAGTTACAGAGTTCAATGGCATTGATGGGAGGAAACTGAAGATGGGTCAACAACATTGTAGTGACTCCACAGTACTGACCTAAATGACAGAGTGAAAAGAAGAATACAAATATACAGAATAAAAATATTGCTTATATATGCGATAAGGCACGAAAGTAATATTGCAAAAAAACACGGCAAAGGAATACACTTTTTGGCCGAAATGCAAATCCTTATGTTTGGTCCAAAACATCACTGAGTAACTGCCTCCTTATTTTCAAGCATGGTGGTGGCTGCATCATGGTATGGATATGCTTGACTTTGGCAAAGAGTGACCAAGTTACAGTTTTGACTTAAATCTGCTTTAAAATCTATGGCAAGACTTGAAAATTGCTGTCTAGCCATGATCCCCAACACCTTGACAGAGCTTGAATATTTTTTGAAAGGATAATGGGCAAATGTCACACAATCCAGGTGTGCAAAGCTCTTACAAGACACACAGCTGTAATCGTCTGCCAAATGTGCTTCTAACATGTATTGACTCAGCTGAATACTTAGCTAATCAAGGCATATTAGTGTTTTATTTTTCATTCATCTTTGACTTTAGAGTTTAGAGTATTTTGTGTAGATCGTTGACAAAAATGACAAATGAAATCCATTTGAATCCCAATTTGTAGCACAATAAAATGTGACAAAATCC
>NC_036860.1:7457334-7461411 GCF_002910315.2 Salvelinus sp. IW2-2015
CAAGGAGGGCGGGGGGGGGGGGTTGATAGACTTTCTCATAGGCCGATGTAGGTGCTACTCCTCAGGTGCGGCTCGGGACAACAACCGAGGTCAGCAAAGTGCAAAGCAGATTTCAAGATGAGCTGCGTCGGGAAATTGTACCTATCGTTGAATAGGGAGTAGCTGGATGCCCTCAATGTGGGGGGCCAAGCCGTGACGGATCCTAGAGAGAGAGAGGGAAGACCTATAAATGAAAATGATTGATAGGGAAGAGAACGCAGAAAGCAGGAGAACTTCTTGCTGCTTTTTTCCTTTCCTGCTCGTGAGGCTGAACAATGTACCGAAACTAGGCAGTCAGGGCGGGCAAGCTGGGCACGTTTCACGACCAAGACTGAAACTTAAAAACTTCTTCTCTTCGCTGTTTCTCTATGCGTCTCCATTATTTTCCCTTCCCTGATAGGATCTGTGCATCTGGTTGTTTGGGAGCGTGATTAATTAGGGTGCTGTTCTGTTTTGACTGGTCGGTCGATTGAGGCCGCTGTAGTAGACAGACACCACAAAGCACAGAAGTCTGTGCTGTCCGAGGATGGTGTTGCGATTCTCTTGCCCTCTAGTATCGGTGTTTGACTTAGCCATTGCTCTATATGGTGCTTTTCACTCACTGTAGTCTCGCTTTTGATTAGTGTTGGTAGCTGTGCCGCGGTAAACAGAATCAATTGAAAGAATTAGCATATTTAGAGCATCTTTTACTGTAAATCCTAGTTTGCGGTTTTATATAGGATGGGCACGGCTTATACTGTCCCCCCTGAGCCCTCCGTATTGGAGCGACCCGAGTAGTTGTAGATGATAGGACAGGGCCTGGTAGTAGTAGAACGCCCGCGTGTGAGGCACAGTTACAGTACGGTCGAGACGTGTCTCTGTCAACACTGCCCGCCTCAGGCGAATTGCACTCTTGCCACCAAGTGGCAGTAGGCTATAGGAGTGTGCTGTGGTAGTATAGAGCCCTGCTCCATTCTAAGGCCGGTATTGTGGTGGCTCCAACTCAGGGCTCCTCTCTCTACTGGCTCTGCTGTTCTGGTTCTGTTAATGATGGCCTTTGTTAAACCCACAGGCAGCGAGAGCGGCTATTTCTGTGCTCGGCTGTAAACAGGCAGATTCCACATCCCAGATTGGGAATGTTTTCCGCCTCTGCCTCTTCTCCTACTGCCTCTGTTGGGCCGGCCCTAGCACCGAGACGAGAAACGGACTGATACAGAGAGAAGAAGAGGGGCGAGGGAGATGTCGAGAAACAGAGGGAAGCAGGTGGAAGACAGTGAAAGTGGAAGCAGATGGGAATAAAGGGGAGAACATGATGTCTGTGGAGAAGTATGTATGGTCAGAGAAGACGCATGGGGGAGAGAGGGACGAGTCTTGCATGGCAAGTTATGTTTTGAGCACCTTGTAACAATACAAGAAAGCATAACATTAAGTTTCAAAAGTTCATGTTAAGCCTATAGGGGTTTCGAGTGTAGAGCCAAGTCAGTTCTGAGCCATTGCTTCCATTTGAGATTGAAGATCTGCTGCCCTCTGCTGTTTAGTGAAGGTACTCAGACAGGCGCAGCAGCYGTGGTTATTAGTGAGGCCAGCATTAGGACCTGAAGCTACAAAAGTTAAACATGGGCAAAACCCTACCCTTCCCTCTCTACATGCAAACACTAGTCTGGTCCACAATCCTCTGTGTCAGTCAGAAAGTGTGTTGTGGCTTGCTGGTTTCACATCCCCTTGTGTGTGTGTTTTAGAATGGTTGAGATGAACGTTGTATGGTTATCTTGGACAAGGTTGGGTAGGTTACTTTCTAAGTGACATCCGTTAGTTACTAGTCACCTGTCCAAAATTGTAATCAGTAATGTAACTTTTGGATCACCCAAACTCTGTAACAATCTGATTACTTTCAGTTACTTTTAGACTACTTAAGAGGCATTAGAAGAAGACAAAAATGAATATTACCAATTGAACGACATCTATTGCAGGATAAATCAACTTTAGAGTTTACATAGCTGGCCATACATGGATGTTGCGTTTTACTTTATGGTGTATGTAGGCTTCTTTTAACCCATTGCTTTGTACTTTAATACAGATAAGTTTCAAGTTTCAATGTCACGCGCACAACAGTGAAATGCCTTTCTTGCGAGCTCTAAACCCAACAATGCAGTAATCAATAATTAGTGCAAACGATAACAAGNAGTTTCAATGTCACGCGCACAACAGTGAAATGCCTTTCTTGCGAGCTCTAAACCCAACAATGCAGTAATCAATAATTAGTGCAAACGATAACAAGGTAGAACAAAAACACACAAGAAAAAAAATCATAAATAAGCAGAACACGAGAAAGTAAGAAGCTATATACAGTGTCAGTTCCAGGATCAGTAGCTATATACAGGGTCAGTTCCAGGGTCAGTAGCTATATACAGTGTCAGTTCCAGGATCAGTAGCTATATACAGGGTCAGTTCCAGGGTCAGTAGCTATATACAGGGTCAGTTCCAATACCATATTTACAATGTCCAGGCATACTGGATTGATAGAGGTGTATATATACAGTATATATGTAGGGGTAAGGTGAGTAGGCATCAGGATATATGATAAACAGTAGCAGCAGCGTAAATGAAGATTGTATGTGAGTGTGTGTGCGTGTGTAAAGTCAGTATAAATGTGTGTGCATGGTATGTGCGTGTTGGAGTGTCAGTGTGTGTGATTGTGTAGAGTCCTATGAGTGTGCATAGAGAGTGCAAAAACATATATACAAGGGTATATTTAGCAGTCTTATGGCTTGGGAAAATTAGCTGTTCAGGAGCCTGTTAGTGTCAGACTTGATGCAACGGTACCTCTTGCCATGCGGAAGCAGAGAGAACAGTCTGTGACATGGGTGGCTGGAGTCTTTAACGATTTCTCGGGCCTTCCTTTCACACCGCCTGATATAGAGGTCCGGGATGGTAGGGAACTCAGGCCCAGTGATGTACTGGGCTGTCCGCACCACCCTCTGTAGCTCTATGCTGTTGGCATACCAACCAATGACGTAGCCCGTCAAGAAGCTGTAGAACTTGAATTTCAGGGCCCCGTGCCAACCTTTTTCAACCTCCCAAGGGGGATGTGTGTGGATCATTTTAAGTCCTTAGTTATTTGGATCCCGAGGAACTTTAACCTCTGMACCCGCTCCACTGCAGCCCCGTCGMTGTGGATGGGGGCGTGCTCGTACCCCCATTTCCTGTAGTCCACCATCAGCTCCTTGGTCTTAATGACRTTGAGGGAGAGGTTGTTGTCCCGGGCACCACACTGTCAGGTCACTGACCTCCTCCCTGTAGGCTGTCTCGTCGTCGCCGGTGATCAGGCTTACCACCGTCGTGTCGTCAGCAAACTGGATGATGTTGTTGGAGTGGTGCGTGGCCTCGTCGTGGTGGGTGTACAGGGAGTACAGGAGGGGACTAAGCACGCACCCCTGTAATACGATGAGGCTATATCGTGACATGAAAGAAAAAAAAAGTCTGTCAGATTTCCAGTCATTCCAATTAATTGAATACCCCTTGATCTTCAAGAATAGGACTTGGAAATATAGATTAGCCCAATAGTTTTACCTGAGCATGACGCAAAAACAAAGGACTTATTAGCCTACTCTGTTTATCATTTTGTTGTTTCGAGCTGAAAAAGAAATGCTGCTCTCATGGAATGKCATGCTTTGAGCACTGCCAAAAAGTGCTATTTACATGTGAARAATGAATGCCATATGCTGCATTTGCTATAGGCCTAATGTTTACGTTTCTGTTGGGGACACTACGATATCTGAATCATTTGTAGCKGTTTAAATCTATCAAAAGTCTGCAAGTTTGAGCATGTGTCCGTTAGGCCCATGGATTTAGTTTTTATCAGGACGAATTAGATTGAGMAATAAAAGCCCCACTCGYGGTCTTCTTAAATKAAGCTTGTTTTTGACARTATGTGGAGCACAATACCACGGGGGAGTTTAGAAGGGAGGAAGTCCCTCAAACTGTTATTCCTAATGCTGGGATCTGCACCATGCAGCTGTTGCAAGAGTGATTTTTTTCACCTACTGGCTGTCCACCAGT
>NC_036860.1:7464622-7466172 GCF_002910315.2 Salvelinus sp. IW2-2015
TCACTGTCAATGATTGACAGCAGCTTAACTTCTTAAATCGAACCATATTACTCTAGGCATAAGGTTAGCATGGTGGTTAAAGTTAGCCTTAAGCATAAGGTTAGCATGGTGGTTAACGTTAGCCTTAGGCATAAGACTAGCATGGTGGTTAAGGTTAGCCTTAGGCATAAGGTTAGCATGGTGATTAAAGTTAGCCTTAAGAGCTAAGGTTAGCATGGTGGTTAACGTTAGCCTTAGGCATAAGGTTAGCATGGTGGTTAAAGTTAGCCTTAAGCATAAGTTAGCATGGTGGTTTAACGTTAGCCTTAGGCATAAATAGCATGGTGGTTAAAGTTAGCTTAGGCATAAGGTTAGCATGGTGGTTAAAGGTTAGCTTAGGCATAAGGTTAGCATGGTGGTTAAAGTTAGCCTTAAGCATAAGGTTAGCATGGTGGTTACGTTACCTTAGGCATAAGTTAGCATGGTGGTTAAAGTTAGCCTTAGGCATAAGGTTAGCATGGTGGTTAAGGTTAGGGTTAGGTTGGAAATCCATGTTATTGTAGAAATAGGTGGTGCTTACACTTTGCTTGGCCAGATAGTGACAACCCTAATCTCATCCCTTAGGTCTTCTCTCTCTGTCCTTTCTGTCTCTCACTCCATTTCTTCTCTCTCTGTCCTTTCTGTCTCTCACTCCATTTCTTCTCTCTCTGTCTCTCACTCCATTTCTTCTCTCACTGTCCTCTCTGTCTCTCACTCTCTCCATTCCGTTGTGTGTTACAGAAGGTGGGCAGCGGCATGCGTCCGTGGAGGCGGGTCTTCTCGGTGTTGCGCTCCCATTCGCTCTTCCTTTACAAGGACAAGCGGGAGGCGGTCCTGCGGGGCGCCACTCTGGGAGGCGATGCTGACGAGGAGCAGCCAATCAGCATCCGGGGCTGCCTGGTGGACATAGCGTACAGCGAGACCAAGCGTAAGCACGCGCTGCGTCTGACCACTCAGGACTTTTGTGAGTACCTGCTGCAGGCCGAGGACAGAGAGGACATGCTGGACTGGATCAAGGTCATCAGCGAGAACAGCAAGACCGACAATGAGGTGGGTCAGAGGGCACCACTCTCACCTCTCAACTGACCTTCCCCTCTCAACTCTCAACTCTGAACCTAGAACCCTCTGACCTCTCAACTCTAACCCTACAACCCTCATATCTTATGTCACACACTGCATTCTATTTCTAGATCTCCTGTAATATTGTTGAACATGTCACCTTTCTTCACTGATGTTGCTACAGTGTAAGGCTGTATTGATGAAGGAGTGGACCGTGTGTTTGTCTGTCTCAGGAGCTGGGATTCTCAAGGCAGGCTCTGATCAGTAAGAAGCTCAATGACTACAGGAAACAGAGGTGAAGGACGCATACATGTCACTATACAGCAGTAGTGTTTTGTACATCCATCTTGCTTGTCCTGCCTGGTAGAGTCAGTTTGTAACAGTCTTCTCTCTGTCTCCCCCTGCCTCCAGTCCAACAGGCAACAAGCCGGACTCCTCTCCCAGGGTGTCCCGTGCCAAGCCTTCCTTCCTGC
>NC_036860.1:7471108-7472616 GCF_002910315.2 Salvelinus sp. IW2-2015
TGGTGTTCGGGCCCACGCTGGTGCGGACGTCTGAAGACAACATGACAGACATGGTGACTCACATGCCTGACCGCTACAAGATAGTAGAGACGCTCATCCAACATGTGAGTGACCCTCTAATCCACAACCAATGACAAACCTGTTTACTGGCTTCATGTTAACTCTCCYCCAATGAGCTGGCGCTACCCTGTCGGAATATCTTCTCACAGATCTCTTCTTTCTCTCTGTCTCCTCTCTCGCTCTGTTTYCTCCCACAGTAYCTCTGGTTTTTCAGTGAGGACCTRGACAAGGATGAGAAGGTACAGTGGGACTTACTCTGCAAACTGTGGAAACTATGTGGGGACAGCTGTTCAGTTCACACGGTCATGTTGGAGCTCTCAGTGTAATCTGCTCCGGTAAACGGCCCAAATAGAATCCTGGGGATGTGCTATGACACAGTATATCTTACCTATGCGTCATTGCTTGCGTCTCATATTGCACCCTATTCCCTTCGTRGTGCACTACYTTTTTTTACCAGAGCCCTATGGGCCGTGAAAAAATAGCGCATTATATGGAGAATAGGGTGCCATTTGGGACACAGTCACTGATTCTGATGCAGGACTTAAATCCAGTGTTCATGTGTTGTTTATGACTCRATGCCTTTCTCCCCTTCAGACTCCAGTAGACACGAAGGACCTGGTGCCTGCCCCCAATATTGACCACTTGCTCTCCAACATCGGCAGGACCGCTCTGCTRGGGGAGRCGTCAGGTGAGGGCCCGCCCACCACTGCCCAAATGCATCCAATCACAACCTGCACTGAGCTACTGACAGCCTGTGCAGACCAATCACGGTTCATACTGTGGCCGAACTGGCCAATCAGTGACTGTCAATAATCATTGACAGCCACACAGTTGAACCAATCCCATACAATCAGGAAAGAGGCATGACATACATTTGAAAYGATTTGCCCTTGCCGAGTTTCTCTCTTTCCTGATTTGATCACTAGACTGTGCTTCTTTCCTCTCACCTGGTTTTCTTTTCTTCTTTATTACTCATCTTTCACTTTCTCTTCTACATCGCTGCATCCCTCTCTTAGCTGAGCCGGTGGAGCAGCCACTGCGGTAGGATGGGATTTCCCCTGCCAATTCCTGTGTGTGTTTCTGTGTGTGTGTGTGTACGTGCGTGCGTGAGAAATAGTGAGTTTGGGTGTGATGGTGTTTGTTAGTAAAAGGTGGGTGGGTGTGTTTGGTATGTGTCAACATCTTCAGAGGAAGTTGCTTTCGGCTCCCTCTCAGTGTCCGCTTGACTAAGGCAGGAGTTGTGTGTGAGGACGACCCTGTACTGTCACCCAGTCTGACTAATGGATTAATGACTTTGTGTTCTTTGTCACTGAGAGAGAAAGCCCCTCTACAGTGGTCTGTCCATCTGTCTGTCCTGTCTACCTCACCTGCTCCACTCATTCTGTATAGGCCCTCTCGTGTGTGTGTGTGTGTGTGTGTGTGTGTGTGTGTGTGTGTGTGTGTGTGTG
>NC_036860.1:7475891-7477853 GCF_002910315.2 Salvelinus sp. IW2-2015
TGATGAAACATGTATGAGTGAGACCATTTGAGTGAGAGCTTGGTGAGTGTGAGTGAGCATGTGTGAGTGAGAGCGAGATCCAGTGAGTGTGCAGCTAGTGTGTGAGTGAGTGCTACTGAGAGCTAGTGAGTGAGAGCTAGTGAGTGAGAGCTATGAGTGTTAGCTAGTGAGTGTGAGTGAATGAAAGTGAGAG
This sequence comes from Salvelinus sp. IW2-2015, assembly GCF_002910315.2. Taxonomy (NCBI): domain Eukaryota; kingdom Metazoa; phylum Chordata; class Actinopteri; order Salmoniformes; family Salmonidae; genus Salvelinus; species Salvelinus sp. IW2-2015. The sequence continues at coordinate 7,476,085 of NC_036860.1, forward strand.
CTATGATGTGATAGAGCTAGTGAGTGTGAGTTAGAAGGCTAGTGAGTGAGCGAGACCGGTGAGAGAGACCGTGTGAGCTAGTGAGTGAGCAGCGAGAGTGCGAGCTTGTGAGTGAGTCCTAGTGAGAGCTTGTGCGAGTGAGAGCTGAGTGAGGCTAAGTGGAAGTAGTGAAGTGTGAGTGAGAGTAAGTGAGGGCTAAGTGAGTGAATGAAGGTGAGTGAGAGCTAGTGAATGAAAACCTGGTGAGGGAGAGCTAGTGAGTGAGTGAGAGCTATGAGTGAGTGTGAGTGAGAGCTAGTGAATGAAACCTGGTGAGTGAGAAGCTAGTGCAGGAAGCTAGTGAGTGAAAGCTGCGTGAATGAGAGCTAGTGAGAGTGAGAAGCTAGTGAGTGATTAGTGAGAGATAGTGAGTGGGATGAGAGCCTATAGTGAGTGAGAGCTAGTGAGTGAGAGCTAGTGAGTGAGAGCTAGTGAGTGAGAGCTAGTGAGTGTGAGCTAGTGAGTGAGAGCTAGTGAGTGAGAGCTTGTGAGTGAGAGGTAGTGAGTGAGAGCTAGTGAGTGAGCGGGAGTGAGTGAGAGCAAGGGTGTGAGTGTGCGATCAAGTGTGTGGTGATTGAAAAACCCTTTACTCAACCTTGTTTTCTGCCTTCCCTCCTCCCGACGCTTCCTTCACCAGTTGATGTCATCAGTGTTTGCCGTGATGTCATCAGTGTGTGCTGTGATTCCTTAATGCTGTTGTTTTTCCCCACCCTCGCCCCTCTCTCCAACAACCCTTGTCACATACCAGTCAGTTTGATCAACTCCGTGACAATCAGTGGTTAGTGATGACACGTTGTTCTGTGTGTTAATGGTGTGTGACCAGTGTCTGTATGGTTCTGTTCCCCAGGGGAAGGTGACGGGTAGAGGGTGGGCACAGAGGAGTCACAACTCTCTCCTAATTGGATTGGTGTTACATTAGAGCAGTCATATTTCCTGTGTTATAACAGTGTCAAAATGGTGTGTTTTAAAAGCTCGAGCAGAAAGGTTTGTTTTCTGAGCAGCAGCTCTGTGCCCCCCCCTATCACTGCCATTCACGCTCCTCCTCCCCTCCCATGTAACACAGACCAGCYTMACAGTGTACCTTCCCCTCTGACCCTCTCTCTTTGTCCTCTCTTAGACTCAACCAACAGTGACTCAGCTAAATCTAAGGTAAGACCTCAGATAGCCAACTATGCTGTTTTACACCTTTTTTWAAAAACTTCTGGCCACTCATATCACACAGGGCAGCTTCACAGACACAAAACAATCTTCTTCACGACCACAAAAAAACATTCAAAGAGCTGAAGCAAGTAACAACATTTTTCTTCACACCATCTAGTTATGGTTGAGGTTGTGTAAATCATCCGACCTTTGACCTATGTGACTTTGTTTTGTCTCAGGGGTCGTGGGGGTCAAAGCGAGACCTCACTGCCAAGGACTTTCTGACCCTGTCCATCATGTCCGCCGTCACCGGACGCAAGCGCAGGAATCGCCACAATGGCCGCCTCGTGGGCAGCAGCACAGACGACGACTCGGAGCACGAGCCAATCAAAGTCAGCCACCTGGGGGCGGAGGAGGGAGAAGAGGCGGGGCTGGTGGTGGCAGGAACAGACACTGCCCCACGAGCAGAGGGAGAGGAGGAGGAAGATGAGGAGGAGGAAGAAGAAGAGTCTGTAGTAGAGAGAGTGAGAGAGAAGGTAGAGGAGGTGATAGTTCCCAGCATGCCATGCGGTAGTGAGAAAGAGAAAGCA
>NC_036860.1:7479608-7513545 GCF_002910315.2 Salvelinus sp. IW2-2015
GAAAGCAGGGCAGACGGTGATGCTGCTCCCTGAGGAAGAGCGGTGACAGCGGAGGTGAAGGGGCAGGGTGTGGCGGGTGCCAGAGGACGCTCGCTCTATTCGTCTCCGGTTACTCCACCCTCTCAACACTGGGGCGGAGCCTGGCCGTTGAGCGGCCGGTGCGATCTGAAGCTGACGCATCGAGCGCAAGCGAACTGGTGAGTGCAGCACGGAACAAGAGAGCGGATTCGACCCTCGCGACTCCCTTACCCCAGGAGAGACCTGAGACAACACCCCCCTGGCATCCTTTTACACCCACCCTCACACCCCTTCTTTAACCCCCACACAAGGGGCCCCCCCACAAGCATCATTCCCACAACGGAAAGCTTCCTCTCACAACCACTACAAAACCCCCACCCTGGTCTCCCCCACGACCCACACACACACACACACACACACACACACACACACACACACACACACACAGCAGTAGTGGTCTGTAACCAAGATGTTTGTCTGTCTTCGTTAATGTCTGTACATATGTGTGTTTGCCTGACAATACTCGTGAGTATGTTTGAGTGTGCAGGTGTTTGTGTGTTGAACTATTTTGTAACATTTGTAAAAAGCCTTGTTAAGTTAACCTTGTAAATATATATATTACATTATCTTTATTTTTTAAAATTGTTTTATGGTTTACATAAGTGCACGCAGGTGCACCATCATTTCCTTCAAGATGTTACTTGAAATGTTCCTCTTAATATATTATTTTTTGTTTTATATACAGTAAATATTATATATATATTTTTTGTATGAAAAGAATAAGTACTTTTATTGTGATTTGACTTCTCGGATGTACCTGTTTTTAAAACAAACAAATAAGAAACATCCTGAACCTGACTTAAAGCCTGTTCCTTGTTTCCTCATAGATGGCCTTTCTCTGTGACTCACAGTACTATGCAGAAATAATTTCTCTCATTTAGCAAAGATAGAATAACTCATCCAACATTAACATTCACCAGTCCAAATCCTTAGTTCTGGCCGTTGAAATGCCTCTCCGTTTCATGGCTGGAAAGCATCCATTTCCGCATTTGAAGAAAGCAATGTACTCTCCCCTTGCTGACACTACTATCTACCTTATGTTGACAATGCTTATCTTATTTGGCAGCAAACAGGGCTTTATCTACCATAACCTAATTTAAGTCAGAATAATGTTTGTATGCATCTCAGCTCTCTTATCAAAGAACGATCACATACTGTCCTTGCATCAACTCTATCATAACTGTCTTTTCAATTGGATTAAGTATTAGTTGGTAATAATTTGCTTGACCAAACCTGCCTACGTGTACCAGAGGAAATATTTGTTTTCATTTTATGGGTGACCGAGAAAGCGCAAAATATTGACAACATGCCCTGTTAAACGTCAAGGGTTATAAAATGCAACCTGCATGTATACACAAAGTTACATTTTGTAAAGTCTGTCAATTGTATTTTATTTGTTATATTATCAGGAATATTTCAAGTATTAAAACCATCTACACATGATTTTATGTCATATATTACATTTGCATAAGGTTAGACTCAAGTGAATGACCACTGCGAGTGGGGTGCTTCAGAATTCCTGGATACAAATGACTGATTGCAGAAATGTGGTTACCATAAGTAGACATTTTGGGGTCTGCTGTGTTTCTAGACTGACATACCATTCTCTTGGCCATGGTCCAAGACGAGTTTCCATTTCCCTAATACTCTTTATTAACTGTCCCTCGACCAATGTCATATGGGACTTATTCTTTGGTTTCCCCCTTTGCTTGACACGATTTTTGTCATCATAAAATGTCATTGACATTTAGTTAGTCTTGTCTTACCTCAAGAGTTGCCCTGCAAGTGCCTGATTTCTAGAGTGTTTTTGTTCTGCAGTGCCATGGTCAGTCCTCACCTCCCCATTAACCCTCATTATTCCAGACTCTCAAAACCTCAACCTTCACATCTAGTTATAAGCCAGACTGAATCCATTCTCTTCWCGTTGCTGTGCTTACATCTTATCCGCTGACCCAAAGACGTGTATCATACATACGAGCAGCCTCTCTGGGAGGCCATTAAAAGCACACTGTGTCTGGCCAAGGACTTGTCTATGCAGTCTGTTTGCATCTAACAAGCACTAACAAACAGCAGAATACCTGATGCTGTAAGGAGAGGGGAAGTATAGTGCTCTCACCTGCTTTTCTCACACACAGAGGTTCTTTCATGTGGACAGTGTTTTGTATGGTACACATAACAAGCCCTAAGTAAGGGTATTCAATACCTAGAACAGGGTAATATGGTACCAACTCATTTGCATTAGATTTTGTTAGATGAACTAACTGTATACATTTAAACTGTCAGTCAATAGGAGACATACAGCTAAGCTTAACAGAGCTGAACCAAACTGCTCATGCCTTCATCAAAAGATAAATACAAACATTTTAGAAAATTCTGACAACACTCAATGTGTGTTTAGCTGTCCRTTTCTTGAAATGTGATATACCTTATGTTTGTTATTATGTCTTAATATTTTGTACATATTTTCTTGATATGTAACATATTGTATTGTGTAAAGTACATTTTGAATTGCTTTGAGTAAACAATCTTTTAAGAACATTTCCTGACTAAAGGTTATCCACCTGGAACCATTTCATTCGATGGCATTTTGCTTCAAAGCAAGGTTATATGATGTAAATAAAACAGAATTAAGTTTWAAAAATGTTTTGCAGTTGCTTGATAATTTTGAAAATGTTTAATGTCAATAGTATTCTGTGATCATTGCTGACATGTCATTCCAGGCAACAGTTTCAGATATTTCATTGAAATTGGGAAGGATGTCAGTCCACATGAACAAAATGAATTCACAAACAAAAAAAGTGGAACCAGGTTTGTGACACCACTGATTGGCATCCACCTAATGCATCCTGCACCACAATAAAAAATGCTGTACATTTTTTTACATCACGGATGAATCTTGGAACGACATTACCCACAATTATTCTGCTGTAGAGAACTGAGTMTTGCACCACACTTCCCTGCATGCATCCAGAGAGGACCTGACAACTCGAAATCGGTGCAAATTATATCAGTAGATTCAATTAAGATTCCTGAAGTTTTGTATACATTTGTTTCAGTGTATTGTATGTCGGTAAACCTCGTTTGATTGGGGGRATTTAAGGGTGTAAATCTGCGTAAACCTAGCTAACAAGTTAGCAAAGTCCTGCTAAAAACAAGGAAGTCGTTAGCTTGCTAGCTGGCCTAGCATGGTAAATATATGGCTGGTCAAAATATGCATATATCTAGTTACCAAACCTGCGTTTTAAACAGAGGTATGTTAACAATTAGCTAGCAATCTAAGCACAAACAGCTCTAGCTGGTAAGCGATTTAATTTGCTTTGGCCACAGCCCACGTTGAACCACGGCTATATTTGTCAAATACATACGGTCGCAAACTAAGCATGAAAATGAAATACACGTCCTACTCATCTTGTAGCCATCACTGAAATCAAAATTCTTAGCAGSAGTCAAATGGCTGCCAGTATAAGCTCTAGACATTAGGATCAATACAACGTCGAAAGAGCTCAGGAAAATTCGTGGATTCCAAGTAGGCCACGAGAAACGCTGGAGTTAWTAATTTATCACTGCAATCTTGGTATTTAATCATAGTTTAAACATACATAAAATGTACCATTTTGGAATATATTGACACAGATGTGTATTTCCAACTTTGTGTAAATGTTCTTGACAACATTTTATCTCTGAGTCTGAAACCAGACTAAATWGTTCAGCGTTACTTATCTATTTTTCATTATTAGCTTTCCTCTCTTTAAAGGGATAGTTCACCCAAATTACATATTGGTTTCCTTACCCTGTAAGTCTATGGACAAGGTATGACAGCAATCCATGCATTGGTTTGTTTTACCTGGCCACTGTTTCATACATAAATAACTTAATTGAGCAACACTCAAATGTTGGATACTTTAGAATGATTTGGACCTGAAGAACAAAAAATACTAATTTCATTGACCTGCATTGGATTTGTTTATGAATGTTAGGCTTAACATTCACATTGAATTCAATCTCATTTTATGAGTAATAGCAAAATGTAATGAAAAAGTGACAAAGTTCTTCCCTGACATTTGTTGATCATCCTTGGCTCAATAAGTTCCATATCCCAAATTATACCATGGAAGTAGGGCAATGCAACTCCAATAGGACCCTTGCCTTGTTTAGAAATACTATTTTAGCAAGTCGGAGTCATCTGCTCGTTGAGCTTTAGCCTGCAACATTAGGTCCATTTCACATACCACTGAGACAGGTCAAGAGGTGACCTATTGAGCTTTGGAGTACAAAATAGCTTTTGTAAGGATATCATGTCGTGAGACCTCAAAACCATCAGCTACAGACATATCCAGGGTTGGGTACAGACCCTGGTTCGATTCCAGGCTGTATCACAACCAGCTGTGATTGGGAGTCCCTTAGGYACACAATTGGCCCAGCATTGTCAGGGTTTGGCCAGGGTAGGCGGTCATTGTAAATAAGAATTTGTTCTTAACTGACTTGCCTAGTTAAAATAAAAAATAATTTCTAAAATGTAATCCTTTACTAGTTACCTGTCGTAACTTTTGGATTACCCAAACTCTAACTTAATCTGATTACTTCCCCTCAATTAGAATAWGTCTAAAAGGAGCTATCGAATGCATTTGGTGTGATCATCATAGTGGTCAGACTCTTTCAGGTGAAACAAACTTTAACTTGCACCTTTTTTCAATGCTGAATTGAATGTCATTGAGCAAAAATGTGTTTTTTCACAAAAAAATGTTTTATTTAAAAGTAAATCAAGAAGTTGTCTTTTTCAAAAGTATTTCTAATCAGTTACTCCCAACCCTGCATATCTAAATATATGGATGTGTTCTTGGCAGTTTTTGTTTACCATGGGTTGCATTATGCAACCTGCATATCATTTCTATAGTGGTCATGAGTGAAGCAGTCACAACTTACCTGATTTGGTAGTGGCTAATCTAATAGTATAGTAGGATAGTAAGGGCACATCTGAAAGAATCTGAAAAACTAGGCTATTGAGCTTATTCCATCACTTTACTTCTGCCTAAATAGTGAAAAGAAATTGATGTAAGTCGATAGCTGTAAAATGGCCTGCAGATAATAGCCAAATACTTTGTTGGTATCAGGCAAAATCTTTATTTACCCCCTACGAAAAAAAACAATTGTGTACATGTTAATTTGCACATTTAATTTTGGGAAAGTTATTTGAAATTCTCGAAAGAAGCATTTTTTAACAAATGTTACATTTGGACAAACAGTCCTGCTGATTTAATAAATTGTGGGATAGAGTATATTAATGCATGCATACCAGGGAAACAAAAACAACGTATTTCCAAATACATTCTCTTTATAAAAAAGAAAATAATTTAAAATATATACATTACTTCTTGAAAAAGTTTAAACAGGCGCCTTTACAGTCCAAATAGAAAAGAAAGCTCAAATATTGCAACGCAATTTACGGACTGTCACTGAACCTTCCAGAGTTAACAAACCGATTTCATAAAACTGGTGACAATTTTTTTTAAAGTCCTGTTTAGTCCCCTCATTTCCATATTTTACCTGGTTCTATCCATTTCTAGTCACCTAATGTGACAATCTGCTCCCGCTCCTTGSTCTGCTGGTTATGCGGACGTTGCTCACTGTTCTGCGCCCTCAGTCTCTCCAATTCACCCTCCAATTCTCTGATCCGCGCCGAATCCGACTGGGGCACCTGGCTATCTGTGATGTCCGGATTGGTTACGCGCCGCAACCGGGTGTTCTCTTCCTCCAGACGGGACATGCACTTCTCCARCTCCAGGTATTCTTGAACCAGCTCTTGCTTGGACATGTTTTGAAGACTCTCGATRTGGTATTTCTCGTAGGTCTCGGAAAAGTCTCTCTGAAGAAACTCCCCACCTGCGTTTCCAGGCCTCCCGATGCCATCGCTGCCACCACCGCTGCCATAGTCCTCCTCCTCCTCCATATCGAAAAGCTCGTCCTCACTTGCGGTGTCCTCTGGGCGAGCACCAGTCCCCAACAGACGTCGGGGACCACTTTCGGTATTCAGATCCGGTTCCTCTCGGTCGTGTTCATCCATAAGGAACTGCGTTGTATTGTAGGGGGCAACGGGCAACCCCTTCGCGAACATCTCTGCTCTCACTCGGGACGCTCGTTCTGTCTCTCGCTCGTCAAGCTTTTTCTTTTCTTCCCAAGACAGTTTAAAATAGGGCTTCCATTGACGCTTCTTTTTGGATGGTCGGCGCCTGTGTTTCTTCTTGCCCTGGCGCGCATCTACAGCTGCCCCGRCGCCYGGAGAGCCAGAGTCKSTTCTYTTCCCACACTCGCCTTGCACTTGACTCAGGGTCTCCTCGTGCGGTCCATCTCCACTATTTCCGTGGGCTACGAGGCCACCCTCTCCGGCTGCATCTGCTCCGGGTTCCTGGCAAGGCTGTGTTGCTGCTGGGCACTTAGGAAGTGCATTTCCGGCAACGAATCTTGGACACACCTCCCTCTGCCCGCCTTGCATTTGCCACAACTTGTCTGCAGGGATAACCCCGCCGTCACTCTCTGCTTGCTGCTGTTTATCTCCATATCGCCCCCTACCGCCAGTCTCGAGTCCCCGGCTCTCATTGGTTTGGGGATGCTCCACAACTCTTCCTCTCCCACTTGATGGGGTATCTGAAGTTTTCAGGTGATGKGTCTTCTCAATGCTCGGTTCTGTCATCCTGATGTATGCCGTTGGGCTGTTCGCCTTACCACATGTCAACCGTTGACTCTGTGCGAATTAAACTAAATGTTAATTAAAATATATTTTGCAAACTTTTGCTAAGTATACCGTTTCTGTGTCTTAATTATGAGCAACATTTACTTGACAAGAAATGTTTAGCTAACTTTCGAAACGTTCACTATCGCTACTCTTAAAAACAAAGTTATGAATGGTAACACTTGTTACTTCTCGAATGATTCGTCAGAGCTACTGTAGCTAGCTAGCGAACTAACGTTAACTATTTCGGTGCCGCTAGCAATCCTTCTCAAGTTCGTATTTCATCTCCACAACAGTGACTGTCCAGTATGCTACCACAGAAGGAGTTCGCGGTTTTATATAAACTCTACCACCGCCAGTGCGCATGCTGCTTTTCTTGACTCTACTTGTTTTGTGGTATCTGTAGTTCCAATGTAGGTAAATTACTAGCGAGACCGCCCATGACCAACTACCTAACCCACAATTCTAGGGCATTTATCGAAAGTTTAAGCCAATCACGTTTTAGGATATAGGACCACCCTCTCATTGCTGCTATTGGACAAAATTGCATATTCACTGTTGCTAAGCTTTAACCATATTATTATTGGTTATCCCGAGAGTCAATCAARTGCACATTGGGTCCAAGAGGAAAGCAGTCCGGGGCATTCTTTCAGACGCTACCATGTATAAATGGAGGGGGGAATTARTTAACGTTTTGAAGAGTCTGTGAATTCATCTTCATTAATCGATATCCCACTYATACTGTATACTACTAGTAAATTATGACATATGAGTATGTCGTGGCTTTTATCTATCAATGATTTTTTTGCTTAGTATCACTACCACAATCATTGAGACAWTCCTTTCTTTCTAAAGGTAATGAACCCGTCATCCTGAACAAACTAGTCCTTTTTTACAGACCGTGTAGAAAAACGATTAACTAACGGCTATGCACTATGTTCATTTTGTTAATACTTAAACAATTACACTATTATTTTATGTGGTTTTAAATAGTGTAAGGTTTTTCTTTATTTGTTTTTTTTATTATTCTYTCTGGTGCGGAGCGATATTTCCCTCGCCTCCCACTAATGCGCAAGGATAAGAGTTTRGAACGACGCGTAAAGAAGCGACATTTTATTTATCGAGAGCTAGCTAGCCAGTAGCAAGTCCCACTCAATTGAACGGAACMACAAACAATGGTGAAATGTTAAAATAACACAATTGCCCACTTTTTAGAGTTACGTTTAAGCTTATTGTCGACGGTTAGTTATCAGTTGATTAAACGTGCCTCTGACCCAGTTTCTATATCTATTTCTATAAAGKTTTGCCGACTGAGGTTAGCTGGCTAGCTAATGTGCTAACTAGCGTCACACATCATGCATGTGCAGTGAAATATACAACCTTAGATCCAAATATTGTATGGTCTTGGCAAACGCTTTCATACTCGTACACATTAGCATATTGTAAAATATAAGCTTCTCATTGCAAGCTGGTTGAAATCATTAATTAGCATGTGAGCTTGCTCGACCAGTAGCTAGGTACCAGGACCAATAATAACTAGTTAGCTAGCCAATTCCTTATTTTCATGGATGTTACCATAACCAGGTTCTAACTAAGCAAACACCAGGCACTAAAGTGGGAGTATCGGTGGACACAGTATTGTAATATAGCTAGCTGGCTAACAACRTTCAAAACATGCAATAAAACTAAATGTTGAGCTAGCACTGATTTGCTAGCTAGTTAGTAGCATGCAGCTACTAGCTAGGATAGCTGGTAGTTAGGTCTCTTTACTGTGGTTGAAATAGTTAGTCTGTTAAATTACCTAATTATGTCTCTGCATTAATGTAAGCAGCATAGATCACTTCAAACTGTCATAATTTAGTAATTACCTCTTCAAACACAGCATATGTTTGCATAACAAATACACAGTTGAATGCATTATTTGCAAATCTCACTAAAAGTATGCACACAAGACAGAAATGACAGCGTCTGTATATTTTGACTGATATGCAATGTCCTTATTCTYTGCAGGCTAAAGATTCCTCCCACATGGAGAGGGCACATCTCAGTGGCATTTTACATGGTTCCTACTTTGTGTGTGATGGCTGCTGTAGGCTATATGCATGTAGGTCTACTTTTCGGTGGGTAGGCATCCCCTCCCCCTCATACCATAGACCTTTCTCTCAATCACATTCACTCTTATCCTGATTTTCTCCTAAATTGTCATCTTCAATCATTCCCCCACTCACAACCCCTTGCTCTCTCTTACAGTCTTTTGTCCTCTCTTTCATCTATTATTTTTGCTCCATTGCTTTCTCTTATTGAGCATCTCTCCCTTCTGTCCTCCTTTTTTTCTTGGTCCTTTCATCATAATTTTTCTTGGAGCATTTGACGCAAGAGTAGGCTATCCCCGAATGTATAGGCCCAAACTAGGAGGAACTTTCGCTATGAGGCGCTATTCCTGTAATGTGTTCTCTCAGYCAACCTGGTTAAATAAGGGTTAACTAGTTTGGTGTGAGGTGCTTGCTAGCTATAACTCTCAGAATTAAAGAGATTAATATATAGTAAATATCCCCTTGTAAATTGTGCTAAATCCATTTCTACATATGTAGCAAGCTCACAAATACAAAAATGTACCACACACACTCAAAGTAGGCTGACCAGATGTTATTCAGTCCAAGGCAAACTTTTGGCAATTGACAGATACCAGCCAAACTTGTGTATCTATCAGCTGTCATATTACCCATTGTTTACTGAAAAGGGAGTGATTGCTGGGGGGACCAGGAGGGAGGGTAGGGTTTGTCAACTGGGGTAGTGGGTGTTTACAGAGGCAGTGGCGTTCGGTGGAAGCTCTAGATGCCTGGGCAAGAGCACAACAACTCCTGGATCAGGGCCTCTGAGAGGATTATTGGACATGAGTTAATCTCTTACCCTATATATACTGCAACACGGCTGGGTACAATTGAGAATGGGTCAAAATATCTATTCTATAGCCATTTGGGATTTTCCCATAACACATCAGAGCCATATACTGTATTTAGATAAATATATGGATATGCATTATATTGTTCTATCCTTTGTCTCTGTTTTGATATTACACATCAAAGCTTACAGAGCCTGAATGGTTGTTCTAAAATGGATGCCTTTAGATCAGGTGTCATTAGTTATTAGGGGACCCAGTGCCGTTCTGTAAGCGAGAGAGAGAGAGAGTGAAGAAGCTTGCATCTATGCTGTAGGGATAGGTCTGTAGATGGCCTGTGAAACATGCCTCTCTCCCCTAGGCCTGGAACCTACAGCTGAGCTCGCTCCYTCTCCTAATTATCCTCTTTATACCCTTATCGAAACCTAATTAAGTCCCGACCCCATGGGTTTGTCACTGCATTATCGCAGACCAAGACTTGTTCATCTAATCCACAGTTAGTGTTTCCACCCCGGCTTACTTACAATGACATATAGCACATATTAACCCAAGTGCCCTTCAAAAGCATTTCTCTTTGCACAAATTGACTTTGTATGTTAATAATATATGGATGTAGAAGAAGTAATAAGTCATAACTTGGGCTCAAAGCTATTTGATCATGTTCATCACCACTGCAGCCTGGCTTTGAACAGAACAGCAGGATAGGCTATAGAAATAGCTTTATCTTCAGAATTAGGCCAGGCTACTTGCAGCCTCTGCGATATTATGAAACCGTTTAATCAATGTTTTAGAGGCATATTCAAAGTATACGGTTTATGCGTTTTGGCACTTTACTTGAATGATTTAACTGAATTCGGTTGTAATAAAGCGATAGCCAGATGATCCATTATTCTCATGACAGCGGCTTTCTTACTTTAGTAATTCCTGCCTACACCCCACCCACCCATAATGGAGTTGAGATGACAGATTTGTACAACCATATATAACCGCTAGGTGGCGCCCAATGATAAGACTTTGAACGTGGGTTGCAGGTGGGGGGCGCTGTGTGTATCAGTGGACGTAGTAATTCAAAACAATGCAGTGTGAATGTAGCCTGTGTTTGGAGTGCGAAACACTGCTTTATGCCACCCGTCATTTTGGACGGAGGAACTGCGCTAAAGAACACTAAATAAATGCAGATTGTAGGCTATATAGGATTAATTGCAACTCTTCATGAACCATGAAGTGTAGGCTAGGCTATTAGATCAATTCAAATACCATAATAATAGACCCTACCTATGAAATAGGTCAGTGAGATTGCGAAACKTTCTTTTGGCCATGACCACGATGCCCCTGATAGGCTGCTATGTTAAAAGAAACTAGGCTATATGAACGTGTGGCTGTGGGTACAAATGATTTGATTTCCGTCTGTGGGTATAGTTTTCAAGAGTTTCTGCGCCCCTGGCTGGACTCAGATTACGCACTGCTATGGGAGGGACTTCACATGGAAAGGSAATGAATTACTGTAKTGCGCTATCCTGGTGACGCAACGGAGAAACRCACAACTCAAGACTTGCTGAAGAGTTCAAAAACGGCACCTGCACTAGGAATTTGCGCTCCCCCAATACATACACCTGACTTTTCCATATCAGTCAAGAGAACCACAGACAGAAAACTACAACGAGGACGGCATTGGAACTTGCATCATGTTGGGCAGGAAACCTCCTACCGCCGTGCATCATGAACCCAAGGCAGTGGRATCCCAACCCAAGACGCAGGACCCACTTAGGAAACTGGGTAAGAGAATTGTGACTCTCATTGGTTTAAAAACGCTTCTTCTTCTGTCAATATTACTCTAATTTGTTTCCTTGAATCTTGTTTAACCTGTCTTCTGTCAGTATTACTCTCTTTTGTTTCCTTGAATCATGTTTAATTTTGCTACAACAGATATCAGAGCACATAGTTCAGTTTTGCCTGTTGATTGTTTGACAAGTTATTACTATTATTGTCCGGTGTATATGTGTGTTGCTCTGGTCCACAAGGGGAAAGAAATCAGTGCAGGGTAAGGTTAATGACAGTTAGGCTATTGCATTCCACATCCATTGGCATTGGTTTTTATTTTTCCAAGTATTTTTCCAATCAGGAGGCATTGAATGTTTACATATGGACATTACGACTTCTTCTCATTGACAACTTATAATGCAAGGAAGATAAATGGAGAACAATATGCCTTGGCGGTAATCARTTTTGCTAAACGAAATAAACTATTGCTTGAAATCCACTTATGCAATGGTCTTTGTAAACACACACACAGAGAGTGTGCGTGGGAGCTGACAAGTGGTCATGTGTTTGTGCAGTGTCCAACAKCTCACTGACCCCCAGGCTCTCCACCCCACTCATACAGATCCCCACTCACCAACGAACAACTCTGACCCAGTGCCTAGCTCTCCCACCACCCTCTCACCATGGCCACCACACCCCCCTTCTTCATCCAACCCCCCCAGCTCACGGTCACACCTCAACTAAAATAGAGAACTGCTGAGGATGGACAGAGCACCTGTCAAAGCCTCTGGATATCTGTCAATCTAGACGACAGAMCCATGTCATACTATGTGAGTGTGTGTGTATTTACATGTCACACACAATCTCCCTCTTCTTGTTTTGTGTATATACTCTATATATTTATTAGCATGTGTAAGCACAATTTCACCACAATGCATGATAGTTAATTAAATAATACATGTTTTTCACCCCCCCCCCCATGTGTTACATACACACAGATACTCRCATGTACAGTACCTATTAAGGTACAGCAATGCATACAATCAGACAAACAAAAAACAAACCACCAACACAATAAAAAATAAAAAAATGAATAAACATGTCACTCATTATTTATTCGCTCTTATTGCCATGAATGGGATGTGGGAAGGTTATAAAAAATCTTGTCCAAAGGGATGTAGCGAGATATAAAATGTAGCCAGTGTGTTAAAGTAGGAGGAATATCTGATTTAAGAATAATGTTATGGATTTCTTTGCCGCGAGCACAGACAGATCAATATATTTTTTGATTGTTCCGTGGATCTAGTTCATTAGTCCCAAACAGACAAGCTAGGCACGAGGGATAGAAATCTGTAAACCTTGTGAAATTGTGTTGATTACTGATTCCCAAAACATTGAAATAACATTGCATGTGCTTGCTAAACAAAACATGTGATAAAAAGTACTCTTTTGCCTCTCCTTGCACCAACAAGGGAAAGACATTTCAGCGTTCATTTTGTGAAGTTGGTCTGGTACAGTAAACACTGAATGGTTGTAGGAACATTTGTGTGCTTTCAAACAGATGAACACCATTCTCTGCTTATTTCACCCTGTGAATCTAGTTCCCATTTCAATCTAGTAACATCTGTGTCTACTAGCATATGATCTAACAACTTGTGAACTTTGGAAAAATACTTGAGTTATCACGATCATTCAGTAAGATATCAAGTTGAGACATCAAGTTGATACCCTTGTTCCAATTTAAACACGTCAGACTTGGTTCTATGACCAAGGGTTTCTATGACCTCTTGTTTTGAARGCCTCTGAGATTAGCACACTGACCTGTGCAATCACAGAATGTGACTACACTAAACTTAGAATGATTTTAATTTGCATCCTGATGGGCATATACCTTTGCCATTGAATGATTTGTGGGGTGCCTAACCCCATGTATGCATTACTGTACCCTKTTTCAGGTACTGTACATGTGAGTATTTGTGTATGCAACACATGGGTGGGTGAAAAACGTATTATTTAATTAACTGTGTCATGCCCCATAAACTCCCCAGGCATGAGGTCCTGTTAGTCATGACAGACCAAACTAACAGTATCAGATGGGTGTGTCTAACTGGCTGGAATGCAGGAGGTCAGAAGTTCTGCTGCCTTGCAGTTCTGACCTATCACAAGCTGTTTTGGCACATCAAATAGGAGAACCTAAGTCACGCCAAAGGAGAACCTGCATTTAAAAACAATTTGCTTTTGTATTACAATGTCTCTTAACTTCTACCTCTTTTGCCAGCATGTGAAATGGCATTCAGTAGTAGTATGGAATCTTTAGGGGAGGGTGATTTGTTTGGTGTATGTATGAAGACACATTTCCAAAGTAATGTCTCCATAGACCTAGTTCCCAGTGGCCCTGTGTTTATCAAATGTTAAGGGTCAAAGGTTGTCTACAAATGTCATTAACCCAGCAGATGCATACCGTCTRACTGCAGAGAGACTGCAATATCWGTGTCACGAACCGGCTCGTAACCCGTAACAAATAAGGGCGACAACGTGGAGATCAAGAAATAACAAATATATGTATTAACGACAGTAAACTATAAACAAGTAACAATGGTGTGTGTGTAGTCAGTAGTGTAAGTGAGTGGTTGTGTGCATAGATGTGATAATGAGGGGTGTTGAAATGTACCAGAGCAAACAAAAAGCCACAAAAATGCCACAATCAAAAATAACTGTCAGCGTTGAGAGAGTCTGCTCAATGAATGGGGGGGGACACCCGAGCCCAGGTGTGTCCCATTTCGCTGACGACCCTCCCGGCTCCGCCCACAGACATCCTATTAAGGAAAACAAGAGCAAAGAGAGAGAATTCGGCAGACGGAGTGGGAGGGTCCACACACAGAGTGGGAGGGTCCCCCCACACACAGAGTGGGAGGGTCCCCCCCATAAAACCAGGGACCCGGAACACCACACCAACACAAAATATTGCAGACAGAGTGGGAGGGTCATCACATTTTTTTATTTGTTTTTATTTAACCTTTATTTAACCAGGTAGGCTAGTTGAGAACAAGTTCTCATTTACAACTGCAACCTGGCCAAGATAAAGCAAAGCAGTGTGACACAAACAACAATACAGAGTTACACATGGAATAAACATATATACAGTCAAATACACAATAGAAAAAGTCTATATACAATGTGCAAATGAGGTGAGATAAGGGAGGTAAGGCAATAAATAGGCCATAGTGGCGAAATAATTACAATATAGCAATTAAACACTGGAGTGATAGATGTGCAGAAGATGAATGTGCAAGTAGAGATTCTGGGGTGCAAAGGAGCCAAATAAAGAAATAACAGTATGGGGATGAGGTAGTTGGATGGGCTATTTACAAATGGGCTATGTACAGGTGCAGTGATCTGACAGCTGGTGCTTAAAGCTAGTGAGGGAGATATGAGTCTCAAGCTTCAGTGATTTTTGGCAGTTGTTCAGTCATTGGCAGCAGAGAACTGGAAGGAAAGGCAGCCAAAGTAGGAATTGGTTTTGGGGATGACAGTGAAATATACCTGCTGGAGCGCGTGCTACGGGTGGGTGCTGCTATGGTGACCAGTGAGCTGAGATAAGGCGGGGCTTTACCTAGCAAAGATTATAGATGACCTGGAGCCAGTGTGTTTGGCGACGAATATGAAGCGAGGGCCAGCCAAGGAGAGCATACAGATCGCAGTGGTGGGTAGTAATATGGGCACTTTGGTGAAACAAACGGATGGCACTGTGATAGACTGCATCTAATTTGCTGAGTACAGTGTTGGAAGCTATTTTGTAAATTACATTCCAAAGTCAAGGATGGTAGGATAGTCAGTTTTACGAGGGTATGCTTGGCAGCCATGAGTGAAGGAGGCTTTGTTGTGAATAAGAAGCCGATTTCTAGATTCAATTTTGGATTGGAGATGCTTAATGTGGGTCTGGAAGGAGAGTTTACAGTCAGACCAGACACCTAGGTATTTGTAAGTGCACATATTCTAAGTCAGAACCGTCCAGAGTAATGATGCTGGACGGGCAGGTGCGGGCAACGATCGGTTGAAGAGCATGCATTTAGTTTTACTTGCATTTAAGAGCAGTTGGAGTCCACGGAACGAGAGTTGTATGGCATTGAAGCTCGTCTGGAGGTTAGTTAACAGTGCAGTGTAGAAGGGCCAGAGAGTATACGCATGGTGTCGTCTGCGTAGAGGTGGATCAGAGAATCCCCAGCAGCAAGAGCGACATCATTGATGTATACAGAGAAAGAGTCGGCCGAGAATTGAACCCTGTGGCACCCCATAGAGACTGCCAGAGGTCCGGACAACAGGCCCTCCGATTTGACACACTGATCTGTCTGAGAAGTAGTTGGTGAACCAGGCGAGGCAGTCATTTGAGAAACCAAGGCTGTTGAGTCTGCGATGAAGAATGTGTGATTGACAGTTGAAAAATCGTCTCGCAGCTGAATTTAGTTGATGATCTCTAGCCTATATGATCATATGAGAATTTAATGATCTGTTTTGGTTTGGGTGACATCATATGGCATGAACTGCTTTTTGACAAGCAATTTGCTACACCCACAATAACACCTAACAATATGTGTATGCGACCAATAAAATGTGATTTGATAGGATCAATGTTGTCTTGCGTGGTCTGTGGCATTTTTCCTTAGCTCAAAGWTAAACAGCACTCACTTTATGCGGTATAACTATGAGGTAAAATGTCAATGTCAATTAAAGTTGTGATCATTTTACAGTGGGAAAGTTACAATTTATAGTTGTGTATTGGGGATTTRATTTGCTGTGGTAGATATGAAAAGTTTATTTCCATAACGCTATACCTACCAATTTTTCACATTTGTGTTTTTTCATCAGAAATTATTGCTTATAGGTATCTTCATATGTGTGTAAAATAAATCTTAGATATTTTATTCAAAATTTTAGATGTGTATGAAATTTTGGGGGGGGCCAATCACTATATCTGTTGTTTAGCTAGAATGGAATGCTCGTATGTGATATATAGACACTGGCAAGAAAAAGTGTGTGAACCCTTTGGAATTACCTGGATTTCTGCATAAATTTGACATAACATTTTATCTGATCTTCATCTAAGTCACAACAATAGACAAACACAGTGTGCTTAAACTAATAACACACAAATTATTGTATTTTTCTGGTCTATATTGAATACATCATATAAACATTCACAGTGTAGGTTGGAAAAAGTATGTGAACCCCGAGGCTAATGACTTCTCCAAAAGCTAATTGGAGTCAGGAGTCACCTAACCTGGAGTCCAATCAATGAGACGAAATTGGAGATGTTGGTTAGAACTGCCCTGACCCATTAAAAAAAAACTCACAAAATGTGAGTTTGCTATTCACAAGAAGCATTGCCTGATGTGAACCATGCCTGAACAAAAGAGATGTCAGAAGATCTAAGATTAAGAATTGTTGCCTTGCATAAAGCTGGAAAGGGTTACAAAAGTATCTCTAAAAGTCAGTCCACGGTAAGACAAATGGTCTATAAATGGAGAAAGTTCAGCACTGTTGCTACTCCCTAGGAGTGGCCGTCCTTCAAAGTTGACTGCAGAAGCACAGGGCAGAATGCTCAATGAGGTTAAGAAGAATCCAGAGTGTCAGCTAAAGACTAACAGAAATCTCTGAAAGATGCTAACATCTCTGTTGACGAGTCTACAATACATAAAACTAAACAATAATGGTGTTCATGGGAGGACACCATGGAAGAAGCCACTGCTGTTAAAAAATAAACATTGCTGCACGTCTGAATTTCGAAAAGAGCACCTGGATGTTCCACAGCGCTACTGGCAAAATATTCTGTGGACAGATGAAACAAAAGTTGTTGTTTGGAAGGAACACACAACACTATGTGTGGAGGAAAAAAGGCACAGCACACAAACATCAAAACCTCATCCCAACTGTAAAGTATGGTGGAGGGAGCATCATGGTTTGGGGCTGCTTGGCTGCTCAGGGCTTAGACAGTTTGCTATATCGACTGGAAAATGTATTCCCTAGTTTATCAAAAATTTTGCAGGAGAATGTAAGCTATCTGTCTGCCAACGGAAGCTCAACAGAAGTTAGGTGATGCAACAGGACACAACCCAAAAGACAGAAGTAAATCAACAACAGAATGGCTTGAACAGAAGAAAATGCATCTTCTGGAGTGGCCCAGTCAGTCCTGACTTCCACCCATTGAGATGCTGTGGCATGACCTCGAGAGCGTTTCACACCATATTCCAAGAATATTGTGGAACTGAAACAGTTTTGTAAAGAGGAATGGTCCAAAATTCTTCTGACCGTTGTGCAGGTCTGATCCGCAACTATAGAAAACGTTTGGTTGAGGTTATTGCTACGAAAGGAGGGTCAACCTGTTATTAATCCAAGGGTTCACATACTTTCCCAACCTGCACTGTGAATGTTTACACGGTGTGTTCAGTATAGACAAGAAAAAGTATAATTGCTTGTGTGTTATTAGTTTAAGCAGACTGTGTTTGTCTATTGTTGTGACTTAGATGAAGATCAGATACAATTTTATGACCAATTTTTGCAGAATCCAGGTAATTCTAAAGGGTTCATACCTTTTTCTTCCACTGTACACAGTGCATTCTGAAAGTATTCAGACTTTCTTTCTTTTTCTACATTTTGTTACGTTACTGCCTTATTCTAAAATGGATTAATTTAAAAAATCATCAATCTACACACAATACCCATAATGACAAAGCGAAAGCAGGTTTTTAGACATTTTTGCAAATAAATTAAAAACAAAATACCTTTACATAAGTATTCAGACTTTTTGCTATGAGACTCGAAATTTAGCTCGGTGCATCCTGTTTCCATTGATCGTCCTTGAGATGTTTCACACTTGATTGGAGTCCACATGTGGTAAATTCAATTGATTGGACATGATTGGAAGGCACACGCCTGTCTATATAAGGTCCACAGTTGACAGTGCATGTCAGAGCAAAAACCAAGCCATGAGGTCGAAGATATTGACCGTAGAGCTCCAAGACAGGATTGTGTCGAGGACAGCTCTGGGAGGGTACCAAACATTCTGCAGCATGAAGGACTTCAAGAACACAGTGGCCTCCATCATTCTTAAATGGAATAATTTGGAACCACCAAGACGCCCGTCCAACTGAGCAATCGGGGGAGAAGGGCTTGGTCAGAGAGGTGACAAAGACACGATGGTCACTCTGACAGAGCTCTAGAGTTCCTCTGTGGAGATGGGAGAACTATCCAGAAGGACAACCAGCACTGCAGAACTCCACCAATCAGGCTTTTATGGTGGAGTGGCAGACGGAAGCCACTCTCAGTAAAGGCACATGACAGCTGCTTGGAGTTTGCCAAAAGGCACCTAAAGACTCTCAGACCATGAAACAAGGTTTCTGGTCTGATGAAACCAAGATTGAACTCTTTGGCCTGAATGCCAAGCGCCACGTCTGGAGGAACTGGCACCATCCCTATGGTGAGCAAGGTGGTGGCATTATGATGTTTGGGATGTTTTTCAGCGGCAGGGACTGGGAGACTAGTCAGGGTCAAGGCAAAGATGAACGGAGCAAAGTACAGAGAGATTCTTGATGAAATCCTGCTCCAGAGCGCTCAGGATCTCAGACTGGGCTGACGGTTCACCTTCCAACAGGACAACGACCCTAAGCACACAGCCAAGACAACGCAGGAGTGGCTTAGGGACAAGTCTCTGAATGTCCTTGAGTGGCCCAGCCAGAGCCCGGAATTGAACCCAATCGAACATCTCTGGAGAGACCCGAAAATAGCTGTGCAGGAACGCTCCCATCCAACCTGACAGCGCTTGAGAGGATCTGCAGAATAGAATGGGAGAAACTCCCCAAATACAGGTGTGCCAAGCTTGTAGCGTCATACCCAAGCATACTTGATGCTGTAATCACTGCCAAAGGTGCTTCAACAGAGTACTGAGTAAAGGGTCTGAATAGTTATGTAAATGTAACATTTCAGTTTTAGATTTTGAATACATTTGCAAAATTTCGAAAACAGTTTTGCTTTATTTATACATTGTTACATTACAGCCTTATTCTAAATAATGTGTAAAAAGTCAAAGGGTCTGAATACTTTCCGAATGCACTATATTTTAAACAAATACATGTCCGTCATTGAACAATCCCATGCCATGATTAGATAGCAAAAAAAAACACACCAATTTCTTTAAACATCAAAGCTAATTTACCAACATTTCTGAAAATGGATATATGGGGGTTTGGAATAAAACTCTTCATATCTTTATAGGTGTGATCTCAGAAAATCAGTGCCTTAATGTCAACCCTCTCAGCCTAGTTGTCCCGTTCTTTGATGTGCTCTCCTCTCCTTATCASGGTTCAATGTTTTCCTTGGCGTCTGTCCCAGTCTGTGTCTGAGAGCATTGTTTTGATTGAGTTCTATACTGCTGTTTCGACCTCAATTGGCTCATTTTTTACTTAGTATCAATACAACACCTATGTTTACAGCAGGTCCCATGGGACCAGTACTTAGTTCCACAGACAGACATGGAGAAAGATGAAGTCTCCTACATCAAATATACTACATGTTGACTGATACATCCGACCATAATTCTATCCTCCTGATTCCTGCTTACAAGCAAAAAYTAAACAGGAAGTACCAGTGACTCTCTCAGTACGGAAGKGGTCAGATTGCGCGGATGCTACGCTACAGGACTSTTTTGCTAGCACAGACTGGAATATGTTCCGGGATTCATCCAATGGCATTGAGAAGTATACCACCTCAGTCATCGGCTTCATCAATAAGTGCATCGACGACGTCGTCCCCACAGTGAACGTACGCACATATCCCAACCAGAAGCMWTGGATTASAGGYAACATCCGCATTGAGCTAAAGGCTAGAGCTGCCGCTTCCAAGGTGAGCAACACTAATCCGGACGCCTGTAAGAAATCCTGCTGTGCCCTCTGACTAACCATCAAACAAGCAAAGTGTCAATACAGGATTAAGATTGAATCCTACTACACCGGCTCTGACGCTCGTCGGTTGTGGCAAGGCTTGAAAACTATTATGGACTACAAAGGGAAACGCAGACACGAGCTGCCCAGTGACGCGAGCCTATCAGACGAGCTAAATGCCTTTTATGCTCGCTTTAGGAAGCAACACTGAAGTATGCACGAGAGCACCAGCTGTTTCTGGATGACTGTGTGATAAGCCTCTCAGTAGCAAATGTGAGCAAACCTTGTAACAGGTCAACATTTACAAAGCCGCAGGGCCAGATGGATTACCAGGATGTGTAATCAAAGCATGCGCGGACCAACTGTCAAGTGTCTTCACTGACACTTTCAACCTCTCCCTGACTGAGTCTCGTAATACCTACATATTTCAAGCAGACCACCATAGTCCCTGTGCCCAAGGAAGCGAGGTACCTGCCTAAATTATTACCGCCCCGTAACACTCACGTCGGTAGCCATGAAGTGCTTTGAAAGGCTGGTCATGCTCACATCAACAGCATCCTCCCGGATACCTAGACCAGGGGTGTCAAAGTCAAATGGACGGGAGGCAAATAAAAAATTTAGCTACAAGCCGAGGGCCGACTGTTCGAATGTTCATTGAAAAATTTTTAAATGACGCATATAGTCTAGTGAACCTAATTGAACCTACTGAAAACCTAACAAATATATATCCAATATGATCAGATAAATAAAGCAATATTTTCTTATGGCTCTGTCAGTAATCTTTAATTTTCAACAGACACCAAAAGACAAATTTCCTTTATATAAAAATCCCCATAACATGAACATTAAATGAAAGAAACCGGTATTCAAGGCACCATCAGTAGCCTATATTTTCTATTTTAGCAAAAGTGGGCTAAAATTACTTCAAAGAAAAAACAATAATAGCAATTTTCTATCATCCACTCAACTGAAATATTTTAAAATATAATTGGATTGAAATACAATAAATAAAGTGCAAAAATCTATTAATCAAAAACAACACTTTGTTTAAGGAGAAGTAACATGCAGTGAAAACAAATATTAAAATTTAACTTTTAAACTTGAACTGAGTAAAAACTCTAAATATGTGATTGCACAGTAATGTTCACTTGTTTGAGTTGAGGGTGATACTTGGTGTGTCCCATCTTTCCACAAGTTCATCAATGTTCGGGGTAAGGCTCTGAGCTGAGGAAATCCTCAGAATGAGTGGAGGTGTTCAGCAGTAAGTCGACTTCTGTGTGATGTTTTGTTTTCAGGTTCATCAAAAGAAACAGTTGTTCAACAGGTATGTGCTGCCAAACATAGACAACGTTTGAGCAGCCTGGATGCGCAGCTGGGGCATTGTGTCGGGGAGGAAACGGGCGAACTCCGCAGCACCCACTGCCGCATATTTTGCCTCAGTGCATCATTGCATTGGAGGTCAATCAACTCCATTTGGAGGGTTTGGTGTGAGCTTTCCACCGTCAACAGCAAATGGGTTACCGAGCAGTTCCAACCTGCTTTTTTGTGCTTCAAAGTCAGCAAATCGGCGTCGAAAGTCAGCGGCAAGCATACCTATTTTATCAGCCAACTGTGCGCTCGGGAACGCACTGGTAGAGGCTTCTCTTTCATGTCTGGCAGCTGGGAAAGTGGCTCAAATTTTCTTTCCGCATCTGCGTCTCCCACAGAGTCAGTTGGTTTTTAAATCCTTCACTGTACTGTACATATCAGAGATGACATGATCCGACCCTGCAGCTGCAAGTCATTGCATTCAGATGACTCGTAATGTCACACAGAAAAGCCATTTCACACAGAAACATTTCGTCTCGAGTTGTGTTGTGTCTTCCCTTTCTGTCCTGCTGTCCAGAACAGACAAATCTCCTCCGAAGCTCGAAACATCTTTGAAGCACCTTTCCCTGGCTTAGCCATCGCACCTCTGTTGATAAGGCAAATCACCATGCTCCGTTTCTAAACTCCGTCAAAATGCTTGAACTGGCGGTGATTCAAACCTTTGCTCTGATAAAGTTAACTGTGCGCGTGATGATGCTCATTACATGCTCCATTTTCAAGCAGCTTTACCGGCACAACGCTCCTGTGTATGATACAATGATAAGCTGTCAGCTCAAACTGGTCGGTTTTCCTCTGGCAATCTTTTCCCGGGTATCCTTCCCACACAGTCCGCTCCTGTGCTCCACACATCGCAGGTGCTCCGATCGGTTGTCAAACCCACGAGTTTTTCCAGGCACTCATTCTTCATTTACACATCTTGACACCTCTTCATACAAATCATGACCCCGTATGTCTGTGCCATTGCATAGGCACGTAAAAAGCCAAAATCCTCTGTCACGCTTAGGTGGAGTCCACTCCGCGGTATGAAAAATTGACAACTGGGCAATTGCAGAATGTCGCGTGCTTCATCCACAGCCAGGATATGCAATGAAATCTTTTCCCTTTTTCACAAGCTGCTCTTTTTAGATGATGGAAACGCTGGTAACTACTCTCTCGGCATGTTGTTACTGCTCAAGATCACATTGAAAGAGTTGCCTTTTTTCTGGGCACAACTGCGTCACAAACTTTAATCATGCAGTTATTTGATGAAATCCCCCTCTGTAAATTGGCCGGGCTGATTTAGCGATCTCTTGTACTGCCAAAATAAACTGCCTTTGACGAGCACCTGGCCCCTTTATTTGGCTTTTTTGACAGATCCTGCGATATTTGAGGCTCTGTTTAATTCCTCTGCCTTTTGTAGCCTCTTGTTCCATGTCCATATCTTGTTTTTGTCCGCGTTTCGTTTCAAATGTCGGTCTCAGTTATCTCTTTCTAGTACCGCCACACTTTCTCCACACAGAAGACACACACAGGTTTTCCAGCTACTCCGTGAACATAATACTTCCGATCCAACCTGTTTGAAACCCCCGTTCTCAGTGTCCACTCTTCCGTTTTGCCATTTTTTGATGGGTATCTAAGTCATTTTACTGCTGATGCTGACGACATGCTTTGCCCAATAAATATTGAATGATAGCAGCCTCACTGCTCGGTGCGTCACCGTTTGCTATTGTGGGAAATGTAGTATTTGGTGCGTGTAAAAGATCTTGCGGGCTGCCGGCCTTGCTGCGGTCTGCCGGGCCGGTTCTAATTAAATCCAAGATTCATCCCAGGGGCGTAAAAAACCTTCTCGCGTTGGCGGTAATGTGGCCCGCGGGTCTTGACTCTGACATTGTGCCCTTAGACCCACTCCATTCGCTACCGCCCCTAATTCGCAACGCCCTAACATGCAATCTCCAATTGCACTCCACACTTGCCCCTTTCCCCACCTGGACAGAAGGAACACCTATGTGAGAATGCTGTTCATGACTACAGCTCAGTGTTCAACACCATATGGCCCACGAAGTCATCATAAGCTCAAAGACCCTGGGACGAAACACCTTCCTCTGCAGCTGGATCATGGACATCTGACGGGCTGCCCCTAGATTGTAAGGTATAGGCAACAACACGTCTGCCACGCTCTCTCAACACTTGGGCCCTAAGGGATGTGTACTTAGTTCCCTCCTGTACTCCTTGTTCACCTACGACTGCGTGGCCAAACACAACTCCAACACCATCATTAAGTTTGCTGACGACACACAGTGGTAAGGCCTGATCACTGACACGATGAGACGCCTATAGGGAGGAGGTCAGAGATCTGCAGTGTGGTGCCAGGACAACAACCTTTCCTCAATGTGAGCAAGACAAAGGAGTTGATCATGGACTACAGGAAAAGGCAGGCCGAACAGGCCCCCATTAAAATCGACGGGGCTGTAGTGGAGCGGGTCGAGAATTTCAAGTTCCTTGGTGTCCACATCACCAACGATCTATTATGGTCTAAACACACCAAGACAGTCGTGAAGAGGGCACGACAAAACCTTTTCCCCCTCAGGAGACTGAATAGAATTGGCATGGGTCTCCAGATCCTCAAAAGGTTCGACAGCTGCACAATCGAGAGCATCCTGACCGGTTSCATCACCGCCTGGTATGGCAACTGCTCGGCATCTGACCGCAGGGCACTACAGAGGGTAATGCGTACGGCCCAGTACATCACTGGGGCCAAGCTTCCTGCAATCCAGGACCTATATAATAGGCSGTGTCGGAGGAAAGCCCATAAAATTGTCAGAGACTCCAGTCACCCAAGTCATAGACAGTTTTCTCTGCTACCGCACGGCAAGTGGTACCAGGGCCCCAAGTCTAGGACCAAAAGGCTCCTTAACAGCTTCTAACCCCAAGCCATAAGACTGCTGAACAATTAATCAAATGGCCACCAGACTATTACATTGACCCCCCCCCCATTTGTTTTGTACGCTGCTGCTACTCGCTGTTTATTATCTATGCATAGTGACTTCACCCTTACCTACAAATAACCCTTATGTACAAATAACTCTAACCTGTACCCCCGCAWACTGTCTCGGTAYCGGTACCCCCCCGTATATAGCCTCGTTATTGTTATGTTATTGTGTTACTTTTTATAATTTTTTACTTTAGTTTATTTGGTAAATATTTTTCTTAACTCTTCTTGAACTTCACTGTTGGTTAAGGACTTGCGAGTAAGCATTTCACGGTAAGGTCTATACTTGTAATCGGCGCATGTGACAAATTTAAGTTTGATTTGATTTTGATGTAAATTACAAATGAATGAGCCCATGTTATAATTGGTTYTCTGTTTTACCCTGAGACACCTGGCTGTGTCTCAGGGTATTAGGTCTAACAATGCCCAGAAATCTCCCTATCTATTCTGTATCTTCACTTACTTTTTTCCTGTCTTGTTCCTCTCTCCAAGTCTCACTCCTCCATTTACCAACCTTTTTATTTTGTCATTCACTTCTTCTGCTGTAGTAATTATCTCTTCTCTTCTCCTTCCTTCGCTCTCTCTCTGTTCAGAACCCCCATCTTGTTGTGTGAATGGTTTCACATACCTTTTTTAGCGTTGCTAGCCAGCCAGGTTGTTATGCTGGCCCAAATGACAAAGTGTGTGTCAACAAAATTCTCCTTGGCTTGCTGTAGGAGCTGTGATGAACAGGGTACCCAGCTCATGGGCCTCAAACCTTCTTTCATCCCTCACCACCCCACATGTGTTTCATACAGTTCTGTACTGTAGAGTTGTTACTGTTATGGAGTTGTTACTGTATAATTGTTAGCGATGAGTTGTTACTGTATGGCAAAGTTGTTACCTCGTAATGGAGTTGTTAACGGATATGGACGTTGATTAAGCCTTGCTATGGAGTTGTTACGGTAAGGAGTTGTTACTGCTAATGGAGTTTGTTAACTGGTAGGAGTTATTACTGTATGCAATTGTTACTTCGGAGAGTGTTACTGATATTCGGAGTTGTTCATGTATGGAGTTGTTACTGTTGGAGTTGTTACTGGATGGAGTTGTTACGGTATGGAGATGTTACTGTATGGGTTGTTACGGTATGGAGTTGTTACGGTATGGGTGTTACGGTATGGAGTTGTTACATGTATGGAGTGTTACTGTATGGAGTTGTTACTGTATGGAGTTGTTACTGTATGGAGTTGTTACTGTATGGAGTTTGTATACGTTACGGTATGGAGTTGTTATCTATGGATTGTTACGTATGGAGTATTTACTATGGATGTCTTTACTGTATTGGAGTTGTTACGGTATGGAGTTGTTACTGTATGGGAGTTGTTACTGTATGGAGTTGTTACTGTATGGATGCTTGATTACTAAAACTCTTCTTGCTTCTGGCTCGGTTGGCAGCTGGGGGTATCCTGCATCCCTGAAATTATCGATATAGACCATGTCTGCACAGATCTTTGTTTCAATTGTATTCATGAGTTGCGGGAGGTTATGGGGGGGATAACTCCTCCGGTGGCATGGGTTCCTCATCCCGCACACTTCAACTACCCACACTTCACTATCACTGAAGGGGGTTTGGGGGCGACCGAAGGGACAGGAGAAAATCAATGGGGTTGAGGTCGTGATGGTGACAACAGTTAGGTCCAGGAATAATGAATTTACAGCGCTATAAGGGTAGTGGGTGTGAGGATGGGCAGAGCGAGAAACACAACTCAGTTAGGAGCTTAGCATGGTCACTGACCTTGCTTAATAGGGTCCTTGTGCTCATGCTCAGCCTGTGGGAATTCCTGCATGTGGTAAGCTTGGTGACTGACTGTGTCAAAAACACGGTTGTTATGGTGGAGGCTGGGGGTTGGGGAGGAGGAGGAGGGTTTCTTTGTGTTTGACAACGGCTTGGGGAGAAGGAGCAGGAATCATCGCTGGCTCAGTTTGTTCCCCCTTTTCTACTTAGGGGGAGAGGGGGTTGGGGGGAGGGGAGTGGTGAGAGCACTGAGCTGCTCATGGATACAGTCTCTTCATTAGCCACGTCTGCGTTCCAATGGCACCCTGTTCCCTATATAGTGCACAACTTTTGAGCAGGACCTAAATGCACCACTATTCCATAGATGCAGTTATTTTGGTACTACTATGGGCCTGGACAAAATGTGTGCACTTTGTATGAATAGGAGGCCAGCTCATGGACCTTGAGAAGCTCCGTCACAGACTGGCATGATTTAGGCAGTATGAAGAACTCTTGAAAGGGATTTAGCTGATTAGAGCAGAATAATAGATGAGGGCATCCATGCCAAGGTCTTTTGAAGTAAATCTTTGAGGATATTACGAGAGACTTAGAGCGAAGGGAGAGAGGGGGAGGATGGGGGATGGGATGGAGTTTCTTCAGAGATCCTTTTGAAATCCTAATTTATTAGGTGAACACAGTTGATACAGTGTACGAGGTCCAATTTCACACTAACTGCGAGAGCGCAAAGAAGGCATCCAACTGTCAGACGGAGAAACAGAGAAAATACTATCTCTTTGTTTTCAGTAGTGTCTGGAATGCAGTTCCAAGTACACAATACCGTGTACACYTACAACATGACGGYGCATGTCTTGTTTCAGCTCTGCCTATCTTTCCCCTCAATTTTCTATATTTGTCTGTTAACTCTGCTCTTAACATAGATGATAAAGCTGCTCAACATTTYTGATGTTGGTTCTTCTCTAAAAGGTCACTTGTGACCTGCACATCAGGGATAGCAGGCTGTATCTGTGAATCACATTAGTATTAAATAACCATTAGCGGAGATAGGTTTCCCTGGCTAGATGAGCTGCTGCAACTCCAGACTGACTGACTGACYGACTGGTTGTTTGTGACWAACTGTTTCTGCAGCTCTGTAAACCCCTCCCCCTTTCCGGGTTCTCTGTTGGACTGCCTCTGGCCTGTGGGGGAGATTCATCTTTGGAATATTGGCATTTGTTCCAAATCCTAGCATTCTACTTCTTCCTTTGTTGTGCAGCGTTCCAAGGTCCGGCTCGGCTTATACCGCATACCGCAATGAACCATGGGGGAAATAAACAACATGTTCTAACTCGCATGTGGAAAAGTGTGTCTTCTCTCAAGTCCGTCGATTCCGTGGTGATTTCCTGCTTCAGTAACCTGAATGTCAACCTTGAAGCAGCGTTGCTCCTTTCAGGGGTTTGTGTGTGAAACAAAGTCCTATGTTCAGGCCCTAGTKATGAGATCGTGGCCTGTGTTTGTGAGTCATGACGGCGGTGCTTCCAAAGGAAGATGACTGCTGTATGTAGAAAGGTGAGTGAGTCATCCCTGGAACGCCCACTGCTGCCAAGCCCTCAACACACAATACAACCACAGTAGAGATACTGAAATGGATTGTGCTTGACTGGTTTGTTAGCGTACTTGTTCTCTTTCATAAATAACTCCTAACCCTCCCTTTTCATCCTCACATGACACCGAGTGTTTATGAGTCCCTATACAGTAAAATAAACGTCACAGTCATTTTACTGTAATAGCATGACGAGGGAAGGCCAAGAAGGAATATGGCTCATAGACTTCTACTGACATTTTATGACAGTAGAGCAGACAGACTGAACTCTCAATGAACTKCCAGTGGAGCTTGGTGTGGATGGCCTACCATTGAATTAGACTAGAGTGAATGATATAAGGGTGTGTTCAACAATGACATGGTATCAGTGACATACTATATTACATCATACTGGAAAATTCGCAGTGATACTGCATGTTACCAAAAAGGGTATGACAGTGTATTTGACCGTGACGTGTGTGTGTGTGTTGTGTGTGTGTTTCCAGGGGTGCTGGATGATGAGRATGTCCGTGCGATGATGCACGGTTCCAACATGGTGAAGGTACGCTCCCAGAGGTGGCAGAAGAGCCGCAGCCTGCGTCTGCTGGAGGACGGGGTCACCGTGTGGTGTGAGTCCACCAAGAGCTCCCGCAAGGCCAAGCACACACGTACCTGCTGAGATATACAATGTGGACGAGAGGGGTGGAGGGAGGGTCAGTGAGGAGAGGAAAGGGAGGGTTATGGGGGGGTGCGAGAGAGAAAGAGAGGGTGGATGAGGGGAAACAGAGTAGGTTGGGGAGGGGAGAACAAAATGGGAGCCAGGGGAGAGGCAATGAAAGGAACTCCAACCAACCTAAAAACTAACAAACAGCAGATCAAACAGGGGCCCAACAGGGCCAAAGGCTCAATACATAGGCAAAAGGGCGTAGAAAAACGGAACAAAACTCAGGACTCTAAGAAGAAGAATAGCTATATAGGATAAAGAGTGAGGCAGTGGGGTAGATCAATACATTGAAATAAATGCTAGCCATACAAAAGGAGGGAAATAGCTTACAAAATATCCACCACCACTCTTAGAATAGGAGAAAAAAAAAGGAAACAACCGATAGTAGGTCACAAGACTGAGTACAAAAAGCCAAAGGAACCAGGGAAGACAACACAAAAGCAAATACAAAAGGAGAAGGAGACCAGGAGGGAGAGAAAGGAAACCAGAGAGATAAGGAGAAGGGGGGGTTGCGCGGGGTCACTTAACGGCGTACGGGGGGAGCAATCGGAAAGGAGGAAAGCAGCGCCAACAGCAGCAAGGTAAGCAAAAAGGGACATTGGCCAAGAACAAAACAAAAAAAACACAACACAAACAAAAAAGTAAAGGGGAAAAAGAAAGAAGAAGGCAAAAACAGGCAGCTCAACAAAAACAATGAAGAAGACAAAACAATAAAAACACCCAGCCCAAACGAGTACCAAGGGGAGAAACTGAGGGCCACACAAGGCACAATAATTATACAAAGGGGAATAAAGGGAAGAGAATAATAAAAAAAGAGGAGTCTGCACTGCTCAACGAGGCAGAAAATACAACTAAAAGCGGAGACGCGACAAAGGGGAGATCCAATAACCACAGTAAACTAACAATTATAGGTCTCTAAAAAGGAGTAAAAGAGAAAGGAATTAGGTGGCCGAGAGAGAGGAGGGGGAAGGGGAAAGGAGGCATAAGGGAGGAGACGGAGAACAGATAAAGGTGTGGACTTAACAGAAAGGACGGTTATGATAAGCCGCATAGATAAGGGGGAAAATAAACAGTGACAAAACAGCCACAACCCAAAAAAACCCCCAGAAAAAACCAAAAAACACCGACAAACAAATCAGTAGAAGACCAAAAGAGACGATTACGGTACCCAATAAGGTACAAAACCCCAGATCCACCTACAATATGCGATACTCACCAAGCTAATGCAAAATCCGAAAACTAGACTGACAGTACAACCCAGCCGTACGAATGAAATTGACACTCAAACCCATCAAAAGGAGTACCTTAAAAACCTGTTTAACTGATTTGTAGATTGAGTTGAGCAGAATAAGAAGAGAGAGTGGGGATGGGGAAGTGGGATCGACGGCCGCAGGGGAACTACTTCAGTTTAGATACTATAATCGTAATAAACGCCCCGGCGCTCCGGGCAAAAACATCTACCAAAAATAAGAAAAACACGGGCAAACACACCAAGAGTAAACGCCTGCTAAACACCATCCATGCACCCACACATACGAAACCACCCAACACAAACTTGTAAATACAAATCCCATACCACAAAACCAAACCCAATCCAACTCCACACCAGCTAACATCAAATAAACACAACCAACTACGCTCCAGGAAGAACACCGGCCAAAAGATAAAAGAAAACTTCGTGGATAACCTGATAGATGACCACATCACAACACCTACACACCGCGAAAAACAACCCAAGACCCTAAAGACTCCACCAGTTTGTTTTCTTGTTCTCTCTCTCTCTAACATACTCTTGTACTTTTATCATTCAACATCCATCATTTCAATTTTGCTTTTTACGTTTGATTTTTCAGATCTACGACAGGCCTTCAATATCGACGATAGTTGGAAGAAAGCTAATAAACCCGACTCAGATTAGGCAGAAGTAGCCTTGCTCGAACGCGGAAAGTCACCCATAATCATGACCAGGGAAAATCATCTGTATAAACAAAACGAACAGGACTTCCACATCACACTCCCTGTCTCTAGTCCATAACCTCCTCTTCAGACCTGACTTCAGTAGCACTAATTTAGCCAGCTCTTTGTCCTAGCCGGTTCAGGCCTTTTCATGTTGACCAAACAATCAATGCCTTTGTATTACATCTTGCCTTTAATTATTTAAGGGATTACTATTTGCCTGTGAGCCCAGGATTTAAGTCCGATGCTAAACTGCTGTAATTTGCTGATGAACCTTAACAGGTATGACCAAAAATACGAGGAACCTGTTAAGTAAAATGAAGTGCGCTACCAAACAGTATATTGAAAGCAGGTGCTTCCACACGGGTGTGGTTCCTGAGTTTATTAAGCAATTAACATCCCATCATGCTTAGGGTCATGTATATAAAGGCTCGGCATGCCATTATTTTGGCTACCATATCCCCATAGGATGACAATGCTCCCATCTACAGGGCACGAGGTTTGATGAGCATGAAAACGTTRTAAACCATATGCCATGGACACCACATCTCAACCCAATTGAACACTTATGGGRGATTCTGGAGCRGTGCCTGAGACAGCGTTTCCACCACCATCAACAAAACATCAACTGATGGAATTTCTCTTTTGAGGAATTGTGTTGTTATCCCTCCAATAGAGTTCCAAGACACTTGTAGAATCTATGTCAAGGTGCATTGAAGCTGTTCTGGCTCGTGGTGGACCAACGCCCTATTAACACACTTTATGTTGGTGTTTCCTTTATTTTGGCAGTGTCATCTGTAGTAATGCATCCGTATAGTACACACAGAATCTCCATACCTGCTGAAGGTTCACATCGGTCAACCACTGTTACAAAAAGGTGTAAAAGGACACAAGCTGCATTAGAAACAGTGAACATATAGACTTGTTATCCGTTAGCCTCAACATACTGGTTTACCTCAGCACGCTAATCTTTTGCAGGCAATGAGYCAATCAGAAATGGAAGCAGGCACTCCATATTAGTGCTCTAATGATCACAACACTCTTAAAGAGGAAAKGTTGGCAGTAATCCTAGATGTTTTGGCCCATTAAACTGTGGGAACGCTATTTCTAACCTTTGACCGCTTCCTCTTCCTCACATGCACAGATACATGCGCACACTGTCAAACACACACACACACACAGTTTTGTATTGCTATCTTTCTGGGGACCAAAGAATTGATTTCCTTCCCAAATCCTATTTTCCCTAACCCTAAATCTAACCCTAACCTTAACCTAACACCAACCTTAACCTAAACCCTAAGCCTAGCCTTAACCCCAAACCCCTAAACCTAACCATAAAACTATCCCTAACCCTAACTCCTAAACCTAACTGTAACCCTGACCCGATTCTAACCCTAATTGTAAACCTAACCCCTAAGCCTAAAATAGCTAACCCCTAAGCCTAACCCCTAAGCCTATAATACCCCTAAGCCTAAAATTTTTCCTAATGGGGACTGGCAAAATGTCGAATTTGCCTTGTTTTACTATCCTTGTGAGGACTTCTGGTACCACAAGGATAGTTCAACAAAAAAACACACACATACACACGTTTGTTTTACTGTCCTTGTGGGGAACAAACAATTTAGTCCCATTCAAAATCCTATTTTCCTGAACACTTAACCCTAAACCTGTAAACCTAAATATAACCCTAACTCTTAAACATAATCCTAATTCTAACCCATAACTCTAATTCTAACCCTAACCCATAACCCTAATTCTAACCCTAAACCTAACCCATAACCCTACTTCTAACCGTAACTCTAATTTGAACCCTTAACCTAACCCCTAAACCCAAAATAGCTTTTTTCCTTGTGGGGACCGGCAAAATGTCCCCAATTGTGCTAACTTTCCTTGTTTTGATATCCTTGTGAGTTATGGTCCCCACAAGAATAGTAAAGCCAAAAACACACACACACAAAGTTCAATGGTTTGAGGAGAAGGATAAGTGGGCAGCCGGTGAAGCGCTTAGTCGTCAGGCCTCCTAAACCAGTAGTAAATCTCAGTATAGTTTAATACATCTACACCTACAGGGTTTGCCTCTCAGATTGCTCTTGAAATATCCCTCCAGTAAATGAGAGGCCATGGCTCTGGCCCCTCTCCATGTTCTATAGGACAAATATAGGGCTCCTCTGCACTGCCCGTAGGAATCTGATGGCACAGGCTAATTATTGTTGTTGGCATTTATGACGAAGGATGTGTGTGTGCGTGTGTACACGCTTGTGTCAGATTATAGCCCTACCAAATGGGTAAACCTCTTTGACCTCCCAATTGCAGGGTTTGGCCGTGACTTAAAGAGTCTAAACATGTCTCTGACACACATAATTTTATGAATTAGTGCTGGCGGTCCTTAGTGCTTTGGAGTTGCCATTTTTGAGTCATACTGTACAAACATATTATACTAGTGATCTAGATAACACAYATGCAAACACACCCACCTACACACAGAGTGGAAACATCACAGACAAGTTTATGTCCACTCAATTCCAAAGTCCAGGTAACGATTACAAGGTTTAAGAGCTGTTTTGTGACGGGTTGTAAATGTCAAGGTCAGGAGAGTACATTCATCATGTCGACTCAGACAGCATACAGCCACATTGGTTCACTTCAAGTGGAACACAACACTTCCTTAGTAACCACCAACAACCTCCTTAGTACCTTCTAACACCCATAGTCCGAGTCTGGTACCAGAAAATAGCACTGCTGCTAACCTCAACACACTCTGGCGCTGGGAGGCAAGCTGGGACGGCAAGACGG
Source organism: Salvelinus sp. IW2-2015 (assembly GCF_002910315.2). Lineage (NCBI taxonomy): Eukaryota > Metazoa > Chordata > Actinopteri > Salmoniformes > Salmonidae > Salvelinus > Salvelinus sp. IW2-2015. The sequence goes on from NC_036860.1 coordinate 7,513,148, forward strand.
TTAGAATAGGAGATAATGCTGCATGAGGCGGTTAGTAAATTGACATGACCGAAAAAACCTCATTGTAACGCTCTCTTTCGCTCTACCTTCATCTCTCTCTCTCTTACTTTCTATCTCTCGTTCCGCTCTCTTCTCTTTTCTCGTTCTCTCTCTTTCACTTGTTGCCACATCCACCCCCCACTATGTCACTTCGAGCAAGGACTATTCCTCGGTCATCGAAATAATTCGATATATAGTCCCCAGTATCTCGCCATCCGACTTTGTCCTACGCTGGGGACAGGAACGCACCCGCTGCTGGACCAGGGGAACTGGATATCCAAGGCCAGATCCAATGTGTTTACGAGAGTTAGGGCAATGCGCAGTTTATGCATGATATAGAAAAGAACAAATGCAACTTA
>NC_036860.1:7516704-7523602 GCF_002910315.2 Salvelinus sp. IW2-2015
TCTAACCCTAACCTTAACCTAACACCAACCTTAACCTAAACCCTAAGCCTAGCCTTAACCCCAAACCCCTAAACCTAACCATAAAACTATCCCTAACCCTAACTCCTAAACCTAACTGTAACCCTGACCCGATTCTAACCCTAATTGTAAACCTAACCCCTAAGCCTAAAATAGCTAACCCCTAAGCCTAACCCCTAAGCCTATAATACCCCTAAGCCTAAAATTTTTCCTAATGGGGACTGGCAAAATGTCGAATTTGCCTTGTTTTACTATCCTTGTGAGGACTTCTGGTACCACAAGGATAGTTCAACAAAAAAACACACACATACACACGTTTGTTTTACTGTCCTTGTGGGGAACAAACAATTTAGTCCCATTCAAAATCCTATTTTCCTGAACACTTAACCCTAAACCTGTAAACCTAAATATAACCCTAACTCTTAAACATAATCCTAATTCTAACCCATAACTCTAATTCTAACCCTAACCCATAACCCTAATTCTAACCCTAAACCTAACCCATAACCCTACTTCTAACCGTAACTCTAATTTGAACCCTTAACCTAACCCCTAAACCCAAAATAGCTTTTTTCCTTGTGGGGACCGGCAAAATGTCCCCAATTGTGCTAACTTTCCTTGTTTTGATATCCTTGTGAGTTATGGTCCCCACAAGAATAGTAAAGCCAAAAACACACACACACAAAGTTCAATGGTTTGAGGAGAAGGATAAGTGGGCAGCCGGTGAAGCGCTTAGTCGTCAGGCCTCCTAAACCAGTAGTAAATCTCAGTATAGTTTAATACATCTACACCTACAGGGTTTGCCTCTCAGATTGCTCTTGAAATATCCCTCCAGTAAATGAGAGGCCATGGCTCTGGCCCCTCTCCATGTTCTATAGGACAAATATAGGGCTCCTCTGCACTGCCCGTAGGAATCTGATGGCACAGGCTAATTATTGTTGTTGGCATTTATGACGAAGGATGTGTGTGTGCGTGTGTACACGCTTGTGTCAGATTATAGCCCTACCAAATGGGTAAACCTCTTTGACCTCCCAATTGCAGGGTTTGGCCGTGACTTAAAGAGTCTAAACATGTCTCTGACACACATAATTTTATGAATTAGTGCTGGCGGTCCTTAGTGCTTTGGAGTTGCCATTTTTGAGTCATACTGTACAAACATATTATACTAGTGATCTAGATAACACAYATGCAAACACACCCACCTACACACAGAGTGGAAACATCACAGACAAGTTTATGTCCACTCAATTCCAAAGTCCAGGTAACGATTACAAGGTTTAAGAGCTGTTTTGTGACGGGTTGTAAATGTCAAGGTCAGGAGAGTACATTCATCATGTCGACYCAGACAGCATACAGCCACATTGGTTCACTTCAAGTGGAACACAACACTTCCTTAGTACCTTCTAACACCCACTAGTCCGAGTCTGGTACCAGAAAATAGCACTGCTGCTAACCTAACACACYCTGGGCTGGGAGGCAAGCTGAGGGGCAACGGTTAAGAATGGGATAATGCTGATGGGAGGTTGTAATTGCATGACCTCCTTGTAACGCTCTCTTTCGCTCTACCTTCATCTCTCTCTCTTTCTTTCTATCTCTCGTTCGCGCTCTCTTTCTCCTCTTTCTCATTCTCTCTCTTTCACTTGTTGCACAATCCACCCCCCACTATGTCACTTCAGCAAGGACTATTCCTCGGTCATGAAATTCCGATTATGTCCCCAGTTCTCGCCCATCGCTGTCCCTCGGGGACCCAGGAAGCACCCGCTGCTGTGGGGAATGGATAAGGCCAGATCCATGTGTTTAGAGAGTTGGGCCAATGCGGTTTCTGCATTATGATGCATTTACATGACACTTCAACATTCAATGGCAGCCATGTTAGCTCCCCATTAACATCACATGGGGAATATGTAAACAATGCTATGTAACTGAATGTCTAGAATTCGAGCAATATTCAAAATTCAAAAGGTTGTCCCAACTCTCTAAATGTACAGTGCCTTCAGGAAGTATTCAGATCCCTTGACTTGTTCCACATTTTGCTACGTTACACACAATTCCCCATAATGACAAAGMAAAAACAGGTTTTGAGACATGTTTGCAAATGTATTAACATTTTTCAACAGAAATACCTTATTTACATAAGTATTCAGACCCTTTTCTATGAGACTTGAAATTGAACTCGGGTGCATCCTGTTTCCATTGATCATCCTTGAGATGTTTCTGCAACTTGATTGGAGTCCAACTGTGGTAAAATCAAATGATTGGACATGATTTGGAAAGGCAATCTGGGTAGAAGGGCCTTGATCAGGGAGGTGACCAAGAACMCGTCACTCTGACAGAGCTCCAGAGTTCCTCTGTGGAGATGGGAGAACCTTCCAGAAGGACAACCATCTCTGCAGCACTCCACCAATCAGGCCTTTATGGTATAGTGGCCAGATGGAAGCCATTCCTCAGTAAAAGGCACATGAAAGCCCCCTTGGAGTTAAAGGCACCTAAAGACTATCAGACCATGAAAAACAAGATTCTCTGGTGTGATGAAACCAAGATTGAACTCTTTGTCCTGAATGCCAAGCATCATGTCTAGACGAAACCTGCCACCATCCCTACGGTAAAGCATGGTGGTGGCAGCATCATGCTGTGGGGGTGTTTTTCAGAAGCAGGGACTGGGAGACTAGTCAGGATTGAGGCAAAGATGAACGGAGCAAAGTACAGAGAGATCCTTGATGAAAACCTGCTCCAGAGCGCCACTGAAGGATGTGTKTAGGGTTAGGGGTTCTCTCTTTTTTCTGGAGAGACCTGAAAATAGCTGTGCAGCAACGCTCCCCATCCAACCTGACAGAGCTCGAGAGGATCTGCAGAGAAGAATGGGARAAACTCCCCAAATACAGGTGTGCCAAGCTTGCAGCGTAATACCCAAGAAGACTCGAGGCTGTAATCGCTGCCAAAGGTGCTTCAACAAAGTACGGAGTAAAGGGTCTGAATTCTTATGTAAATGTGATATTTTGAAAGATTTATAAAAACCTGTTCTTGCTTTGTTATAATAGGGTATTGTGTGTAGATTGATGAGGGGGAAAAACGATTTAATCAATTTTATAATAAGGCTGTAACCTAACAGAATTTGGAAAAAGTCAAGGTGTCTGAATACTTTCTGAAGACACTATGTCTCTGGATAAGGCCTCGTGTACAGTAGGATGAGAGGCCAGGTGGCTGATGTGGGGGGTCAGGGGTTGTGACGTCGTCTTCCCCCAATCAGGCCACAGTTAGAGCCGGTGTTGCGTTATCACTTCAGTCAGAACATCGACAGGCCACAGGACAAAGGCAGGCTGACCACTTCAGCAGACAGCTACTGATAACACAAAAGCGGCTGCGTCGACGGACGTATGCATGCTCATTAACACACACATGCATGCAGACACGTGCACACACACACACACACACACACACACACACACACACACACATGCTGACTACAGGTGGTCTCAAGGGCCTTTTGGGTCTGGCACCTGCAGCGCAGCATGATCCTCTCTGTTCAGATGGGCTTTAGAGAATATGCACCGCACTTAACACTGGCTGTGCCAGTCTCTCTCTCTCACACACACACACACACACCACAGTTCCCCCTACTCTCCGCATTGAAATGTCACCCTTGTGATGGGGCAGGAATTTATCAGCGATTTTGAGGAGGTGGAGAGGCGGGGGCTGTTCAGCAGAAAGAGGCAGTTGTCAGAAGAGACAGTTGTCTAGTGGCTGCCCCTGGCCCCTGGCTCTGGCACAGTCAGCCCTGTGGCTGAGCCATCGTTGGTCTGTGTGTCACTATTTGCCTGGAAAGCTGATCCCAGTGTCGAAAGGCATTGCTAATTGTACTTAAATCAACTGACTGATTTGAAAGCTACTCCACCAACCCAACCACAATTCCAGCTATTCAATTAATGAAGGGATATGGGGTTTGTCGTTGTAGTGGAGATAGTCTTATGTTTGAAACCTTCACCGGGCTTTATTCTGGATGTGGTGCATGGAGGGTAATGGGGTAGTAGGCTGGTGTTGTGTTGCTGGGCAGAGGGTCAGCCATCACGTGTAAAGCCCTGCCCACTCCCACAGATATTACTGTTATAAATAAGAGCTGAAATACATGCTAATCTCTCTAAAAGTCAATGAGAGCTGAAATACATGATAATCTCTCTAAAAGTCAATGAGAGCTGAAATACATGATAATCTCTCTAGAAATCAATGAGAGCTGAAATACATGCTAAACTCTCTGAAAATAAAAGTGAGATGAAATACATGATAATCTCTCTAGAAATCAATGAGAGCTGAAATACATGCTAATCTCTAGAAATCAATGAGAGCTGAAATACATGCTAAACTCGCGGAAAATCAATGAGAGCTGAAATACATGATAATCTCTCTAAAAGTCAATGAGAGCTGAAATACATGCTAAACTCTCTGAAAATAAATGTGAGATGAAATACATGATAATCTCTCTTGAAATACATGATAATCTCTCTAAAAGTCAATGAGACGGCGTCCTTCTTTCTTCCTTTATCTCTTTACACACACAAACACGTCATGGCATTGGGCCAAAGGTCCTGCCTACACTTGAGTGTCAGTTTGACTGCTGTGCCCTGAGTGTCGTGGAGTTGCTGGTTAAATGTGGATCTTGTCATGCAGGTGAATGTAGGCCTGAGTCGTAAACATATCCTGCAGCCGCAGCTGACGCAGGTCTGTGTCTGTACAGKTCGTAATATTTAAGAGCCAAATCAGGACCCCAGCACCGAGATGCCATGTCACACTGCTACGTGAGAGTTACCACACTCCCCCTGAAGTTCACGACCTTTCAGCTCCGAGCCTCCCTCCAAGTTCCACGTGTTTTGGTGCCCTGTTTGTAATTCTGTTTATTCGTACACCCAGATTAATGCAATCCCCGTCTCTGCTTCTCCCACCTCCCCTCCCCCACCTCTCCCTGTGCCAGTCTCAGTGACAGAGGTGGAGTGTGTGCGTGAGGGCTGCCAGTCTGAGGCTCTGCGGAGGCTATCCGGGTCGGTACCAGAGAATCAGTGCTTCACGGTGGTGTTCAGAGGAGCCAGGAAGAGTCTGGACCTCCTCTGCGCCTGTGAGGAGGAGGCGAGGCGCTGGGTCCAAGGGATACGCACACTGAAGGAGTGCGTGGCCAACATGACCCAGAAGGATAAACTGGACCAATATCCTTTACCCCCCGTGGGCCTTTGTTGCGCTGTGCCAGGCTGCYAGCCTTCGACCCAAAGTAAATATAGTGCAGGCTGGGCAGCCAAGATCGCTACGGTGACTGACTCTGAACATAACACTGTCACATGCACCATCCCGCATCCACAGCATACCTAAGAYGTGCAGCAATGGCCCAGCCAAAAAAGCACCGTCTAAATATAGTCTGAATCTCCTGTCAAACATGATCCCTGGTATAGCCGCTGGGTTGTTAGCGACACGTGGGTACGACAGACACACTTGTGTAAAACGCAAAGCCAGATCTTGAGAACAGATAGAGCAGTAGGGGCTCTGGGACATGTCCAGGCTAGTGTGGTGCGGTTTTACACTGGCAGGTCCCAGCAGTGTTTGCAGTAGATTGATAAAGACCATCTTTGCAAAAGCTCCTATTGTTGTGTGTGTCCTGGAAGAGGGAGGTGTCATATAGGCTCCTTTCTCTACGTCAGCCCTGTGTTCTATTCCACTAGAGGCCTTGGGGGAGGCTTTTAGTATTTTGACTTCAGATGGATGTTGGCACAACAGGACATGTGTGTCTACAGCCAACACACATCTGAATCATAGGCTGGGGGTGTATTCCATTTCAATTCTTGGTAGTTGAATTAGACACTGATCCTCCTCGGAACGGTTACACAATTGATTGCTGTAAATTAAGAAATGATGCGTTTGACCCTTTACCCATAGTTGGATGTGGGCTGTAATGTGCCTATATGCATGTGCATCAACTCTGCCTCTATGTATAGATGTGTTTTGTGTATATACCATCGAATGTACTTTTTAAGGATGTGTTTAGGGTCAGAGGTTGAGTATGCTCCCCTGGTTGCTCTCCTTAACCCCCCACACCTGGATCCGTGGCTACCTGAGACGGGCTGATGAGAACGACGATGGGAAGATGAGTTACGACGAGGTCAAACGGCTGCTGCAGATGATCAACATAGACCTGAACGAGCAGTACGCGCGCTCGCTATTCAAGGTGAGCACATTCTGTATGTATGTGCAGCGTTCGGTATGCTTGTACGTTAATGTGTGTAGACCTTGACTGCATGGGTGTGTGCATGTGCGTATGTGTGTGAGCGAGATGTTGTTGTTGGTTGAGGGCCATTGTTTACCCAGTGTGCTGTTTGGGGCTGCGTTTCTCTCTCAGCCTGGAGTCTGTGTTCAATTACCAACCCAGTGGCAAGCCAACCAGGAGGCCCCTCGCTCTCTTTCTCACTCTCTCACTCACCCACTCATTCTCTCTCTCTCTCCCGCCCTCTTCTCTCTACTGCTGTCTTTCTGTCTCCCCTGAAGGTCTTGTCCTCCCCCATCGCCCTCTTCCTCCATCTTCCCCCTCTCCTTTCTCCCCATCCCCTTCTCAAATGATCAGGCAGCCAGTCATTTCTCCATAGTTGAGGATTACTGCTAGCTAAGTCTCTCAGCTCCCCTCTCCAATTGCTTTATAAGTGAGCCATGGTTAAATTAGCAAATGCCCAGCACCCCTCCCACTTCCCGAAGAGTCATTTACACAAGTACTAGACAAACATACACTCCACACATTACTGCACTGCAGTTTGGTTTGATATCAGTCTCTGAGGAGAGGGCTGGCAGGTGTGGAGAAGGAATACAGTGGTGAAGAAGTAGCAGGAAAAACAACTAGACACGATTACAGAGA
>NC_036860.1:7526923-7586713 GCF_002910315.2 Salvelinus sp. IW2-2015
TCATCACCTTCCAGGAAAGCTGTTTGTCAGACACAACAGCAGGCAGCTGAGCCGGATCTACCCCTCCGGGCAGCGCCTCCAATCCTCCAACTACGACCCCCAGGATATGTGGAATGGCGGCTGCTCGATGGGTCAGCACTCTGGGCTGGAGGGGGGGKGGGATGGAGGAGGGAGTTGGTACAGGTGGCTCATTTATTTAACATTATCTAGCTTGGTAGTCCCTGGAGATAGAAAGCTATTTTACATTGGGCCTCCTATTGCAAATGTTTGGTATTTGCCTCCTATTCCTCACTTCGCTTGTCATAATAACTAACCTCACACCCTGCTGCCTGGTAAAGTGTGTTCTGTTGTTCATGTGTTGCGGTAAGTTGTTGTCTCTTTTCACACCCCTGTCTGTCCTCCCTCTCTCCCTCTYTCTCTCTGCAGTGGCTCTGAACTTCCAGACTCCAGGGGAGCAGATGGATCTGAACCAGGGTCGTTTCCTGCCTAACGGCCGCTGTGGATACATCCTCAAGCCCAGCTTTCTGTGCAGCCCCAGCTCCAACTTCAACCCAGAGATCACAGGAGGTGGGCCAGGACACATCCCCACACAGCTCTCTGGTAACCCAAACTGACATTGTGTCATCTGGACTCTTCTTACAGTGGCTCTGAACTTCCAGACTCCAGGGGAGCAGATGGATCTGAACCAGGGCCGCTTCCTGCCTAACGGCCGCTGTGGATACGTCCTCAAGCCCAGCTTCCTGTGCAGCTCCAGCTCCAACTTCAACCCAGAGATCACAGGAGGTGGGCCAGGACACATCCCCACACAGCTCACCATACGGGTGAGAAACCTGCTGGGAATCAGATTCTGTTGTGGTGGTTTACATGTGGTAACTAACTGCCTTGTTGGAAGAGTAGGGCACATTTTAGTTAGCAGTGTTATGGAAGCAGACCAAGGTAGTAAACTACTTCACCTTATTAGTAATTTTGTAAAACCATTTGAATAATTTTCAYATTAGAATTTTATATACAAAGGCACAAAAAGTCATTGGGGTGATTTTGTGTTCAGATAATATCAGCACAGCAGCTCCCTAAGATCAACACAGACAAGCCCAACTCCATTGTGGACCCGCAGGTGTGGGTGGAAATTCACGGGGTGGCCATTGATAATTCCAGAGACAAAACCCACCGAATCGACAACAATGGTAACCTTCCACTCATCTATCTATTGCACATCTATTATACTCCCATTAACAAAATGGATCACACGGGTTGTATACACCCTTGAGTTCACATATTAACCATATTAGAAATAGAATTAGAAGAACATAATAGTACTAGGAACACTTGACGTTTTACCATGAAATAACATAAGTATTCCAGGGCACCTGTATGACTCCCACCACCCATGGCACTATTCCACACAGAGAATTGATCAGGAACGTTATTCCGTACTCCCATATTTATTTTTACCATAATGATAATCAAACATGATAGATACCCCAGCTACTCCATTATCTTTGCTCAGTACAGCTTTTCTGAGACATGTGAGCACCAGAAAATGATACTTCTCGTGTAGAGTGCCATTATCCCGGTCTGTGGAGTAGTTTCAGGCTGTGAATGGTGTTGGGTGACAGTGTCTGACAGCTCTCCTATGCCCCCTGCAGGTTTTAACCCACGCTGGGACAGCACTTTGAGCTTCCAGCTGCAGGTCCCTGAGCTGGCCCTGGTACGCTTTGTAGTGGAAGACCATGACCACAAAGCCAAGAATGACTTTGTGGGCCAGTACACCTTGCCCTTCACCAGCCTCCGTACAGGTACTWGGWTACTGTSTCTGTATTGYAGGGGTGTTTGTGTAGCTAGTGTGTCTGTGAGGTGACACTGACACCAGTGGGYCTATTTTTCTCTAGGTTACCGCCATGTYCACTTGCTGAAGGCAGATGGCTCCAGCCTCTCTCCATCTACCCTTTTCATCCATGTCAAGGTGTCCGATAAGGGGGTCCCCATCAAGACTGTGTCCGAGCGCATGGCCTTGGCTAAGAGCAAGGGCAAAGCATGACCCATATCTATCTGAACTAGTGCCACACTTATCTGATAAGCGCCATGCTTATCTTTTGGGGGGGAAAGTCTCCCTAATTGGGATGAAAAGGACAAGCTGCTGCCTGCCTATGTCCCAGTGCTCTTTTCATACACCCAATTTAGAATTGGCAGGACATATAAGGCTCCCTGGCCACAGAGAGGAAGACATCATTCCTTCTCAGTCAAACCTGGATGGGAGTCTTGCCTGTTGRTGAATAGTGTTGGCTGGGAGAGAAACTCACTGGCATGTTGCTGTTGTGAGAGTAATCTGTACTCTGTCGTCAGTGCATTCAGAGTGTTCGTGTCTGTTTCCATAGAGACATGACTTTGGCGCTGACCTGTTTTACACCAGAACTCTACCTGGCAGCCGTCTGCCTACTATGAAGCCAATATAGAGTTGTTTTTTAAAATTCAAAGCCAGGTTTGTGTCCTGGAGTCCCTGAAGCAGATCTTGAAGATGTTTCCCAACATTTTTTACATGTTTAAAGTTAAGCAATATTTAACTTTTTTGCTACTTTTAGCTGATGTGTGGTGAGCGTTCTGGCACAAAAATGGTCACCGGGCATCACCCAGGTGGGTGCCGCACATTGATGGTGGATGAAGTGAGTTTCCCCCTACTATGTAAAGCTCTCGGAGTACCTCAGTTGGTAGAAAAGCACTATATATATCCAATTAATTATTAAAACTTTTTTTACTATTACAGAATATTATGGTTGAAACTTATAGAAGYGTTTYATCAGGGCAAGACTTGTAGTTGTGCTCATTTTTCCAGGACAACGATAGTGTTTATTGACTAAATTTTATCTGTAAATGAAGTCTAGTTGTTGTGGTATTGGTCTGTCACACTTGTCATGACACAGTCCAAAATACTGAATGAATGCCTTAACCTTAGTGACAGAATTAATACATTTCAACTCTTAATGTTTTTGTAATGTATTTGCAACAAATTGTGTTTGTTGCAAATGATGAAACACACTTCTTTCTGTGTGAAATTGCTGAWGGAARTTTTTAGATTATATTTAACATTGTTGTAAAATGTTATATTCTAATGTAGTTACAGTATTCTAATTCTCTCAGTAAAATGAATTMATTTGCATACTGTATGTACTTTCTCTGACACTRACTTCCTTTTGCCAAATAAAAACAGCATCAAAGTSACAGAGGGTCAAATCGAGACTAATGCAATTGACCATGATTATGTTGAATACATATAATTGAAGTATTAGCTTTCATGAATTTCCAAGGTCAGTTTTCATTTCAAAGCAGTAATCCATAATGCACTAGTAGAATGTATTGTTACTGGACATTATTATTTGTATTCTTTCTTCTGGTCATTTAAATTCAAAGTCACTTTAATTTTGAAAACCGGCAACCGGCATTTAAGTTTGAAATGCCTTTATTTGCCTTATTTCAATGGAAACGGCTGTTAGTATTCTTTCTTGTAGTTGCTAAGACAGTATATACTTACCTGTTTACCTTAGTGTCTCTTTCATTGTGTACTTTGTTGTGACTTATTTCTGTGGGCATCAGATTCATATGGGTCTCCCAGTCTATTTGAAATCTGAAAGGTCTCCCAGTCTATTTAACAACAAAAAGCACTTGAATCCAWACTTTGAAGATGGTGTTTCTTTATAGTACTATAGAAACGAATCATTTCCCTGAGCTTCAGGAGCAATATTCTAATTGACATTAGTATAGTAAGTGACATGAGTACAGTATTTCTTTGTCTGTGTGAAAGCCAAGAGAAGCATGTTTAGTTTTTATTAAAAAAAGTATTTTAACCCCATTGTGCCCTTCTGTATTTTCAAATTTGGCATACTATTTCAATGTTTTTGTGCTTGAATGGTGTTTGTGTGAGAAAAGTGATTTATTTTTGAGGGAAGYGAAGTAGGAGATAGTATGCACAACATACTGACACAACACAGAGCCTCCTTCTGCCATATAAATCGTATAAATGTCTAGTTAGTCTGTAGTGCTGGATTCCTTGGAGAACATCAAACTATCACAACTCATTTAGTATCAGTGTAGATGATTAAACCCCCATTTGTCAGTTTTACTTGTTTCACCTATCCAGATGTTGTAAAGATGTATGAGTAATGTGAAATCAAAACACAGAAATCAGTGCATCATACAGTGGTGGAAAAAGTACCCAATTGTCAAACTTCAGTAAGGGTATAGATACCTTAGTAGAAAGTTACTAAAGTGAAAGTCACCCAGTAAAATACTACTTGAGTTAGTTTAAAAGTATTTGGTTTTAAATATATTTAAGTATCAAAGGTAAATGTAATAGCAAAAATATGCTTAAGTATCAAAAGTAAAAGTATAAATCATTTCAAATTCCTTAAGCAGGCGTCACCATTTTCTTGTTTTTAAAATGTACGGATAGCTAGGGCACACTCCAACACTCAGACATTATTTACAAAAGATGCATTTGTGTTTAGTGAGTCAACCAGAACATAGGCAGTAGGAATGGCCATGTGTTCTCTTGATAAGTTTGTGAATTTCACAATTTTACTGTTCTGCTAAGCATTCAAAATGTAACGAGTACTTTGGGTTGTCAGTGAAAATGTATTGAGTAAAAAGTACAATATTTCTTGAGGAATGTAGTGAAGTAAAAGTTGTCAAAAATATAAATAGTAAAGTACAGATAGTAAAGGCCAGTGACACAAGCTAGCAGACGAGCTGAACTACTTCTATGCTCGCTTCGAGGCAAATAACAGTGAAACATGTATGAGAGCACAAGCTGTTTCCGGACAATAGTGTGATCACGCTCTCCGCAGCTGATGTGAGTAAGACCTTTAAACAGGTCAGCATTCACAAGGTCGCAGGGCCAGACGGATTACCAGGACGGGTACTGCGAGCATGCGCTGACCAACTGGCAAGTGTCTTCACTGACATTTTCAACCTCTCCCCGTCCGAGTCTGTAATACCAACATGTTTTAAGCAGACCACCATAGTCCCTGTGCCCAAGAACACTAAGGTAACCTGCCTAAATGACTAYCGACCCGTAGCACTCACGTCTATAGCCATGCAGTGCTTTGAAAGGCAGGTCATGGCTCACATCAACACCATTATCCCAGAAACCCTAGACCCACTCCAATTTGCATACCGCCCTAACAGATCCACAGATGATGCAATCTTTATTGCACTCCACACTGCCCTTTCCCACCTGGACAAAAGGAACACCTATGTGAGAATGCTATTCACTACTACAGCTCAGCGTTCAACACCATAGTGTCCTCAAAGCTCATCAATAAGCTAAGGACCCTGGGACTAAACACCTCTCTCTGCAACTGGATCCTGGACTTCCTGACGTACCGCCCCCAGGTGGTAAGGATAGGTAACACATCCGCCACGCTGATCCTCAACACAGGGGCCCCTCAGAGGTGCGTGCTCAGTCCGCTCCTGTACTCTCTGTTCACTCATGACTGCATGGCCAAGCACGACTCCAACACTATTATTAAGTTTGCAGATGACAGGACAGTGGTAGGCCTGATCACCGACAACGATGAGACAGCCTATAGGGAGGAGGTCAGAGACCTGGCCGTGTGGTGCCAGGACAACAACCTCTCTCTCTCAACGTGATCAAGACAAATGAGGTGATTGTGGACTACAGGAAAAGGAGGACAGAGCACACACCCATTCTCATCGACGGGGCTGTAGCAGAGCGGGTTGACATCTTCAAGTTCCTTGGTGTCCACATCACCAACAAACTAACATGGTCCAAGCACACCAAGACAGTCATGAATAGGGCACAACAAAACCTATTCCCCCTCAGGAGACTGAAAAGATTTGGCACGGGACCTCAGATCCTCAAAAGGTTCTACAGCTGCACCATCGAGAGCATCCTGACTGGTTGCATCACTGCCTGGTATAGCAGCTTCTCGGCCTCCGACTGCAGGGCACTACAAAGGGTAGTGCGTACGGCCCAGTACATCACTGGGGCCAAGCTTCCTGCCATCCAGGACCTCTATATCAGGCGGTGTCAGAGGAAGGCTCTAAAAATGGTCAAAGACTCCAACCACCCTAGTCATAGACTGTTCTCTCTGCTACCGCATGGCAAGCGGTACCTGAGCGCCAAGTCTAGGTCCAAGAGGCTTCTAAACAGCTTCTACCCCCAAGCCATAAGAGTCCTGAACATCTAATAAAATGGCTACACAGACTATTTGCATTGCCCCCCCTCTTTTACGCCGCTGCTACTCTCTGTTATTATCTATGCATATTCACTTTAATAACTCTACCTACATGTACATATTACCTCAATTACCTCGACTAACTGGTGCTCCCACACATTGACTCTGTACCGGTACACCCTGTATATAGCCTCGCTATTGTTATTTTACTGCTGCTCTTTAACTACTTGTTACTTTTATTTTTTATTCGTATTTTTAAACTGCAGTGTTGGTTAGGAGCTTGTAAGTAAGCATTTCACAGTTGTATTCGGCGCATGTGACTAATATAATTTTATTTTGATTTGAGATACCCCAGAACTCTTCTTAAGTAGTACTTTAGAGTATTTTTACTTAGCTACTATACACCACTGGTATCATATGATTATACCCAGGTCAGGTGACAAGATTTGCTGGCACCCCCACACTGTCTATGGATGGCACATATCAACACAGGTGAGTCCAATGATGTATCTAATCGCTGGATTTCTGATGCCATATTTGCACTTCCCTGAAAGAGCCGTCCTCCATAGCTATGAATTGAAGTCTAYAGTATTACAAATAAATATTTTAAGGACCAATATACATGTATTTAGGTAACTTTGTTGTTGTAGTGGGGACAGTAAAATAGGTACTTTATAAAAACAACACTTAAAGGAAATTTGTTTTATTAAATTGTTACAATTTTTATTTTTTGTTCACATCTGAGCAATCATCAGTGTATATATAAATCATTGAATGAGTCACAAATACGTGACATTGCTTAATAGACAACTGAGGCTCAATCCTGTTTAGGGACATGTACCTTATGAAGCCTTATACATCCATGTGCCTGCTTCGAAAGTGTTGTTAAAATTAAAATGTCAATTTCACAACCTGTCACATGAATAACTACAGGAACCAGAATGCACCACAACAGTCGGCCAATAGTATCGCAGGTTGTGTTGAGGCGTTGAATGCACGCGGTGGTTCTTCACTTCCTGGTTAAAGATGGCGGATGAGAATGAGACAGCACCGAAGCCGGAGAAAGAAGAGGAGGTAGAAGAAGACCATGTACATTGCAGTGATTGCGAAAATGAAGAGCATCACTTTGATGATGGGTAAGGGTGCAAACTTATTTTTGAAGCATTATAGAAAATGTGTCATGCTCTTGCGCTCGTTTTAAAGATACGATACAAGCTAAGCTTGAGCATACCAATTCAACTAATCCCTCCCACTTTCTTTTGGACGATTGGTGATAACGGTTTACTAATTGCCTGCTTTTCGCTCTGATTGGATCTAAATTGGGTATTTTCCTGTTGTGGGCGGGGTTTCATGCCATTCCTCCTTTTGCTTTTATCGCGAGGCATAGTTAACTACCATTGGTCACTGTACAAGAAATTGAACCCATTATTATGATAAATTAAATACAGTTATGCGGTGAAGACCAACACAAATCAGATTGTAGTAAAATATTAAACTGGAACACCTGGCATTCGAATCGAGAACAGCGCCCAAATGTTTAATACCACGTCCTAACCCAAATGCGAAACTAATAACGTTAGCCAACTAGCTAGCCAGCTATGCCTTTTTACGACTTGTTAGCTAGCGGACTCCCGAACGTTGACTTGTTAGCTAGCTGACTCCCGAACTTGTGACACTGTCTGTCAAAAACAATCAACATATTATTTACCCTAATGATGCATCGTCTGTTTTCCTTTTCAGCACAGCAACACCAGCATGATGGTGCTAATTTATTTAGCATAGTTGGTTCATTCCTACCATGCGCTGCATTTTCTGTCCCCAGGAAATCACTKCTTATTTTGTRTAAAATGTGGATTTCAAAAGGCTTTAAATATATGGTCAGGTGTACTTTACCATAACACATAATATGGCCCTTGAAAGGGAATGTTATGCATTTTTTAACGTTATTTATCAACTTCCATGAGAAATATAAGCCTGATAATATTTAAAATTTACATTATTTTATAGTCCTTGTTAAATTCTCTTATCAATAACGCTTTTTTCATGGTTATTGTATTTATTATTTAAGATTTTCTTTGTGTCCCTGATAGTTTGTTGTAATTCTCCATTTAAGAAAACAATCCCTTTCTAAAATGACACCACATTCAGGAAGTTGCATAATTTCTTTGGTGGGGCAAAGGTACAACAATATAAACACACATTTTTGTTATCTATCTTTCCATGTTTCATGTTGTTAGTCTGTATGGCCCACTCATACATTTCTACCCTGTTAGGCTAAATTATAGAGAGAATTAACCACATTTCATATGTTTGATAGAGAAGTTAAAATCCTGTTCAAGTGATCACTATTATGTTAGCTCAATGTTGCTCACTCACTCTATGGCTAATTTGTGTTCAAATTTCTACCCAGTTAGGTTCCACCCTATTAGTTGGAAAATGCCCCCCCCCCCCAAAAAAAAAGCCAGAGTTTGAGCTCTAGAGCGCCCTTATTTTCCCAGAAGAATATTTAAATAACTACTCGACATTCCTTCTGTGAATTGCAGGGTTGACCTAACCATAGGTAGCTAGCTTGCTATTTGTTTAGCTGGGATGCAACCATTGTCAAAACTCTTGCTTGCATTGAAGCTATATTTGTTCTTCAAACAATCAACAACAACCTATTTAAACTGGGTGTGGATTACAGCCCTTGTGTGGCTTGACGATGTCAGTGTGTATGCGAGCATCTGGAACCCTGCTAGGTAGATAAATAAGTTAGCTATCAAATCAAATATTCATGTTAACGTTAGTTAGCTAAATGAAATGAAAGGGTGAATGGTTCTGGATGGTAGTTAGGCTCGACTGCTAGAATGGAAGCCTGTCGAATAAGCCATTGAATGCTTGGTCGTCTATTGTTCCTGTCAGTGTCCCCTTAATAACCCCTTAACATCCCTCATACACACGTACACACAGACACGCATAGCCACACATACTCCCCCCGGGGTCATGTGATTCACCATCTGTCCTGGTGTTACAAATACAGGCCAGTCCCTAGCCTCACTCCCCTCTTGGACGCTAATGGGATTATCCCCTGTTCTTGTAAGTATGCTACTGTCTCCCTGTCCTGCCCAGGAAATGGGCCTCAGGGTGGGGGTGGGGGCTCTTCTAGAGTCATTGATGATCAGGGGATGGAGGAATAACTCCAACCAATTTAAACTAGCTTGGGGATGAACTGTAAGTTATGTGTATTTGAGACAAAAGGTCACCACATGCTTGTTGCCAACCTATCTTTAAAAAACTGGGTATTCTAGGTTGTAATGAAGAGRACTGAAACAGTTGTAGCATTCTCCTGGCCTAAGGAAAGTCTTATAGTTACATGTTTTTTTGTTGTTGTCCTATGGTAGTGACAAGGGCCAGGGAGATGACAGCGGTGCCAAGAAGAAGAAAAACAAAAAGAAGAAGAAGAAGTCTGGGGCAAATAAAGAACCTGCAGAGGAGGATCCGCTAGCCAAGGTAGATGTATGTACATGTGTGTAGGCCACATGAGTGAGTGTGGGGGCAAATGTTTTTGCTTTGTGTTTGTGTCCCTCTGTTTGTTCCTTTTGCGAGAGTAGTGCTAGAAAGACCGACATTGACTTACTGTTCTGTAACTTTTGAAAACGACCTCTACGAAACTGAAGGGAGATTAGTGGGTGTGTTTGATTATCTGTGCAGACATTGTTTTGCTTTTGGCAATTTATTTCCTTTTCAACCCTACATTACTCTTTTTCTCTCTCTCTCTCTCTCTCTACACAGGTGAACTCGCTGCCTGCTGATAAGCTGCAGGAGATCCAAAAGGCCATTGAACTGTTCTCTGTAGGCCAGGGCCCTGCCAAAACCATGGAGGAGGCAAGCCGACGCAGCTACCAGTTTTGGGACACACAGCCCGTCCCCAAGCTAGGTATGACATTTGGCAGGGGTACAGAAATGTCTCCACAACCTCACTGTAGTGACTAGTAGGGATTAACACGGGTAACCGGGATCCTGGAACTGTACCGGGACAACTCTTCACATTTCCCGAAAAAAATTTAATGACAAGACATGGTCCAAGCAAGAAATTACATAATTTTCCCCCAATGTCGCACTAATGCAATTCCACAAAATACACATGTGCAGTAGCAGATTGGCAAAAYAAAATAGCCTTGAATCTAGCGTATTTACTTCACAAAGTTACCATAAATTCAAAGTTCATGCATAATTGACACTGCCGGACTGCAGACGAGACCCGAATGCAGTTTAGATTTCTTATCAGAACTGAAAATTCGATCCTGGTCTGACCCAAGCTCGGTGAGCTGAAAACCCGAGCCCTGGTCCGACATCACAGAAATTAAATGAACCCGGAAAAAAAAGCCAGATTTCTAGAAAACCGTAGCGGAGGGGGGCGGAAGCGGAGTAAAAAGAGACGAGGAAACAGCCATTGGGCCTAGATAAAGTGCAGAGAGAGAACACATCATAGTGATGCAAGTGGCTTTTGATTTTCACTAGCGTAGCATCCTGTTCTACTCCTGACCTAAAGCCTGTGACTTGCCTGATAATCAATGGGATTTTGTTTCACTGATTCTCTGTATGTTGGGTAATTGATATCTGTCTGGACAAGTGGAAGTGGTAGCTCATTTTTTCGTTTGCTGATCTATCACTGATCAGAAACATTTAGCTTGCAATAATGTAGCCTAAATCAAGTGTRTTATTTATCTTTTGACTCAAGTAGTAGCCTTATAGAGCCTAGGCTATTGTCCTATCATCCCAATCCCACTGAAACCCAAAATTCCTGTCTCGCATGATCAAAAAACCTATGGTCTAACCTCAGACAAACTTGTAGAGGCCAATCATCCCATCTGGTAGTGCCTGTCTTGACTGCATCAATTCGATGTAAAGAAGCTAGCTATGTTAGCCAGCTAATTTTTAGCTATGTACAGTGCATTCGGAAAGTATTCAGACCTCTTGGCTTTTTCCACATTTTGTTGTTACAGGCTTATTTTAAAATGGATTTAATAGTTTTTTTCCCCCTCATCAATCTACATACAATTATCCATAAAGGCAAAGCAAAAACWGTTTTTTAGAAATTTAAATATCACATTTACATAAGTATTCAGACCCTTTACTTAGTACTTTGTTGATGYACCTTGGGCAGCGATTACAGCCTCCAGGCTTCTTGGGTATGACGCTACAATCTTGGCATATTCTTCTTTATTGCTGCAGACATTTTTTGGTACCCTTCCCCAGATCTGTGCCTCGACATAATCCTGTCTCGGTGCTCTACGGACAATTCCTTCGACCTCATGGCTTGGTTTTTGCTCTKACATGCACTGTTAACTGTGGGACCTTATAGGTGGACTCTAATCAAGTTGTAGAAACATCACAAGGATGATCAATGGAAACAGGATGCACCTGAGCTCAATTTCGAGTCTTAATAGCAAAGGGTCTGAATACTTATGTATTTTTATGCATTTGCAAAGATAGCTAAACACCTGTTTTCGCYTTGTCATTATGGGGTATTGTGTGTAGATTGATGAGAACCCTCTCCAATATAATCMATTTTAGAATAAGGCTGTAACRTGGAACAAGTCAAGGGGGCTGAATACTTTCCTAATGCRCTGTACCTAGGCATTTGAGGCTATTTTGCTGCTCTTCCTGTCCTTGTTTACTACAACTCCATTCAGAATAAACAGCAGCCTACCTGATGATTGCTGTGTAGCTTTCACCTTCTCGTTTAGCTAACTTAATTCTGTAATTTTAATAATTACATTTTGCATTGATTAGAGATCTCCCAGGTTGCTTGCTACACATGGAGCTAGTGCCACTTTGATTGGCTGACCATAATAACAAAAGTGTGTAACCTGTATAGGCTACGTTGTCTTTTTATGGGGCGCACGTCATAAAAACTGCATTCATCAGGTTGTTTTATTGAAATAAGAATTTCAAATGTCGGGGGCCTCCCGGGTTGCGCAGTGGTCTAAGGCACTGCATCGCATTGCTAGCTGTGCCACCAGAGACTCTGGGTTCGAGCCCAGGCTCTGTCGCAGCYGGCCGCGACCGGGAGGCCCGTGGGGCGGCGCACAATTGGCCCAGCGTCGTCCGGTTAGGGAGGGTTTGGCCGGCAGGGATATCCTTGTCTCATCGCGCACTAGYGACTCCTGTGGCGGGCCGTGCAGTGCACGCTGACCAGGTCGCTAGGTGTACGGTGTTTCCTCCGACACATTGGTGCGGCTGGCTTCCGGGTTGGATGCGTGCTGTGTTAAGAAGCAGTGCGGCTTGTTTGGGTTGTGTTTCGGAGGACGCATGGCTCTCGATGTAGCGATGAGACAAGACAGTAACTACTAACAATTGGATACCACGTAATTGGGGAGAAAAGGGGGGTAAAAAAAATTATAATACAATTTTCAAATGTCAAAGTATATCCTTGTGTGTAGCAATGTCACATACACTGAACAAATATATATAAATGCAACCATTTAATTGATTTTACTGAGTTACAGTTCATAAAAGGAAATCAGTCAATTCAAATGAATTCATTAGGCCCTAGTCTACGGTTTTCACATGACTGGGAATACAGTTGGTCACAGATTCCTTACAAAAAAAGTATAGGTGTGGATCAGAATCAGTCTGTATCTGGTGTTACCACAATTTGCCTCATGMAGCGTGACACATCTCCTTCGCATAGARTTGATCAGGRTGTTGATTGGCYTGTGGAATGTTGTCCCGCTCCTCTTCAATGGCTGTGCGAAGTTGCTGGATATTGGCGGTAACTGGAACACGCTGTCATACACGTCGATGGGTGACAAGTCTGAGTATGCAGGCCATGGAAGAATTGTTAATTGTCTGTAGTTTATACCTGCCCATACCATAATCCCACCGTCATCATGGGGCACTCTGTTCACAAAGTTGACATCAGCAAATCGCTGGCCCACACGACGCCATACACGCCATCTGCCTGGTACAGTCAAAACCGGGGTTCAGCCGTGAAGAGCACATTTTTCCAGCTTGACAGTGGCCATCGAAGGTGAGCATTTGCCCAATGAATTCGGTTACAACGCTGAACTGCAGTCAGGTGAAGACCCTGGAGAAGACGACGAGCACGCAGATGAGCTTCCCTGAGACTGTTTCTGCAGAAATTATTTGTTTGTTCAAACCCACAGTTTCATCAGCTGTCTGGGTGGCTGGTCTCGGACGATCCCGCAGGTGAAGAAGCCAGATGTGGAGGTCCTGGGCTGACGTGGTTACACGTGGTCTGTGGTTGTTAGCCCGGTTGGATGTACTGTCAAATTCTTTAAAATGACGTTAGAGGCTTATGGTAGAGAAATTAACAGTCAATTCTCTGGCAAAAGCTTTGGTGGACTTTCCTGCAGTCAGCATGGCAATTGCATACTCCCTCAAAACTTGACACATCTGTGGCGTTGTGACAAAACTGCACATTTTAAAGTGGCCTTTTATTGTCCCCAGCACAAGGTGCACCTGTGTAATAATCATGCCGTTTTATCAGCTTCTTCATATGCCACACCTGTCAGGTGGATGGATTATTTTGGCAAAGGAGAAATGCTCACTAACCGGGATGTAAACATATTTGTGCATAACATTTGAGAGAGAGAGCTTTTTGTGCGTATGGAACATTTCTGTGATCTTTTATTTCAGCTCATGAAACATTTGACCTTGACTTTGCATGTTGTTTATATTTTTGTTCAGTGTAGATTAATTACATTTAGACAGGCATTTCATTGTTAATTTTTGAATTTTTTTATTATTATTATTATTTTATTTTTTAAAGCGGTAGTGACCTGAGGAGATTTGATGAGTAGTCCAATTGGGACCTCTGTTTTTGAATTAAACCTCCTATAATGACTCCCGAGTGGCGCAGCGGTCTCAGGCATTGCATCTCAGTGCTAGAGGCGTCACTACAGACCCTGGTTCGATCCCGAGGTAGGGTAGGCCGTCATTGTAAAATACGAATTTGTTCTTAACTGACTTGCCTAGCTACAGGTTAAATAAAAGAGAAAAAAAAGTATGCTTTGTATATTTACATTGAATATGCAGATTGCTAATATCCTCTTACATTGCATTTTGTTGTTTACCTTAGGGGAGATGGTGACATCACATGGTTCCATCGAGCCTGACAAAGACAACATCCGGGAGGAGCCCTACAGCCTTCCTCCAGGCTTCACGTGGGACGCCTTGGACCTGGGCAACGCCGCTGTGGTGAGCAGGTTCCTCTACAACCCCTCCACCCCAGAGTGTCCCAAAACAATATAGTGATAGCAATCAAAATACTTCAGTTGTGGTTATTCCAACAGCTGACTCCACTTTACACTACTCAATTTAACCCTAGACCTTTTTCCCATGGCTCAGTCTCTTACTCTTCCTCCTCTTAGCTGAAGGAGCTGTACACACTGCTCAATGAGAACTACGTGGAGGATGATGACAACATGTTCCGCTTCGACTACTCTCCAGAGTTCCTGCTCTGGTAACTCTTTTACTTAGCTACGTCACATTTGTTACTCAGCTAGTCACATTTATGTGACAATCTCTTTCAATAGAGAGCTACACTGCTCAAAAAAATAAAGGGAACACTTAAACAACATAATGTAACTCCAAGTACATCACACTGTCCACTTAGGAAGCAACACTGATTGACAATAAATTTCACATGCTGTTATGCAAATAGAATTGACAAAAGGTGGAAATTTATAGCCATTTAGCAAGACACCCCCAATAAAGGAGTGGTTCTGCAGGTGGTGACCACAGACCACTTCTCAGTTCCTATGCTTCCTGGCTGATGTTTTGGTCACTTTTAAATGCTGGCGGTGCTTTCACTCTAGTGGTAGCATGAGACGGAGTCTACAACCCACACAAGTGGCTCAGGTAGTGCAGCTCATCCAGGATGGCACATCAATGCTGTGGCAAGAAGGTTTGCTGTGTCTGTCAGCGTAGTGTCCAGAGCATGGAGCGCTACCAGGAGACAGGCCAGTACATCAGGAGACGTGGAGGAGGCCGTAGGAGGGCAACAATCCAGCAGCACGACCGCTACCTCCGCCTTTGTGCAAGGAGGAGCACTGCCAGAGCCCTGCAAAATGACCTCCAGCAGGCCACAAATGTGCATGTGTCTGCTCAACGGTCAGAACAGACTCCATGAGGGGGGTATGAGGGCCCGACTTCCACAGGTGGGGGTTGTGCTTACAGCCCAACACCGTGCAGGACGTTTGCATTTGCCAGAATACACAAGATTGGCAAATTCCACAACTGGCGCCTGTGCTCTTCACAGATGAAAGCAGGTCACACTGAGCACGTGACAGAGTTGGAGACGCTGTGGAGAACGTTCTGCTGCCTGCAACATCTTCCAGCATGACCGGTTTGGCGGTGGGTCAGTCATGGTGTGGGGTGGCATTCTTTGGGGGGCCGCACAGCCTCCATGTGCTCGCCAGAGGTAGCCTGACGCCATTAAGGTAGAGATGAGATCCTCAGACCCTTGTGAGACCATATGCTGACACATGCACATTTGTGGCCTGCTGGAGGTCATTTTGCAGGGCTCTGGCAGTGCTCCTCCTTGCACAAAGGCGGAGGTAGCGGTCCTGCTGCTGGGTTGTTGCCCTCCTACGGCCTCCTCACGTCTCCTGATGTACTGGCCTGTCTCCTGGTAGCGCCTCCATGCTCTGGACACTACGCTGACAGACACAGCAAACCTTCTTGCCACAGCATTGATGTGCCATCCTGGATGAGCTGCACTACCTGAGCCACTTTGTGGTTGTAGACTCCGTCTCATGCTACCACTAGAGTGAAAGCACCGCCAGCATTCAAAAGTGACCAAAACATCAGCCAGGAAGCATAGGAACTGAGAAGTGGTCTGTGGTCACCACCTGCAGAACCACTCCTTTATTGGGGTGTCTTGCTAATTGCCTATAATTTCCACCTTTTGTCTATTCCATTTGCACAACAGCATGTGAAATTTATTGTCAATCAGTGTTGCTTCCTAAGTGGACAGTTTGATTTCACAGAAGTGTGATTGACTTGGAGTTACATTGTGTTGTTTAAGTGTTCCCTTTATTTTTTTGAGCAGTGTATTTTATGTTAGTTGTTTTATCTATTAAAGGCAGGAGTTTTTTTTTCTGACCAGGAAAACTTGGCCCTCCGGTTTTCTTTCATAGTTGGGAACTGACCTGTAATTGTAATGTCTCTCCCGCAGGGCTCTGCGCCCCCCCGGCTGGCTGCCCCAGTGGCACTGTGGGGTGAGGGTGAACTCCAACCAGAAGCTGGTGGGCTTCATCAGTGCCATCCCTGCCAACATCCGCATCTATGACCAGTCAGTGAATAYGCATCATACTCTTGTTCACACACTTTTATTACTCCCATACACTGTAGTATTTTAATATAGCTAACAATAGGAATGTAATATTCATTTKCTCCTTGACTATATAATTTCCTGTGTTAATTTGCTGTAAGAAGTCAGACATTAAGAGGCCTTAGTCACTTTAGACTGTTTTTGTCATTTAGAGATAAGAAGATGGTGGAGATCAACTTCCTGTGCGTCCACAAGAAGCTGCGCTCCAAGCGGGTAGCGCCAGTCCTGATCCGAGAGATCACCAGACGGGTCAACCTGAAGGGCATCTTCCAGGCTGTCTATACCGCTGGCGTGGTACTGCCCAAACCCGTGGGCACCTGCAGGTGGGTCACTGGGAGACACACYAACCACACCAGACAGATACCCATCCAACCAAATTCATATGCTCTTAAACACAAAAACAAAGTGATTATAAAATCTGTTATCTGTATAGGTACTGGCATCGCTCTCTGAACCCACGCAAGCTGATCGAGGTGAAGTTCTCTCACCTGAGCCGGAACATGACTATGCAACGCACCATGAAGCTGTACCGTCTGCCTGAGGTGAGTCAGTGAGCAAAGCGCCATTAAGAGGCTATCCTCTGCACAACACCTGACCGCTCAGCCATCTCCTGATGCCTCTATTTGAAATGTCTATTGTGTTGACATAAAACTCTCCATTGAAAATGATTGCCATGACCTTCCATCTCCTTCTCTCCAGTCCCCAAAGACGTCTGGCTTGCGGCCGATGACCAGAAAGGATGTTCCGGCCGTGCATCGCCTGCTCCTGGAGTACCTGAGCC
The DNA here is from genome assembly GCF_002910315.2 of Salvelinus sp. IW2-2015. Lineage (NCBI taxonomy): Eukaryota > Metazoa > Chordata > Actinopteri > Salmoniformes > Salmonidae > Salvelinus > Salvelinus sp. IW2-2015. The sequence continues at coordinate 7,544,238 of NC_036860.1, forward strand.
AGTTCCACCTGGCCCCCGTCATGAGCCCCGAGGAGGTGGAGCACTGGCTGCTGCCCCAGGAGAGCATCATCGACACCTACCTGGTCGTAGTCAGTACCATTGATAAAACGTACACTACCGTAGACACCTATAACATTACAACACCTTGCACGCTTAGTATATATGGTATATACTAAGTAGACCATTACACACGACCATATATTGACAGCTACCCAGATACCCTCTAGACTCTTCTACCTCTTGACAACATTGTTCACATTATGTCAGAGCTCTGGAAATGCATTTCACACACATCTAAAATGGAGTGAATGTAAAGTTGGAGGATGTGTGTCTTCTCCCTGTGGCAGTCCTCTGGGGGCAAGGTGACAGACTTCCTGAGCTTCTACACGCTCCCCTCTACTATCATGAACCATCCMGTGCACCGCAGCCTCAAGGCAGCCTACTCCTTCTACAACGTGCACACCACCACCACCCTGCTGGACCTGATGTCTGACGCACTTATTCTGGCCAAGTCGGTGAGTTGGTCCTCTTCAGGTGGTTGGGGGTCAAATGGGAGTTGGATTTGGGTACCAGGTCAAATATTTACTGTGTACACTGAGTATACCAAACTTTAGGAATACTCCTAATATTGAGTTGCACCCCCACTTATTTGCTCTCAGAACAGCCTCAATTTGTCGGGCTATGGTCTGTACAAGGTGTCAAGTGTTTCACAGGGATGCTGGCCCATGTTGACTCCAATACTTCCCACAGTTGTGTCAAGTTGGTTTGATGTCCTTTGGGTGGTGGACYGTGCTTGATACACACAGGAAAATGTTGAGTGTGAAAAATCCAGCAGCATTGCATTTCTTGACACAAACTGGTGTGCCTGTTACGTACTACCATACCGGTTCAAAGGCACTTAAATATTTTGTCTTGCCTATTCACCCTCTGAATGGCACACATATCTTAGTTGTCTCAACTTAAAATCCTTTTAGTCGGTCTCCTCCCATTGATCTACACTGATTTGAAGTGGATTTAACAAGGGACATCAATAAGGGATCATAGCTTTCACCTGGATTCACCTGGTCAGTCTGTCATGGAAAGAGCAGGTGTTCTTAATGTTTTGTATACTCAGATAAAGATGAATTATACACAACTCTATCCCTCTCCCCCATCTCTCTGTATCCCCCTCTCTCATCCCTATCTATTGTCAATATCCAGAAAGGGTTTGACGTTTTCAATGCACTGGACCTGATGGAGAATAAGACTTTCCTTGAGAAGCTCAAGTTTGGCATCGGAGACGGGAATCTACAGTATTATCTGTACAATTGGAAGTGTCCTAGCATGGGATCAGAGAAGGTGCGTCATGGTTCATATTTACTGATAGTTCAGTCAGTTCCTAGAGAGATGACTATTTTTCACATTTATATAAATTATCCATGGTAATATGATGATATTGAAACGGTGTTTTGTGTTACCTAGACTGTACTGTAAACCAATAGGTCATTAGATCATGCCGATGGAGATATCCACCACTAAGAGCTAAATAGTTCTTTTTTTCTAGTACAAAAGGAGGAAGTGTAATGAGAGAGGGAGGGAACCATTGACTTGATTATCTTGCTATCACAGTTAAGCCAGGCAGAGAAGTATACAGGCCTCACAGAACTCATTGTGTGTGTTCTCATTTTAGCTTCTGGTGCAACTATCATAAGCTTCCTTTTTCTGTGGTTCACAGGTTGGCTTAGTACTACAGTGACATCCCCCCCCCCYCCCCACTGAGCGTCACAGTTAGGCCAGGAGACCACAAAACGCACTGACCACCTGACAGATGGACCGATGGACTTCCTGCTTCAGGAAAGAGAACCCACCGCCCATTTTTACTTCTTGACCTTTGAACTGCACTACCGCTGCCAGGCAGAGAGTCKGGGGAGTTGGTCCTTCTCCACGCTCTCTCTCCCTCCCATCACATGGACCTTAAGCCATTTTAGTTACCAATCCAACTGGAGTCTGTCATGATTGTACCAGATATCTTATACACACACTGCACAATTCGCCAAATAACACACGTGTAACTACACAACATACATGTACAGTAAGACAAACATGACAGGAAAGTTATACTAACACATACTGACCCAGGGGTGGGCAACTCCAGTCCTCCGGGGCCTGATTGGTGTCACACTTTTTCTCCGTCCCTAGCAAACACAGCTGATTTAATCAAATTGCATTCTAAACTGAAGATCATGATTAGGTGATTATTGGAGTCAGGTGTGTTAACTGTGGCTGGGGCAAAACTGGGACATCAAGCGGGCCCTCGAGGACTGGAATTGCYCACCCCTGCACTAGACGCTAACATTTTATATTCCTTCATGTGTGCGATGCGCTTTTTCAAAACAAATCTCTCATCATCCCCGAAGTACAGTGTTAGAGAAAAAAATCGAAACAATCAAAAACATTTATAAAGGAAGAAGAACAAAAAAAWATATATATAAGGTAATTAATATCCAAAGTGGACACAAGACAAGGGCTTCTGTCARTGTTTTTCTTCTTTTGCTATTGAGGCTTGAAACTGCAGATTTACTATCAACCCCTCAATTTTCTTCACTGTAGGCGTTCTAGACTTGACTCTGTACACAGCTGACCGAGGGGTAAATGAGGGGTTTTGTCCTTCATCTTTTTTTTTWWATATATATATATTTTTTGTCTCATCTTTACTAACTGTCATGACCCATTCAGAAGCCCTGTTCAGAAGAAAATACAACGATGACCGTTTAAATGGAACAGCTGTCAACAAGAACTTAACAAAGTGGAGTAGTTCGGACTGTTATTTTTTAGTTAAAAAAAAAAAAGCTGCAGCCGGGAGAGCAGATATTTGGAGTAGGGAAATGGTTGGGTGGGGGCTGCTGAGACGGGGCACGGAATTGACTGGATACTGTTTGTGGGTATAACACCTCTGAAATTGAGAATTGAAACTGTCAAGGATTTGGGGACCTGGGAGGGGGCTGGGTAACACCCCAAGTAAACGTTTTGTTTTTATGTAGAGTGTGGGATTGGATGCAAACCGAAATGAATAACGGGGCTCATGGTTTTATGATGCAGGAAAACAAATGTGAAGATGCAGGGGAATTTTTGTGCAAAATAAAATATAGAAGTTGCTGTGAGGTTTTGTAATGGTTGCTCTCAGGTGATTTCTATCCTTTAGTTTATCATKAAGATATTCACTGAGTTACTTCTGCCTTACCCATCACCCCTTGGTAGTCAAATTTGACTTAAGAGGTGTGACTCCAAAATCAGTCAAAACAATTMATTTGGATTCTTGTTATACTTGTTTCTTGTTCTGTAAATAATTTCCCATGAACCATTTGGTTTGAGTTTGCTATTTTAGTGCAGACATAAAGGTTATAACATTCAAAGGAATTGAACAGAAAATGGAAGTGGGTTTAAACATCTCCCTCTTTTAAACATAGAGATGTTTTTGAGTTGGCTCAAATGGTTTCAGACTACAATCATCTTTCTAATTACTGCACCAGTGCCCAAAATGGATGTAWWMTGAACAAAAATATAAACGCAACATGCAACAATGTCATTGATTTTACTGAGTTCAAGTTCGTATAAGGAAATCAGTCAATTGAAATAAATYCATTAGGCCCTAATCTATGGATTGCATATGACTGGGAATACAGATATGCATCTGTTGGTGACATATCTTTTTAAAAAATTAAAAGGGCCTAATAATGGCCTCAGGATCTCATCATTGTATTTCTGTTCATTCAAATTGCCATTGATAAAATGCATTTGTGTCGTGTTCCGGAGCTTATGCCTGCCCAAACCATAACCCCACCCCCACCATGGGGCACTCTATTCACAACGTTGACATCACCAAACCGCTCGCCCACACGACATCATACACGTGGCCTGCGGTTGTGAGGCTGGTTGGACGTATTGCCAAATTCTCTAAATGATGTTGGAGGCTTATGGTAGGGAAAATTAACATTCAATTTTCTGGCAACAGTTCTGGTGAACATTCCTGCAGTCAGCATGCCAATTACACACTCCCTCAACTTGAGACATCTGTGGCATTGTGTTGTGTGACAAAACMACACATTTTAGTGTGGCCTTTTATTGTCCCCCACAAGGTGCACCTGTGTAATKATCATGATGTTTAATCAGCTTCTTGATATGCCACACCTGTCAGGTGGATGGATTATCTTGGCAAAGGAAAATACTAACAGGGATGTAAACAAATTTGAGCACAACATTTGAGAGAAATAAGCATTTTGTGCATATGGAAAAGTACTTTATTTCAGCTCATGGGATGTTGCGTTTATATTTTTGTTCAGTGTATTTTGTCAACTCTTTCAACACTGTCAGGGGGCTGGTCAGAGGTATTACATTTTTATATTTATCCATTAAAAGCAAAGGGATTGAGTCTCTGGGGAAACAATTATCTTTATGACATTTCCTCTCTGCTGTGTCCAGGCAAATGTTATGTGCAATTTATGACACCACCGATTTCAATATGAACAATTCACTTGTCTCGATCATTGGCACCATTACTGCTGAATAATTACAGTCAAATCTCTGTACACTGACTGGCCTCACACCGTTCTCTTTTTTGACGCTTGCGGCCTCTTGCTGATGACGTTTTATTTAGGGGACGACAGTTAGCTAGAATCGATAGCTAGCTACAACGCTTCAAAATGTATATATTAATGTTTTACGCATTGTAGCTTTGGTTTAAAGTCCCAATCCCGCGTAGACTTCAAGTATTCTTTCGATCATTTGCAWTGAAATGTTAACTAACTGAATTAATTAATCTAATCATTTACAGAGATAGCTTGTAGGAAATTATTAGCTAGCGAGCTTGTTTTGTTGCTAGCAAGAGTAATGGGAACAACAATGGGAAAAGGGGATACCTAGCCAGTTGCACAACAATGTATTCAACCGAAATGTGTCTTCCGCATAATATGGTAGTAATGTAACTAGTTAGTGATCCAGTTTAGGTAGCTATGTTGACATTGTTTTTTGAGTTGCCAAGATGGCTGTAGTTTTAGGGTAATTAGCTAATATGATTGTTCTTAGTAAAATTCATAGTATCTCTGGTTGACGCTTCAAGATGTTGTGGTCATATCAATTATCAGAGAGGAAGAAATGAAGCAATAGAAAATCACACTAGAAAATCTTTGACAATACCCAGTTTTGGTGTTTTTTTAATAGACTAGCTACATACCATCCCATAGAGCTCTAACCTGTGGTTGGTGTCTAAAGTCACAGAAACAGCCAGGTAGAGCTGTGCCAAGATGGATGTCCAGTTGTCCATCAGCTTCCTGAGGGACAGACTGGGCGGGGCCATTGAGGAGGCAGTGCGTACAGCAGTGGAGTCTGTGCTGTGTGAGACTGTGCGTCTGTTAACCGGGCTCCAAGGGGACCAGCAGCATGGACTTTCCTCAGTGACCCAGAGTGACCAGGACACCCTGGGACTGAAGCAGAGGTTAGAGGCCCCCAGCGGGGGTGACTGGAGGGTGCAGGGTGGGTCTTCAGGGGCATTCTGTAACACAGGACCGAGGGGTAGTGGTGGGCGCTGCAACACTAAGAATCCAATGGGTCAGACCACTTGCTCAACCTCCCAAGCATCACAAAGGACCACCGTGGAGCCCCATCCCCAGGAGGTGGTGGAGGACTGTGCTGGACTGCCTGACCCGTTTGACCTTGTGTCGGCTGGGCCAGTGATGGTGGACTTTGAGGAGGGTCAGGGCATGGGGATCCCAGAGGAGTGGGAGCTGATGAACAGAGTGTTCAAGACGGAGCACAATGAAGACATGGCCCTTATTGACGGGGGCGGTACCACTCAATGTAAGTCCTGACTCAATGTTGTGAGAGATGGTTGTGATGTAGTTTCACAGAGCAAAGGCAGTTTTAGTGAGAGCCTCTCTTGATGTCTTGACTTGCAGTATTTTCATGTAGCCTCGCAAGCTGCCTGATATCGCAAGCTTACATGAATGGTATATCCGTACAGCGAACCATTCATGTAAGCTCGGGAGGTCTGGCGGCTTGCTAGGCTACCTCTCATGCACTTCCTCATTGTCTCCTCTCTGCTAATGTTCAGTTGCAGATGACCGCAGGCTGCATGAAGGAGAACAGAGGACTGTGGCTGTGCCCCTGGAGGGAGAGATGGCTGCCAAGCCCCAGGACACATTGCACCCCTGCTTCAGCCCAGCCAACATCAAAACAGAGCGACCTGAGATAGAGAGATGCTGCATGGCTGAGGAGGCCCTTGCTCTGCCTCTGCCTCATCCTGCCAATGTGAGTAAAGTACATCTACTCAGTCCTCAAACGCTGACCTCGCAATCTCATGAACAATATTAGGCACTAAATGTTCACTGACATAATGTGCRCCTCAGTTCTTATCTAAACCTGTCATTCTCAGAGTGGTGTGGAGGCCGGTGAGTTTGGGCAGGAGCAGGTGGAGGCTGGTCCACAGGACTTTGTAGGTCGCCTGCGCCTGTGGCTGGAGCAGCTGTGTCCTGAGGTGGTCCGGGAGTACGAGAGGGAGGGCTGTCTGTGTGAGCTGTCCCGCAGGAAGCTTATCAAGTTCTCTGTGTCCTTCATCGTGGAGGAGTTTGGATTGTGAGGAGCTGATTGTATGTGTATTTGTGCTGAGAAGGGACGTGACTGAGAGAGCAGAGATTTTGCTCTTCTAGTTAGACTCAATGTTTTGTGAGTGTTTCTGACGTTTAATCTCCTGTCCTTCTCTGCAGCTACCCTACCTCTGCTCAGAAGACCATGCTGGCAGAGCACATAGTGGAGCTCTTCCCAGGCCTCAGGCTCTGTGCACCATCTGCTGGCATCAATGGCATTGTGAGTTAGTAAATTGATTAGTAGTGTAAGATTCACATAATTCTCAGTTACTGAGTAGACGATTCTTGTCATTTTTTCTCCCTGTGTAGGAACACTTGTACGACCCTTTGTCCCGTACGGGTTACATTGAGACGCGCCTGCGCAACTCTCGACGCACCCTTGAAGACCACAAGAAGAAGTATGTGCTGAAGAGGCGTCGGCCAGAGCCGGGCCTGGCGGACCCTCCTGGACCTAGATCGGGGCCTGGGCTCCTGGAGAGACAGTCCAGCGAGGAGACCCAGAGGTGGATGGAGCTGATGAAGAGAACCAGGCCCCTGACCAGGAACCTGCCTGCCATCCACAGTGCTATGGACCTCACATTCAACGCACGCAGGAGGTGGATCAGCAACACACGGCCTAGTATGAGGGCTGTGTTGGCCGAGTACCCACGTTTTCTTGACGTTCCCGCCACGGTGAGTCAGTCTTCATGGAGAAAGCTACGGATGCTCACTAGACTAGAAAGGCCACAGATAAACTTGTATTAGGGTMATTCCATGTCATTTTAGCCAGATATGACACCCACCATCTCAAATTGATATGAAATTGTTTCTGAAGTTAAAAACAGATAAGATCAGCATTCCTGCAACATTATTTTGATGAAATATAATTAGATTTCTGAGAAATTAAGCTAATTGATTGCACCCAAAATTGCCCTTTTTTTTAATTTATAGGATTCATATAATATTCCATAAATATAGTACCTAACATCCAATTTGAACCAAACTTTGTTCTAACAATGAGGTAAGATACTGTATAAGGAATCAAAGAAGTGGTCAAAAGCCACCCACTGACCCCCCCCTTCAAATGGCCAATTTGGATGCGATCAATTACCTTAATTTCTCAGAGATCAAATTATATTTAAACAAAATAATGTTGCAGGAGTGATAATCGACTAAGTGTATTATTGGGATCTGAAAGGTGTTTGTTTGTTCAGATTGACCTGGAGTTTGAGAGGATGTTCCCAGGTAAAGGCCACTCCTTCCTGGCCCAGTGGTCGTCGTTCGTGTTGCCCAGGGTGTACCAGATCGCAGAGTGTGAAAAACACCCGGACATCTCTGCACTTCTTCAACTGGCTGCCACACAGCAAGGAGGTCAGAGGTTAACTACACTGAACAAAAATATAAACTCAACATGTAAAGTGTTGGTCCCATGTTTCAAGAGCTGAAATATGAAATCCCAGAAATGTTCCATACGCAGTTTATTTCTCTCAACTATTATGCACAAATTTGTTTATATCCCTGTTAGTGAGCATTTCTCCTTTGCCAAGATAATCCATCCACCTGACAAGTGTGGCATATCAAGAAGCTGATTAAACAGCATGATCATTACACAGGCACACCTTGTGCTGGGGACAATAGAAGGCCACTTTAAAATGTGGAGTTTTGTCACACAACACAATGCCACAGATGTCTCAAGTTTTGATGGAGCCAAGATGACTGCAGGAATGTCCACCAGAGCTGTTGCCAGAGAATTTATTGTTAATTTCTCAACCATAAGCTGCTTCCAACGTCGCTATAGAGAATTTGGCAGTACGTCCTACCGGCCTCACAACCGCAGACCATGTGTAATCACACCAGTCCAGGACAATATTTGAAATTGTTGCATGTTGCGTTTCTTTTTTTAAATTCAGTATACACGGAATAGACACTTTACAGTCAACCTCCTAATCAGCCATTGACAGACTGACTGATAATGATCTGTATGATTTACTCAGTGGTTAGAGTAATAGGAGAGTAGATTGCTGTGTTTGTTTAAGTTTTTTTATGCCAAGTTTCACATATTTGTTCCCCTCTGATTCCTCTGCAGACTCCTACACCCTGACTATGCTGAAGGTCCTGATTTATGTACTACCACCAACAAACACCAGTAGAGCTTCCTTACCCTCCAGGAGCAGTGTCAGGCAGGCCATTCGGTATCTGGTGGACATTGTACCGGTGAGCAACACAGTATTTTTCTTCCTGGTCAGACTGAGCAGTAAACCCAGACATTTCCTCGTTGCCATATAGATTAAGTTTGTGAACTAGTGGAATTTTAGAAGGAAATGGTTGGCAACTTTAGAAGGTAACAATGATGTTTTGAAGGAATGTAATTGAAGAATCCCCTTGAAAGACCTTTCCTCCTTTGTTCCTCTACAGATAGACACCATGGTGTCCTCCTTATTCTGTGACCTTACCTCCTTGGAGGGCCCAGAGTCTGTGTCCCACGCTCAGCCCTACATATTGAGCGTGGGACCCCTGGAGGCCCCTGGCCGGCAGCTTTGCATCGTGTTCCCTGTTGATAGGATTGCAATCCCCCTGCCTCAGGAGGGCCTGAGCAATGCACTGGACAAGCTATTCAAGMTTCTGCGTGTGTTTGAACTGGGGTACCCAGATCAGCTAGCCTCCCTGTATGGCTTCCTTGAGCACCTGTATGGGTTGGAGATGACCCCACAAGATAACCATGACTTCCCCAGTGGCAAGGGGTCAAAAGTGCTTGAACTTTTATCACGGCTCCACATGCCCTCCTGACAGAAGGCATAGGTCTACACAAGAATTGAACTCGCCCCACAGACCTTTTATTTTTTTGATATTTTATTATAGCCGTCCTTTACAGAACACCTCCTTTACTATGATCTGGATTTGCCCCAAAATTAAAGTATGTCAGACTGAACTGAACAATGTTGATGGAACACTGGTGTTATACCTTCATTATTCATTATACAGTACCAGTCAAAAGTTTGGACACACCTACTCATTCAAGGGTTTTTCTTTATTTTTACAATTTTCTACATTGTAGAATAATAGTGAATACATCAAAACTATGAAATAACACATATGGCATCATGTAGTAACCAAAAAAGTGTTAAACAAATCAAAATATATTTTAGATTCTTCAAAGTAGCCACCCTTTGCCTCGACAGCTTTGCACACTCTTGGCMTTCTCTCAACCAGCTTCAGAGGGAAGATTTTCCAACAGTCTTGAAGGAGTTCCCACATATGCTGAGCACTTGWTGGCTGCTTTTCCTTCACTCTGCGGTCCAACTCATCCCAAACCATCTCAATTAGGTTGAGGTCGGGTGATTGTGGAGGCCAGCTCATCTGATTCAGCACTACATTACATTTTACATTTACATTTAAGTCATTTAGCGGACGCTCTTATCCAGAGCGACTTACAAATTGGTGCATTCACCTTATGATATCCAGTGGACAACACCACTTACAATAGTGCAATCTAACTCTTTTAAGGGGGGGGGGGGGGGGTTAGAAGGATTACTTTATCCTATCCTAGGTATTCCTTAAGAGGTGGGTTTCAGGTGTCTCCGGAAGTGGTATTGACTCCGCTGACCTTGCGTCGTGAGGGAGTTTGTTCCACCATTGGGGTGCCAGAGCAGCGAAAAGTTTTGACTGGGCTGAGCGGAACTGTACTTCCTCAGAGTGAGGAGGCGAGCAGGCCAGAGGTGGATGAACGCAGTCGCCTTGTTTGGGTGTAGGGGCCTGATCAGAGCCTGAAGGTACGGAGTGCCGTTCCCCTCACAGCTCCGTAGGCAAGCACCATGTCTGTTTAGCGATGCGAGCTTCAACTGGAAGCCAGTGGAGAGAGCGAGGAGCGGGTGACGTGAGAGAACTTGGAAAGTTGAACACCAGACGGGCTGCGGCGTTCTGGATGAGTTGTAGGGTTTAATGGCACAGGCAGGGAGCCCAGCCAACAGCGAGTTGCAGTAATCCAGACGGGAGATGACAAGTGCCTGATTAGGACCTGCGCCACTTCCTGTGTGAGGCAGGGTCGTACTCTGCGAATGTTGTAGAGCATGAACCTACAGAACGGGTCACCCCTTGATGTTAGTTGAGAACGACAGGTGTGGTCCAGGATCACGCCAAGGTTCTTAGCACTCTGGAGAGAGGACACAATGGAGTTGTCAACCGTGATAGCGAGATCATGGAACGGCAGTCCTTCCCCGGGAGGAAGAGCAGCTCCGTCTTGCCGAGGTTCAGCTTGAGTGGTGATCCGTCATCCACACTATATTGTCTGCCAGAATTTGAGATGCGATTCGCCACCTGGTTATCAGAGGGGGAAAGGAAAAGATTAATTGTGTGTCGTCTGCATAGCAATGATAGGAGAGACCATGTGAGGATATGACAGAGCCAAGTGACTTGTGTATAGCGAGAATAGGAGAGGCTAGAACAGAGCCCTGGGGACACCAGTGGTGAGAGCACGTGGTGCGGAGACAGATTCTCGCCACGCCACCTGGTAGGAGCGACCTGTCAGGTAGGACGCAATCAAGCGTGGGCCGCGCCGGAGATGCCCAACTCGGAGAGGTGGAGAGGAGATCTGATGGTTCACAGTATCAAAGGCAGCCGATAGGTCTAGAAGGATGAGAGCAGAGGAGAGAGAGTTAGCTTTAGCAGTGCGGAGCGCCTCCGTGACACAGAGAAGAGCAGTCTCAGTTGAATGACTAGTCTTGAAACCTGACTTATTTGGATCAAGAAGGTAATTCTGAGAGAGATAGCAGGAGAGCTGGCCAAGGACGGCACGTCAAGAGTTTTGGAGAAAAGAAAGAAGGGATACTGTCTGTATTGTTGACATCGGAGGGATCGAGTGTAGGTTTTTTCAGAAGGGTGCAACTCTCGCTCTCTTGAAGACGGAAGGGACGTAGCCAGCGGTCAAGGATGAGTGATGCAGTGAGGTAAGGGGAAGGTCTCCGGAAAGGTCTGGAAGAAGAGAGGAGGGATAGGGTCAAGCGGGCAGTTGTGGGCCGGCCGTCACAAGACGCAGATTTCATCTGAGAGAGAGGGGAGAAAGAGGTCAAAGCACAGGGTAGGGCAGTGTGAGCAGAACCAGCGGTGTCGTTTGACTTAGCAAACGAGGATCGGATGTCGTCGACCTTCTTTTCAAAATGGTTGACGAAGTCATCCGCAAGAGAGGGAGGAGGGAGGAGGATTCAGAGGGAGGAGAAGGTGGCAAAGAGCTTCCTAGGTTAGAGGCAGATGCTTGGAATTTAGAGTGGTAGAAAGTGGCTTTAGCAGCAGAGACAGAAGAGGAGAATGTGGAAGAGAGGAGTGAAAGGATGCCAGGTCCGCAGGGAGGCAGTTTTCCTCCATTTCCGCTCGGCTGCCCGGACCCTGTTCTGTGAGCTCGCAATGAGTCGTCGAGCCACGAGCAGGAGGGAGGACCGAGCCGCCTGGAGGATAGGACATAGAGAGTCAAGGATGCAGAAAGGAGAGAGAGAGGTTGAGGAGGCAGAATCAGGAGATAGGTTGGAGAAGGTTTGAGCAGAGGAAGAGATGATAGGATGGAAGAGGGAGATAGCGGGGGAGAGAGAGCGAAGGTTGGACGGCGCGATACCATCCGAGTAGGCATGTGGGAATGTTGGATGAGAGCGAGAGGAAAAGATACAAGTAGTGGTCGGAGACTTGGAGGGGATTGCAATGAGATAGTGGAAGAACAGCATCTAGTAAAGATGAGGTCAAGCGTATTTGCCTGCGTGAGTAGGGGGAAGGAGAGGTGAGGTCAAAAGAGAGAGAGGGAAAGAAGGAGCAGAGAAGGAATGAGTCCAAAGGTAGACGGGGAGTTAAAGTCACCCAGAACTGTGAGAGGTGAGCCATCTCCAGGAAAGAACTTATCAGGGGTCAACTTCATTGATGAACTCTCCAAGGGAACCTGCTGGAGGCGGATAAATATAAGGATGTTAAGCTTGAAAGGTCTGGTAACTTGACAGCATGGTAATCAAAGAGCGATAGACAGATGGGTCAGGGGAGAAAAGAGAATGTCCACTTGAAGATGAGATCCCAGTTAGCCAAACCCAGTCCGGCTGATCCAGAAGAACTCTCGGGCGTGGCCAGAATCACGTGGCAGACGAGGAGAGAGCAGTAGGAGTAGCAGTGTTATCAGTGGTAATCCATGTTTCCGTCAGTGCCAAGAAGTCGAGGGACTGGAGGGAAGCATAGGCTGAGATGAACTCTGCCTTGTTGGCCGCAGATCGGCAGTTCCAGAGGCTGCCGGAGACCTGGAACTCCACGTGGGTCGTGCGCGCTGGGACCACCAGGTTAGAGTAGCAGCGGCCACGCGGTGTGAAGCGTTTGTATGGTCTGTGCAGAGAGGAGAGAAGAGGGATAGACAGACACATAGTTGACAGGCTACAGAAGAGGCTACGCTAATGCAAAGGAGATTGGAATACAAGTGGACTACACGTCTCGAATGTTCAGAAAGTTAAGCTTACGTTGCAAAAAATCTTATTGACTAAAATGATATAGTACTGCTGGCTGGTGAAGTAGGCTAGCTAGCAGTGGCTGCGTTGTTGACTTTGTTTGAAAGTGTAGCTGGCTAGGTAACCTCGATAATTACTCTAAACTACACAATTATCTTGGATACAAAGACAGCAAAGACAACTATGTAGCTAGCTAACGCTACGCTAACACTACGCTAATCAAGTCGTTCCGTTGTAATGTAATAGTTTCTGCTATTCGACTGCTATTTCTGCTACATCACTCTCCTTCTTGGTCWAWTAACACTGGAGGTGTGTTGGGTCATTGCCTGTTGAAAAACAAATGATAGTCCCACTAAGCGCAAACCAGATGGGATGGCGTATCGCTGCAGAATGSTGTGGTAGCCATGCTGGTTAAGTGTGCCTTGAATTCTAAATAAATCACTGACAGTGTCACCTGCAAAGCACCCCCACACCATCCCACCACCTCCATGTTTCACAGTGGGAACCACACATGCAGAGATCATCCGTTCACCTACTCTGCGTCTCACAAAGACACGGCGGTTGGAACCAAAAATCGCAACTTCGGACTCATCAGACCAAAAAACAGAATTCCACCAGTCTAATGTCCATTGCTCGTGTTTCTTGGCCCAAGCAAGTCTCTTCTCCTTATTGGTGACCTTTAGTACTGGTTTCTTTGCAGCAATTTGATCATGAAGGCTTGATTCACGCAGTCTCCTCTGAACAGTTTATGTTGAGATGTGTCTGTTACTTGAACTCTGTGAAGCATTTATTTGGGATGCAATTTCTGAGGCTGGTATCTCTAATGAACTTATCCTCTGCAGCAGAGGTAACTCTGGGTCTTCCTTTCCTGTGGCGGTCCTCATGAGAGCCAGTTTCATCATAGCGCTTAATGTTTTTTGTGACTGCACTTGAAGTAATTTTTAAAGTTTTTGAAATTTTCCAGATTGACCTACCTTCATGTCTTAAAGTAATGATGGACTGTCTCTTTGCTAACTCTTTGCTTATTTGAGCTATTCTTGCCATAATATGGACTTAGGTAGGTATATCTTCTGTATTCCACCCCTACAACACAACTGATTGGCTCAAATGCATTAAGGAAAGAAATTCCACAAATTAACAAGGCACACGTGTTAATTGAAATGCATTCCAGGTGACTACCTCATGAAGCTGGTTGAGAGAATGCCAAGAGTGTGCAAAGCTGTCGAGGCAAAGGGTGGCTACTTTGAAGAATGTAAAATAAACAAATCAAAAAATATTKTAACAATTTTTTGGGTTACTACATGATTCCATATGTGTTATTTCATAATTTTGAAGTCTTCACCATTATTCTACAATGTAAAAAGAAAGTCAAACCCTTGAGTGAGTAGGTGTTTCCAAACTTTTGACTGGTACTGTATATTCACTGAGTTTCTCATTGACAATGCAAATACTTGCATAAAACTAACATCTTGTATGAATTTTCAGTGTGGGGAAATGATACTGTATTTTGTACTTTAGGATACCTTTTCAGTTTTTGCTCAATTGCTTTAGTATTTAACTTGCTCATGATACTGTTGTGGTTTACTTTTTTTAAATAAAAAAGATCTATGTTTCACTGTCCAATATTTTAATATGTGAAATACTGGTGAGGTATGTAATGGTATCATTTTCTGTCCTGTCAACACATTTAAGTAATGCATGAATAAGTGATATGTTCTTTGTGAAGTCTATGTTCAATCGGTGGCAGCAGTGTAATATGGCCTCGGTTGAACCTGCCTATGGGCCATCACTTCACCAGTTGAAGCCAGTGAGGGAGGAGTGCCCAGCTCAGGTCGAACAACAATCTGCGCCACTCCCTTATGTTGTCAATAAGGCAGCATGATCCATCGTTCAGAAACATCTCTTTTCCATACATTATATGTTCAAATTTTCAAMCTAGTTTSATGTGGAAGGCAGATACAACGTTGTCAAAAGCAATCACTTTTGCAATTGAAAACAGAATCCGACTCATTACTCAACGTGCTGRCTGACCCACGTCACTTTTGTTTTGAGMCGATTTATATTGAACAGAAATATAAACGCAACATGTAAAGTGTTGRTTTCATGAGCTGAATTTTTCCATAAACACAAAGAGCTTCTTCACCCTGGGKTCGTCTGAGACCAGCCACCTGGACAACTGATGAAACAGGAGTATTTATGTCTGTAATCAAGCCCTTTTGTGGGGGAAAAMTAATTCTGATTGGCTGCATCCCTGGCCAGTCATGTGAAATCCGTAGATTAGGGCCTAATGAATTTATTTAAATTGACTAATTTCCCCATATGAACTGTAACGCAGTAAAATCTTTGAAATTGTTGTGTTTATATTTTTGTTCAGTATATAACTATTTTCCTCAACCTAATCATCATAACCTGCTACGTGAATTCTCCTAACCTGCTGCGAAAAGTCAAATCTGACGTTAATTGGACTAAAACTGAGTTTTACGTGCAGCCGGCTAATGCCTGGGAGGCAGCTCGCTTTTCACCCGGTAGAAACTACGCGCGTTGAGCCCGGGTCAGTTTAATAGAATCCTCATTATACAATCGGTCAGTTTAATAGAATCCTCATTATACAGTCTGGGCGAATCAGCTGTGGGCGTCGGTTTTACACTATTTAGTAATCCTGATGTTCTTTGGCTGAAAACGACGGAGATACTACCATAAACACTTGAATTAAACACACGTGTTGTCTGTCATGCGTGGAAGTTGTTCCAAGTGGCTCTGAACCACTGCAGACCTTGTTCGCACGCGGAAGTGTGTGTCCACTTCGAAAAGTGAGACGGTGCCCTGATTAAAATTCGTAAAATGTGGATCATTGTAGCAATCAGTTGTGCGGCTCTAGCTGCATTCCTATACAAATATGTGTTCCGTACATCCGGACCAAATCCTTTCGATATCGACACTCGTGCGCCGCTTAAACCACTGGTCACCCAAAAGAAGGAGAAAAACAAAGTTCTGAAGCAGGGTGAGTCTCGTGGACACAAGGCTTGACCGATTACCAATACATGCGGGAAATATCGTTTCCTAGGAATATGTGCGCAAATAGATTTACATTCGAAAGTTGTATCTTGTTGCATAATTAAATTGCTCTGTCGTTCACATGTATTCCAAGAGTATTAGCATTCATTTGAAGTAGGAAAGCAGGTCAGGCAACTATGTCGTCTGTTAGAACCGTTGACATAACGATTTACAATATCCTATGGCTACACTGATTGTCACCGACGRTACTGCGTCACAAGCTGGCCAAAGCTAMTGTACTGCACTCGTGACTAAACTCATTTTTGAAATGAAATCCACCCGCACTATATCATGTTTATAGCTACTACACAAACACCTGTTTCAGTACCACTAGCTAGGCTTTCATCCAATTTGGGACAGATTTTAATTCGAATATTCAAAAATCTGCATAAAACCACCAGMCATGTTTTTCCATCACACTGACTTTTTGCGGATAAAACGCTGTACGTAATTACGTAGTGCAMATAATTAATTTATCGCATAATTMATTTTACCGACAYAAAAAGAYCCCACCATGTCGAACGAACAAATTCGGTTTGCATTTATGCCTATATAATGGTACTGTATTTTAATGTTTCCATGAAAATGCGGTCGTAACTTTTTTTCATGGGTCAGGTAATTCATCCGCATGAAATGGTTTCGGATGGAAACGGGGTTATAGGCTGTCTTTGCACAGTCCATGGGATAATATTGCTGGAACACATCGTTATTTGTTTAATGTAAGAAGATTTAACTGTGTTAATTGTATGTTTTTATTACTCTTCCTTACCAGGTTTCTTGGCCAGTAAAGTACCTGAGAAACTAGATGCGATTGTCATTGGCAGTGGAATTGGTGGTCTTGGGGTGGCGGTGCTGCTTGCTAAGGTTGGAAAGCGGGTCCTGGTTCTGGAGCAACATGATCGGGCTGGAGGCTGCTGCCACACCTTTACAGAGAAAGGCTTTGAGTTTGACGTGGGTGAGAAGGCTCTTATCAGTTTACCTTTCCTTACCTAGAAGGCAGCTATCAGTTTACCTTTCCTTACCTAGAAGGCAGCTATCAGTTTACTATTCCTTACTAAATGTGGTAGATACCTTCCTTTACTCAGAGGTGGAAGTGGTAGTGGTGACGAACCTAGTCTATTTCTGTTGTTGACCTAAACCAGGGATGGGCAACTTTTTGATGGTGGTGGGGTTCTTCATACCTACATCAGATACCCACACATGCAGACAGAGCCGGCCCTAGCCTTTTGAGGGCCCCAAGTAAAATTTCCCTACACATTTTAGAGCCCTCCCCCTCTTGACAGCGAAAAGAGAAAAAATGACATTTTCCTGCAGTTCTACACATTTTGCCATGGGGCGTAGAGAAAAATGGCACCTTATGTATTCTACTATTCCAACTCTCAACAGTAAGTTGAGACCCTGAATGAGTTCCTAAAAAAACTGAACGCATGTTCTGACCACATGTCCTGGGCTGACCCTAGCCTGGTTCTGTCTCAACAACAAAAAAATTGTGAGTTTGTGTCTAAGTGTGAAACACTGTAAATGCAAACTATGYATCAATAATACTGTGTCTTATAAGCCCATGTGATGTGAGCTAGACATCCTAAATATATAAGACAATCTAATAATAAAATACATCTATCAATCATGCCTCCACCACAGGTATCCACTACATCGGGGACCTGTTGGAACATAAGCCATTCCGCTGCATGCTTGACCAGCTGACCAATGGTCAGYTGCAGTGGGAGCCGCTGGACAACCCCTTTGATCAGGTGGTGCTGGGCCCTCCTGGAAACAGGCGCACCTACCCCATCTACAGCGGCAGGAACCGTTTCCCTGACGAGCTGAAGAAGTTATTTCCTGGGGAGGAGGCGGCCATCGATGAGTACATGAGGCTGGTCAAGGTATGGTGCTGTTACATGATGTCATCAATAACTTCATACCGTAGACATCAGTTGACAAGCGTTTGAATGGAACAGTAATGGTGATTGTTTGGTATTTGATGTTTAAGGTCAACTAAGTAATCAGCTGTGCAAGATGAATAGACTACTATGCTGCTGCTTGTGCTAATGTTACTGCTGTTATTGGAAATTGTGGTTTATGCTGACTGCCTTGTGCTGTTATCTGAGCTCAGAACCTTTTCCCTACTTATTTCAGGGATAGGTTGGGCTCTATGCAGGGAATTGTGAGATTGCACTTTGGCAAAGAGGAGCTACCATCTGGGGACTGGTCTGTTATGTTTGTCATCTGTGTTGAGGGCAAGGGTTGTTGAGTCAAGAGTGTGCAAAGCTGTCATTATGGCAAAGAGTGGCTACTATGAAGAATCTCAAACATAAAATATAGTTGGCTGATGGCGCCGGAGGGGAAGGCTGCCGTCTTATCGGCTCTTAACCAACCATGCTATTTTGTTTGTTTTTTGCRTTGTTCGTAACTTGTTTTGTACCTAATGTTGCTGCTACCGTCTCTTATGCCCGAAAAGAGCTTCTGGACATCAGAACTGCGATTGCTCACCTCAAACTGGACGAAGAGTTCTTCTTCAATGAGTCGGACGGGAGGGATATAATACAGACACCCGACTAGGCCCAGATCCCCGTTATTTGCTGGAGAAGGAAACGGAGACTTCGCAATAAGAGATCAGGGTGCCTTGTGAGCATCAGGGGGCAAGTGGCTAATCTGACGTTGCCTTCCATCCTGCTAGCTAACGTTCAATCGCTGGAAAATAAATGGGACGAACTGAAAGCACGTTTATCCTACCAACGGGCTGAACGACGACATTAAGAACATACAGCTGGTGGGTTATACACTCTATCGGCAGAACAGAACAGCAGCCTCTGGTGAGACACGGGGCCGGGGCCTACGCATTTATGTGAACAACAGCTGGTGCACGATATCTAAGGAAGTCTCAAGGTTTTGCTCGCCTGAGGTAGTGTGGTCTACAGCTTATCATGAGATACTCTATCATCCTAGAGTGTTCATCTGCATTTATTGTAGCTGTCTACATACCACCACAGACCGATGCTGGCACTTCATCAATAAGTGCATCGAGGACGTCGTCCCCACAGTGACTGTACGTACATATGTAACAGTATAACTTTAGACCATCCCCTCGCCCCGACACGGGCGTGAACCAGGGACCCTCTGCACACATCAACAACGGTCGCCCACGAAGCATCGTTACCCATCGCTCCACAAAGGCCGCGGCCCTTGCAGAGCAAGGGGAAACCCTACTTCAAGTCTCAGAGCAAGAGACGTAACCGATTGAAACGCTATTAGCGCGTAACCGCTAACTAGCTAGCCATTTCACATCCGTTACACATACCCCAACCAAAAGCCTTGGATTACAGGCAACATCCGGACTGAACTAAAGCGTAGAGCTGCCGCTTTCAAGGAGCGGGACTCTAACCCGGAAGCTTATAAGGAATCCTGCTATGCCCTCCGACRAACCATCAAACAGGCAAAGTGTCAATACAGGATTAAGATCGAATCGTACAACACCGGCTCGTCGGATGTGGCAGGGCCTGGAAACTATTACAGACTACAAAGGGAAGCACAGCCGAGAGCTACCCAGTGACATGAGCCTACCAGATGAACTAAATACTTTCTTTGAGGCGAGCACAGAAGTTAACACTGAAACATGCATGAGAGCATCAGCTGTTCCGGATGACTGTGATCACTCTCTGTAGCCAATGTGAGTAAGACCTTTTAACAGGTCAACATTCACAAGGCCGCAGCGCCAGACGGATTACAAGGACGTGTACTCCGAGCATGCGCTGATCAACTGGCAAGTGTCTTCACTGACATTTTCAACCTCTCCCTCTCTGTCTGTAATACCTACATGTTTCAAGCAGACCACCATAGTCCTTGTATTCAAGAACACTAAGGTAACCTGCCTAAATTACTACTGACCCTTAGCACTCACGTCTGTAGCCATGAAATGCTTTGAAAGGCTGGTCATGGCTCACATCCATACCATTATCCCAGAAACCCTTGACCCACTCCAATTTACATACCGCACCAAAAGATCCACAGATGATGCAATCTCTATTGCGGTCCACACTGCCTTTTCCCACCTGGACAAAAGGAGCACCTACGGAGAATGCTATTCATTGACTACAGATCAGCGTTCAACACCATAGTGCCCTAAAAAGTGCATCACTAAGCTAAGGACCCTGGGACTAAACACCTCCCTCTGCAACTGGATCCTGGACTTCCTGACGGGCTGCCTCAGGTGGTAAGGGTAGGTAACAACACATCCGCCTTGCTGACTCTCAACACGGGGCCCCTCGGGGCGTGCTCAGTCCCCTCTTGTACTCCCTGTTCACTCATGACTGCATAGCCAGGCATGACTCCAACACCATCATTAAGTTTGCTGATGATGCAACAGTGACAGATCACTGACACCGATGAAACAGACTATAGGGGGGAGGTCAGAGACCTGACCATGTGGTGCCGGGACAACAACCTCTCCCTCAACGTGATCAGAAAGGAAATGATTGTGGACTACAGGAAAAGGAGGACCGAGCACGCCCCCATTCTCATCGACGGGGCTGTAGTTGAGCAGATTGAGAGCTTCAAGTTCCTTGCCGTCCACATCACCAACAAAATAACATGGTCCAAGCACACCAAGACAGTTGTGAAGAGGGCACGACAAAACCTATTCCCCTCAGGAGACTGAAAGATTTGGCATGGGTCCTCAGATCCTCAAAGTTCTACAGCTGCACCATCGAGAGCATCCTGACGGGTTGCATCACTGCCTGGTATGGCAACTGCTCGGCATCGACCGCAAGGCACTACAGAGGGTAGTGCGTACGGCCTAGTAAATCACCGGGGCCAAGCTTCCTGCCATCCAGGACCTTTATACCAGGCGGTGTCAGAGGAAGGCCCTAAAAATTGTCAGACTCCACCCACCCCAGTCAGACTGTTTTCTCTGCTACAGCAAGGCAAGCGGTACCGGAGTGCCAAGTCTATGTTAAAAGGATCCTAAACAGCTTCTACCCCCAAGCCATAAGACTCCTGAACATCTAATCAAATGGCTTCTCAGACTATGGCATTGCCCCCCCCCCCCCCCCCCAGAACGCTGCTACTACTCTGTTTATTATCTATGCATAATCACTTTAATAACTCTACCGGTACAATATTACCTCGACACCGGTGCCCCGCACATTAACTCTGTACCGGTAGAGCAAGAAAACAATTTATTTCATAAAAAGGTTCTGAAGTGAAAACTAATTTAGGTTAGTAGGTACATTTAGGCTCTTTAATAATTTGTTATCATAACTTTTTTAAATTTTTTATATATATTTTCTTAACTGCATTGTTGGTTAAGGGCTTGTAAGTAAGCATTTCACTGTAAGGTGAAGGCTGTATTCGGTGCATGTGACAAATAACATTTGATTTGTTTAATACTTTTTTTGCTTACTACATGATTCCATATGTGTTATTTCATAGTTTTGATGTCTTCACTATTATTCTACAATGTAGACAATAGTCAAAATAAAGAAAAACCCTTGAATGAGTAGGTGTGTCCAAACTTGTGACTGGTGCTGTATGTATTCCATCTACAGAAAGCAGGACACAACATTTGGTTCCTGGGTCTGCTGAAGCTCATTCCTCTCCCCCTGGCCAAGTTCCTGGTGTACACGGGCCTGGCCAATCGTCTGTCATTCTTCTTCCGCATGGCGTCTCGCAGCGTGACAGAGGTGGTCAACGAGCTGACTAAGAACAATGACCTCAGGGTCATSTTCAGCTACATCTTTGGCACTTACGGTAGGGTAGACAGCTGTAGTTCCTGATAGTGGAGAGTATAACCACTGCCATCTCCCTATTCCCTATGTGGTTCACTAATTTGTGCCATTTGGGGGACACACATTCTCTCCACGTGGACCAAATTAATTGCATCTCTTTTTGTAGTGTATTTGGTTTTATAGGACTCCATTTTGTTGTGTAACTGCAGGTAACATGCCCAAGGATGCCAGCTTCTCCATGCACAGCCTGATGGTCTGCCACTACCTGACTGGCGCCTGGTACCCAATAGGAGGAGCCAGTGAGATCGCCTACCACATGATCCCTATCGTTGAGAAAGCCGGGGGGGCCGTGCTCGTCCGCGCCCCAGTCAACCGCATCCTGTTCAACGACAACAAGGAGGCTATTGGTGAATAGGACTGGATGAAAGATGAATTGATTGATCACACAGATGGTCAGATTTGACCACCTCTGGTTCCCATGGTTTCAGGTGTGAGCGTGATGAAGGGTCAGGAGGAGATCCATGTGCTTGCTCCAATGGTCATCTCYAACGCCGGCATCTTCAACACCTACCAGCAGCTGCTGCCTAAGGAACTCCAGGCCATGCCAGGTGGGTGAGGGTRTTAARGTGTATGTTCAAGATGTCTGYGTTTAAAAAKACTGAATTGTTAGTTGACACTTGTCTAGATAATGTTTCTTTGTTCTTGTGATGCCTAATCATTAATGATGTAACAGTTCACCACTGGKCATCGGTCCCTGGTTCAAATGTTTAAGATATCTGTGCAAAAAGACCCCAAACCGATCCAAATGTAGCATGCATCGGTCAGAAAATCGATTCAAATGTTATAAATTGCAGGTACAGCAATTGTTTTTGGKTTCAAATTACTTTCTTTCTACCTTCCGAAAATACCTCATCTTTTGTGACACTTGTTTCCTGTCCTTCAGTGTCAAACTAAGTGTGGAATTATGTTGAGTCATTGATCTTCAAGTCATTTTTCAAGTCATATTTAACAACCCCAGGCAATGTCAGTAGGCTAGTTAAACTGCACGCTGTCCATAGCTTTGCGCRCTGACCAATTAGAGGTAGGCCTATTCCTAATCATACACCATAGACCTATACATCACGTACACACACAGCTCCATCAGCTGCAGATTTGAATTTCAAATGAATGTGTTTATGCAACAAATGTTAGTGCACCGAACCKCATCGATTTGTTYCTCTAATCAAACCAAATCATTTCAAACTAAAACTTAGCGTGTCGGAGCCCATGTATCTTTGATACATATAGAATCTTCTTGAAAGGGAAAGATTCACATCCCTACTAATCATGAATGTTGTATGATCTTGCGATGCCCTGCAGCCATCCAGAAGCAGCTTGGTATGATGAAAAACGGGGCGGGAGGTCTGAGCATCTTCCTGGGCCTGACTGGAACCAAGGAGGACCTGGGCCTCAAAGCAGACAACTACTGGATCTTCACGGAGCACAACATGGATGAACTGTAGGTSCTTCCKCTCTTTGTTYAACCCTAAATGTTTGGCGTGTCCCCGTAGGCCCCACTGTCTAATGACTTGTCTATTTATTTAAATGTACACCTTATTTGTCCTTATTAACATATATCTGATGTGTTGCATATGCATGCATTGTGTAATGTATTGTGGTGTGGACTTTAAGAGAGAGCAGTGACCTTACATAACCTACGGTACATGAGACTGATAGTGAGTCTACGTAGTCACGTATTCTGTATTTCACTACCTTTTACCGTGTGCATCAAAGATTGTGCTGTTACAGTAATCTGTTTGGTATAAACTAAAATGGGGTGTTGTCAAAATAGATAGTATCAGTTCACACTCACCACTACACTAATTTCACATGTTTGGAACCTCAATAGATGTTCACACTGTTTAACAAGCACGGTCTACAGTGCATTCGGAAAGTATTCAGACCCCTTCACTTTTTCCACATTTTGTTACGTTACAGCCTTATTCTAAAATGTAGACAATATTTTTTCCCCTCATCAATCTACACACTATACCCCATAATGATAAAGTGAAAAAAGRTTTTAGAATTTTTTGCAAAAGTATATAAAAAGAAATAATACAATACATAAG
The DNA here is from genome assembly GCF_002910315.2 of Salvelinus sp. IW2-2015. Taxonomy (NCBI): domain Eukaryota; kingdom Metazoa; phylum Chordata; class Actinopteri; order Salmoniformes; family Salmonidae; genus Salvelinus; species Salvelinus sp. IW2-2015. The sequence continues at coordinate 7,568,183 of NC_036860.1, forward strand.
TATTCTGTCTCTTTGCTATGAGACTCGAAATTGAGCTCAGGTGCATCCTGTTTCCATTGATCATCCTTGTGATGTTTCTACAAATTGATTGGAGTCCACCTATAAGGTCCCACAGTTGACAGTGCATGTCAGAGCAAAAACCAAGCCATGAGGTCGAAGATATTGTCCGTAGAGCTCCGAGACAGTATTGTGTCGAGGCACAGTTCTGGGGAAGGGTACCAAAAMATKTCTGCAGTATTGAAGGTCCCCAAGAACACAGTGGCCTCCATCATTCTTAAATGGAAGAAGTTTGGAACCACCAAGACTCTTCGTAGAGCTGGCTGCCTGGCCAAACTGAGCAATTGGGGGGGGGAAAGGGCCTTGGTCAGGGAGGTGACCAAAAACCTGATGGTCACTCTGACAGAGCTCCAGAGTTCCTCTGTGGAGTTTGGAGAACCTTCCAGAAACACAACCATCTCTGCAGCACTCCATCAATCAGGCTTTTTTAGGGTAGAGTGGCCAGACGGAAACCACTCCTCTGTAAAAGGCACATGACAGCCCGCTTGGAGTTTGCCAAAAGGCACCGAAAGGACTCTGACTGAAAAACAAGATTCTCTGGTCTGATTAAACCAAGATTGAACTCTTTGGCCTGAATGCCAAGCGTCACATCTGGAGGAAACCAGGCACCGCTCATCACCTGGCCAATACCATCCCTACGGTGAAGCATGGTGGTGGCAGCAGAATGCTGTGGGGACGTTATTCAGGGACTGGAAGACTAGTCCGGATCGAGGAAAGATGAACGGAGCAAAGTACAGAGGTCCTTGATTAAAAACCTGCTCAGGACCTCAGACTAGGGCGACGGTTCCCCTTACAACAGGACAACGACCGTAAGCGCACAGCCACGACGACACAGGAGTGGCTTCGGGACAAGTCTCTGAATGTCCTTTGAGTGGCCCAGCCAGAGCCCAACCTTGAACCCGATCAAACATTTCTGGAGAGACCTGAAAATAGCTGTGAAGCGACGCTCCCCATCCAACCTGACCGAGCTTGAGAGGATCTACAGAGAACAATGGGAGAAACTCTCCAAATACACGTGTGCCAAGCTTGTAGTGTCATACCCAAGAAGACTCGAGGCTGTCAAAGGTGCTTCCACAAAGTACTGATTTAAAGGGTCTGAATACTATGTAAAGGTAATATTTTTTTTATATGAATACATTTGCAAACATAACAAAAATAACGTTTTTGCTTTGTCATTATGGGGTATTGTGTGTAGAGTGATGAGGGGGGAAAAACAATTGAATAGATTTTAGAATAAGGCTGTAACGTAACAAAATGTGGAAGAAGTGAAGTGGTCTGAATACTTTCCGAATGCACTCTATATGTGCATCAGAATCTGAGAAGGGTGACGTGTTCTCCACTGTAGTGTTAAAGAGCCTACAGTATCTTACTAAACCCATTATCTGGATGTTACAGGGTTGAGACCTATCTGAAGGGGAACAGGGAGGAGTCAGCGAAAAGTGTTCCCATGCTCTTTGTGGCCTCTCCATCAGCCAAAGATCCCACCTGGGAGGAACGATCACCAGGTACAGAAACAAGACTAGTGTTAGCACGGATTCACCATAATAAATGATTTCATMATTTTTATCCTTGGAAATGTATCAGCCACTGACTGACTGACTTATTTAAACCCGTGGCTCCTATAAGGAGTATAATCCATTGACTAATGTCCTACATCTTACTCGGTTCGGAGGCAAGTTTTTCCAGGTTGTACCAGTTGAGGCTGCTCTCGCCTGGACGTCTCTCCTCCAGGTGTTTCTGGGTTGACCCTTTCTTTTCCCCTGAGGGTTGCCGTGTTAGATGTTTGACCTAGTTCTAGTTTTATTCCTGATGTGAGACTGTCTTTTCTTATTTTTTGTGACATGTTTTATTTACTTCATGGACACACAGACAAGACAACAGTTGGAACAAAATACTAAAGACAACATACAACAGGATTCTGTAGTTTTCTATTAGGTACCAAGATGGTTGCTCTGTCCAGGCTATCAAATTCCTTTTCAAAGTTGATTTGTTCCATTCTATTGACTGTCCAATGTTAATGCGTTAGTGTTGCAATGTGTTCCTGAACCCAGCCTGCTGGTCTCTGATCTACACCATACAAAAACATTTTGTCATTTAGATTCTTGGAGGTGCACACAACTACAATATCTGATGCCATCAGAATGAAGGCTGAACAGACATGTTTCAACCCCCTTTCTTTTCCCATTCTTCACAGGCAAGTCCACCCTGAGTCTGGTGAGCTTYGCTAACTATGAGTGGTTTGAGGAGTGGAAGGATGACAAGGTGACCAACAGAGGGACTGATTACAAGGAGCTGAAGCAGATATTCTGTGACTCGATTCTGGAGGTGGTGATGAGTGTCTTCCCCAAGATTACCAGGGACAAGGTAGAGCATTTGGCCCATTCATACTAAACTCTGGTAGACTGCTTTTTCCAGGAAACTAACATCTCTATGGAGGATTTACTAGCAAGCTGGAACATGGACACACTTCCTTTTCAATTTTGACAMATGGTGTAACTTAATACCTCGATGGAAACATACGTCTCCCTTGTCTCCCTCGGTCTGTCTTTAGGTTGAGTTCATCGAGGCTGGAACACCCATAACAAACACACACTACATTGGAGCCCCGAAAGGGGAGATCTATGGAGCAGACCATGGCACAGCTCGTTTCAGCGCTGAGTGCAATGCCACYGTGAGGCCCCAGACACCCCTGAAGAACCTTTACCTCACAGGTCAGAAACTTATATGGCTGATGGGGTCCAAGGATATATCATAGAGAAGCTATATGTCTATGTTTTCGATAGGCTAACTAATGGCTTAGCATTTGGATAAGTCATACGTTTAACTTCAGTATTAAAGGTCTATATTGGCTCTGGTTTCTACTGCACGTTGATGTTCTTGTGTTTGTGTTCTGTGTACAGGTCAGGATGTGTTTGTGTGTGGCTTTGCTGGTGCACTGGCTGGGGCTCTCACCTGTGGTTCTGTCATCCTCAACCGTAACCTGCACCTGGATGCCATTGCTCTGGCCAAGAAGACCAAACGTSTCGACACTAAGAAGTTGAAGTAACACGCTACTGACCACCTCCCTCAACCCATTGTTGCGCCGGGTGAAGTTTCCCTTAAGTACAGRTCTAGGATCAACTTCCTCTCCCCCAATCCACATTATTGGGGGAAAATGCCCAAGATCAGCATCTAGGGGCAACTTCATCCTACTCCACCCAACTCACCAAAGCTACAATAACACAAGCCCWGGGACAGGCTTCAATCTCTGGTCCTACAGTCAACACAGTGAACAGATGCCTCAAGATGGTTACTGTGTGTTTGAGTGTGTAACTATTCTTATCAATGAGTGTAGAKAACTCTGCTCTCTCTCACTTAAGGGAAAACAAAATTGAAAGTCGAGGAATCTTTCAATCAAATGTATTTTATAAAGCCCTTACATCAGCTGATGTCAAAGTGCTGTATAGAAACTCAGCCTAAAACCCCAAACAGCAAGCAATGCAGGTGTAGAAGCACRGTGGCTAGGAAAAACTCCCTAGAAAGGCCGGAACCTAGRCAGAARTCTAGAGAGGAACCATGCTATGAGGGGTGGGCAGTCCTCTTCTGGCTGTGCCCGGTGGAGGTTTATTAAAAAACATGAGCTGGCGCACACCCCAAAAAATGTGTTTGTGTTGAGGTGCTGACTAACGGTGAATAAACTATTTTTTAAAAAGTCACACACTCCATGTATAAACTCCCAGCAATTTAATGGGTATTTACCAAAGTTTCGGCATCACTGTGCCTTCCTCATGGTAGGAAGGCACAGAAACTGTTTAAAAAAAACATTTGTTTATGGCATAGTAAATATATTACGCTATTATCATAGAAAAATAATTGAATATTATACTTCATATTAGCATCAACATACATTATTGTTTAATTCAATTTCACATAATTGTTTTGTATTTAATTTCATATTTGTTACGTGTAATCTTTTGGTTCAATCTTAATGTATAATGAGTGTCATCAACAGGGAACATATTAGGTGTACGCTAATAAGCTGTAGAAAGAATATATCAATTTATAAGACTTGTTCATAAAAGAAAGAATTGTTCATAAGGGCCTGAGATCAAAGTCAATATTCAGACCACTAGGGATCAATGTTTTTAGATAGGCTATCCAGTAAGCCTCCCTTTGTAGTAGTAGGATCTCGATGTTATCTCCTCTCCTTGGTAGAGCAACATGCTCAATGCTTGTGCATTTTGAGGGAGGAGATTGGATGGTTAGCTTCAACAAAGTTAGCTGYTACTGGATAGTCAGTGGTCTTCCATCTGATTGCGCTGCGGTGTTCAGCTATGCGTTGTTTTAATTGTCTTTTCGTTTGTCCGRCGTAGGCTTTTCCACATGAACAGGTGATGAGTTTGGAATTAATTTAGTTCCTGCTGACTTCCTTCCCAGAGCACAAAGACATCAGCTATGTATCTCTTCCATAGGAGTATTTTAGAAAGTAAGGGGTGTGTCTGTTTTATAAAGGAGTGCTTCTTCAAATTGTCCCACATACAGTGAGGGGAGGGGAGGGGAGGGGAGGGGGGGGAGTCTGCCACTAGCCCATGGCTACACCCTGAATTTGAAGGAAAAAGTCAGACTCAAAGACAAAGTAGATATTGGATTATACCAGTTCAGTAAGATGTAATCATTGGATGGAGGAGCAAGGGCAGAGTCTCTCTGCWGAAGGAAGTGTTGCAGCACCTGCAAGCCTCCAGTGTGTGGGATGTTAGTGTACAAGCTCTCCACATCAAAAGTGGCCAGCAGGGTGCCCTCTAGTATCCTTCCTAAGCCCTCTATCAATGAGACCATGTGACTAGTGTCTGACATACGATGGGAGATTCTCACAGAAGAGATTATAACAGAACATTGCCAAGATGTTCATAGATGACGAGCAAGGTCAAGTATTAATRATCACAGTGGTTGTAGAGGGTGCAACAGGTCAGCACCTCAGGAGTAAATGTCAGTTGGCTTTTCATAGCCGATCATTCAGAGTATCTCTACCGCACCTGCTGTCTCTAAAGAGTTGAAAACAGCAGGTCTGGGACAAGGTAGCATGTCCAGTGAACAGGTCAAGGTTCCATAGCCGCAGGCAGAACAGTTGAAACTGTAGCAGCAGCACAACCAGGTGGACAGCAAGGAGTCATCAGGCCAGGTAGGGTTGAGAGAGAGAATATACACACAGGACACCGGATAAGACAGGAGAAATACTCCAGATATAAGACTGACCCTAGCCCCCCAACGCATAAACTATTACAGCAAAAATACTGGAGGCTGAAACCGGAGGGATTGGGAGACACTAGCCCCGTCCACCGATTCTCCCGGACAGGGCCAAACAGGCAGGATATAACCCCACCCACTTTGCAAAAGCACAGCCCCTGCACCACTAGAGGGATATCTTCAACCACCAACTTACCATCCTGAGACAAGGCTGAGTAWAGCCCACGAAGATCTCCTCCACACTATGAACCCGAGGTGGGGCGCCAACCCGGACAGGAAGATCACGTCAGTTACTCAACCCTCCTARGGACGGCATGGAAGAGCACCAGTAAGCCAGTGACTCAGCCCCTGTWATAGKGTTTGAGGCAGAGAATCCCAGTGGAGAGAGGGGAACCGGCCAGGCAGAGACAGCAAGGGAGGTTTGTTGCTCCAGTKCCTTTCCGTTTACCTTCACACTCCTGGGCCAGACTACACTCAATCATAGGACCTACTGAAGAGATGAGTCCTCAATAAAGACTTRAAGGTCGAGACTGAGTCTGCGTCTCTCACGTGGATAGGYAGACCATTCCATACAAATGGAGCTCTATAGGAGAAAGCCCTGCCTCTAGCTGTTTGCTTAGAAATTCTAGAGATAGTAAGGAGGCCTGCGTCTTGTGACCATAGCGTACGTGTAGGTATGTACGGCAGGACCTAATCAGAACGATGGGTAGGAGCAAGCCAATGTAATGCTTTGTAGGTTAGCAGTAAAACCTTGAAATCAGCCCTAGCCTTAACAGGAAGCCAGTGTAGGGAGGCTAGCACTGGAGTAATATGATCAGATTTAGTCTAGTTAAGATTCTAGCAGCCGTGTTAAGTACTAACTGAAGTTTATTATGTTCTTTATCTGGGTAGCCAGAAGTTAGAGCATTKCAGTAGTCAAACCTAGAAGKGACAAAAGTATGGATGAATTTTTCTGCATCATTTTTGGACAGAAAGTTTCAGATTTTTGCAATGTTACGTAGATGGAAAAAAGCTGTCCTTGAAACAGTCTTGATATGTTCGTCAAAAGCGAGATCAGGGTCCAGAGTAACGCTGAGGTCCTTCAGTTTTATTTGAGACGACTGTACAACCATCAAGATTAATTGTCAGATTCAGAAGAAGATATCTTTGTTTCTTGGGACCTAGAACTAGCATCTCTGTTTTGTCCGAGTTTAAAAGTAGAACATTTGCTGCCATCCACTTCCTTATGTCTGAAACACAGGCTTCCAGGGAGGTCAATTTTGKGGCTTCGGCATGTTTCATCGAAATGTACAGCTGTTTGTCGTCCGCATAGCAGTGAAAGTTAACATTATGTTTTCAAATGACACCACCAAGAGGTAAAATATATAGTGGTCCTAAAACGGAGCCTTGAGGAACACTGACATTTACAGAGACAAACTGATATCTTTCCGACAGATAAGATCTAAACCAGGCCAGAACTTGTCCGTGCAGACCAATTTGGGTTTCCAATCTCTCCAAAAGTATTTGGTGATTGATGGTATCAAAAGCAGCACAAAGGTCTAGGAACAGATGCAGGGCCTAGGTCTGACGCCATTTAAAGGTCATTTACCACCTTCACAAGTGCAGTCTCCCTTTGCGGGATGCGCGGTGGATATGGTCACTAGTGTAACCAGGAGGAGAGGCCTCATTTAACACAGTAAATTCATCAGGCTTAAGCCATGTTTCAGTCAGGCCAGTCACATCAAGATTATGATCAGTGATTAGTTCATTGACTATAACTGCCTTGGAAGTGAGGGTTCTAACATTAAGTAGCCCTATTTTGAGATGTGAGATATCACAATCTCTTTCAATAATGACAGGAATGGAGGAGGTCTTTATTCCAGTGAGATTGCTAGGGGCGAACACCGCCATGTTTAGTTTTGCCCAACCTAGATCGAGGCACAGACACRGTCTCAATGGGGATAGCTGAGCTGACTACACTGACTGCTAGTTAATGGCAGACTCCACTAAGCTGGCAGGCTGACTAACAGCCTGCTGCTTGGCCTGCAGGCTGTGGATGCTGTCAGCATCAGATCTGTAAATTGGTTGTAAACTCAATCGACATTTGGAAATTATTGCCCAGGGATAGATCGCTTAAAAAAAAAAAGTGTTTTCATAAATCAAGTGTTCAGATAGATGTGATAAGCACATTGCATATTTTCACTCTTAATATATTGAGAACAAAAGTGTTGGGTGGASKAGATTAAGTTACCAATACTTTTGATACCAGCACCAATACAACTGCTGCAAACATGTTAATAATGTGTCATAACTCAATATACTGTGGATAACAGTGGCTTCTGTCTTAAGTTTTCAGACAGTCTTCCAACCTGCTATGCTAAATGCACCTATGCAGTAATGTAGGGTGAAACTGTAACTCTCTCTATTGGTGCAAAAAAGCCATAACACAACAAAATTGTGAACCAGGTTTAAAAGCTCTGTAACACTAACCATTATAAATGTCTAATGCCTCCGTTTGAACACAGATGTACAGACTGGATTGTTTTGAATTAACATGCCTTGCTTTAAAGTTAATTACTCATTATTAAAAATTGAATACAAAAACATATTCACGCTGATCATTGTAAAAATGAATTATTCCACTCTAAATRTTTAGGGAGACTTTGTAACAATAGCACAAACTGTGATAATGAAGGACTCATTCATCAGAGATTGAATAGATGTTTCCCAACCTTTCTGTCATTATCCCTTAGAATTCTATTGATACTGGCTGGCCTGGAATATTGCTTGATTATTATGATGATAAAAGTGACAAAATGCGTTTACCATTCTTTCACCAATATCCCATGAATAAACTATGGTGTATATATTAATAAGAACATGTTCACAATGTGCAAGACATGATGGCACGTGCAGAGGTCTTCTGCAAGATGTTTGTCGGGGGTGATGAGAGATCTGATTAGTTGAGGAGAATTAGGGGCCGTACCAGAATGTGATCTCATCATTTATAAGCATCTTGAAAATGTATATCATATCTCTGCAGTTTATGTGTGAGAAGGTAAGTTAATCACAATTCATTAAATATTAGCTAGCTAAGTGTAGCTAACCACACATTGCACAAAGCATCTTTGAGATTCCCTTTTGATTAGCTAGCAAGTGGTTCCTAAGTGGTTGCGAGGTGGAGCTGGAGGAAGATTGCTGGCTACTTAGCTGCTGGCTAGCTAGCTAACGTTAACTATGTCGTGGCACTGCATAACATCGTTGTCTCGTGCAAAGTGTACTAAACTCTTCTAGTCTGGTCTATTCCATCCTAGTTGCAACCAACTACGAAATCGGCCGGTCATGGAGGTCAATGGGTGCGATGAACATCAGAATTATGAAATACTTGCAGAGATAGGCGAAGGCGCATATGGCAAAGTGTACAAGGCCAGAGAGGTCCGCGATCAACAGCGACTCGTAGCGGTGAAGAAGTTGAACATACCCGGACACACGGAGAGTGGGATTCCTGCTTTCATGATCCGAGAGGTGGCGCTCTTGCGTAAGATCGGGTATTTCAACCATCCCAACATTGTGAAGTAAGTTCATTTTTCTGGAATGTAATTATATCTGAAAATGTTTGCATAGCCTATGAATTATACATAATTATCTTTAGGTTTAAAATCAGTTTGATGGTGTTTTATAATTGTATACCATGGTGTCATGCCATTTCATCAGCAGAAATGGTTCACAATGATTGCCCTTAATTGCTGATCTTACTAAAAGGTTGTTGGACGTATCTGCTGGTCTGAAGAACAGGAGTTTGGACCTGACGCTGGTGTTTGAGTACATCGACCAAGACCTGTCTACCTTCCTCACCACGGTCCCCAGCACTGGACTGAGTCTTGACAAAATTAAGGTGTGAATTCTYCCCCTTACATACCTGCAGCTGAATAAAATCTCAATGACTCCAAAGCACTCCATTAAGAATTTGTATAACATTTTACTGTACTCTCTTTTGAACTTTTCATAACAGATGTCCTCAGATCTTTCCAGAATAAGCCACAGTCAGAGAAAGTGTTTGAGCAATGCTGTCATGCTGCTTCCTGTCTGTACAGGATGTGATGGTGCAGCTGCTGCAGGGGCTGGACTTCCTGCACACCAACATGCTGGTGCACCGGGACCTGAAGCCGGAGAATGTACTGGTTAGTAGCCGTGGAGAGGTGAAGATCGCTGACTTTGGGCTGGCGCGCATCTACACCTATCACATCGCCCTTACACCCTGTGTAAGTCTACAGAGTAGAACATCCTCCTTTCAATGCACAATCTGTTCAATTGTCACGGTGCCATTGTCCCCCAGCCTAACTAAGGTAAAGGAACTATACTTAAAAGTAATAAGTGTCTTTCTCTCTTATGTCCCATCCAACGTCTCACACCCTCTCCCTTCCTTTCYCTCCTCTCTCTCTTCAGGTGGTGACACTGTGGTACAGGGCCCCCGAGGTGCTGCTCCACTCTGGTTACATGTCCTCCGTGGACATGTGGAGCGCTGGCTGCATTTTTGCCGAACTGTTCCTTTTGAGACCGTTGTTCCGTGGATACACTGAGGCTCAGCAGCTCCAGAAAATCTTTGAGTGAGTTTTTTCTTCTACCGTGCCCTGCTTTTGATCGGTCATTTATGATAAGCTTTTGAATAATGTATGATGTGTGTTTTACCAGTGCCTTGTGTTGGGGGTGTGTCTGTGCCCTTCCCCATGTCCCACAGGGTGATTGGCTTGCCCAGTGAGGAGGACTGGCCCAGGGAGAGCCCCATCTCATACTCCCGTAGCTGGTGCCCCAGAGACCCCTGCACCCAGCTCTTATCCAACCTGGGCCAGGAGGAGAACAACCTGCTCCTTGTATGTACAATATACACATTTTGAGTCATGTTTCTGTTACAAGGCATTTTCCAAGTTAATGAATCATTGAATTCTATTGTACTTTCAAAGCATACACTTGCTCTCTGCCTGCAGCAATGTCTAGAGTTCAGCCCGACCAATCGCATCTCAGCTTCCAGAGCCCTCTCCCACCCTTTCCTGGTGTGCGCCTGAGGACTCATAACCTGGCAGGATGTGGAGAGGAGGGAGGAGAGCTGGGACAGAGGTTMATTTCCCTTGGAATCCTTTTACCTAGCCTATAGAACACTGAGGGTTCTCGTGCCGTAAGATCCGATGTACCTATACCGAAATGTAGAATKTTTTGGAATGGAAGTAAAAGTGAAAATATTTAGAAGATAAATCTGCAGGTTAAGAAATAAAGTGGSCACCATGCCACTGTTTTGGTAAAAAGTTGAGAGATGGGGGGTGGAGAAATTGAACTAATCTCAAATTCATAGACAGAGCTAAGGATGCAAAGACTGACCATCCATGATATTAAAATTATAGATTTAATCTTGTTTTAAAGCTATATAGTGTTTGTTTACAATTACATTATGTACAAACAATGAAGTTAAACAGGCTTATTTGTTGGGCTCCGATGGGGTGYGACAGTTGAACTAAGCTAAATAGGTATTTATAAGTTATATTCTTTAACAATCAATGGGTATATCATCAATTTAAAAGTCAAAACATTTATGTAGCGTTGCGCCTTTAAAGGTAATTTGTTCAACATGAATATCCAAATCTTGACTGGTTTTATCTGCAATGCATTTCTGAAGACTAGTGTCGTATTATGAAAAAATACATTTATATCAAGCGRTGTAGAAACGGCTGTTCTTATTGCATGAAAACTCAAAAGTGGAAGGAAAAGGAAAGTTGACATTAATTTAAATTACAACAAATATATTGCTCTACTACAACAAATTAGCTTATAGCTAGAATCCTTAATTGCTACATCCATTTTTTTTACTTATAAATTAATAATACATACCCATTAATTCTTGAAGAATATAACTTATAAATGCCTCATGAGCTTAGTTCAACTGTCGTAGCCCATCAGAAACCAAAATATAAGCTTGTTTTACTCCAATGTTTGTGAACAATGTAAATGTAAACAAACACTGTATAACCTCAAAACATGTTTAAACCTATCATTTTTATATCATAGATGGTCAGTCCTTGCATCCATAGCTCTGTCTTTGAATTTGAGAGTGGTTCCATTTCCCCAGGCCCATCCCTCAGCTTTTAACCAAACCACTTTGTTATTGTTTCCCCCCCCCCCAAAAATGCATTATTGCTTGATTTGTTTTCCACTCTATTTGATACCAGGCAGTAAGAATGCAGAAACGAGCTGCTAGAACATTTTGCAGGAGAACAAAATGTTAATAATTCAGAATGTGTATGCTTTACTTTATTACTGAGGCATATTGTTGTTACAAGGGATATTATTAATCTCACGTTGCTGCAAGTGGATGACACTGCTGTATGAGCATATAAGTGAATGTATTATTTTTTATATTGTTCCAACTGCACCTTTGGTTCTTTATGGCCCTTTTTTTTATTTCATATATATTCTCTGTTTAGATACCTGGAAAGGTCATACCTGTACATCTGTTTTATTGGCCATAACATACACTTTCTTTTTAAGTTTTGAGGTGCAATTTTAATGTTAGGGGCATTTTTTTCAGGACAGATAGATACCTGGAAAGGTCATACCTGTACATCTGTTTTATTGGCCATAACATACACTTTCTTTTTAAGTTTTGAGGTGCAATTTTAATGTTAGGGGCATTTTTTTCAGGACAGAGAACATTCTGTGATCTTGTTTTATTTGAGCAAAGGTAAATTCATTTGATTATTAGTGCTTTCGACAGTGTTACTGTCTTCATTTCATTCATTCAATTGAGCAGCACCTGTTGTTGGACTTTATATTTAGATATTTTCGCAATATCGTGTTACCAAATGTCTGTTTTACTATTTTCTACAAGAAACATGGCTATAAGGTTATCACACCTCCACGACCTTATGTGGTTACAGCCRCAGTGCTGTTTACCCTTTCCTTTCATGACCGTTGACCTTAGTATGGCCACACAGGGTCAAGTGCAATGATGTTTATAAGGTCAGATATATTCTTATTGTTCAAGACCTGAAGTGGCCCAAGCTAGMGTATGAATCAAACTTCAGACTTCCTCTGGCATACTGCACTTAGGGAGAGGTTATTCTAAGTAGTTATCCGTGACTTGGTGTTATTTTAGAAGTTGTATCTTTGGCCTCTTCAAATGTGGGACTGCCAGTGCTGTATCCATCCCTCTCCCTTGTTGCCTAATTTGTACACKGGCCTCTGTCCCAGCTCTCTGATCTGATCCCCCTTTCAATATATTCTGGGCCTTGTACTCTGTTAATTGAAAGGCAGAGTCAACGATATGACGTAGATGCACAAAGTAAACAGCATAGTGGGTCAATTTCCGCAACAACTAAGAGCATTGGAGCACAATGCTAAACTTCACTGTTTTGGTCCCGTGGCTTCCACGTTGTGAGAGTGTGATGCGAACCTGTGCGCAAGCGCAGGTACAGTTTTTATTTAACTAGGCAAGTCAGTTAAGAACACATTCTTATTTTCAATGACGGYCTGTTCAGGGGCAAAACGACAGATTTGTACCTTGTCAGCTCGGGGATTAGAATTTGCAACCGTTCAGTTACTAGTCCAACGCTCTAACCACTAGGCTACCCTGCCGCCATAGTTAGACTGTTTGAGAGCGAAGTCTTGCATCTGGCTCATCTTGCATCTCACTCATTGCAATATTTTCGTTACTGCTTGTGCAACGTCATTTCGCTGACTACCTTTAAGTGAAATGGCAAAGTGCCTTTTTGGGCACTGGAGGCAGTGTTTTATACTGAGAGGTGGTAGGGTACTTCTCAAATGAGTTTGCATTACAGTATTTTGGGTTAACTTTCAAACAGAATTTTATTCCTGAGTCATATTTGGATAAATACAAGTGTCATCGGTTTCAAGTTATCATTATTCAAGCGTATCTTGATCCATGAAATGRCCRGACTTGACGTTGTAGGTGCAGCCTATGCTGTTGCAAAGAAATTKAACACATCCAATCATAGCTTAAACGATAGAGAAGACCATGCTCTATTGACAGTGTGCTGACATTGTATTGGTTCTGTCAGTTGCAGTCTATAGCTCTCCCAGCCTTGGCCCCTGCATGTGGCATGCCGTAGCGCCCGGGCGAGGGGAGGGGGTTATATTTTTAACCGGGACAGGCTGCGCTCGCCGTAAATGGGCTTTCACGCTCTCTGTTGCTGCRGCGCACAAATGCCCAGTCCCTGCTGTTGTTAGTGATCATAGCCGGTCCCCTACGATTCGAGTACATGTAAGTACGCTAGCAAAATTCCGTTATGTAGGCTTCTGAAACAAAACATGTTGAAAGCCAACTTACAATGGGAATTGTTTAGCTTTTCGTTCATTGTAAACGACACCGTGAGTTTTAGTGCGCTTTGGCACAATCAGATTACAACAGTTGATTTGACTCAAATAAACTGACACATTTAAGGACATAGTTCATTTAAATAATTTGCATTTAAAGACAAATTTGATCTATTAATCGTACAGCTACACAGTTAGAAAAACCTTCAGTGAGCACGAGTGGCAWGGAAAATAGACCCTCGAATTGTGTCCATTACGCGTCAGTTACTGACAAGTAATTGTGTCCCGATTGCAAGGTCTTTCCCCAGGTTTTTTTTCGTTGGCATTTGGTATCAAATAGTGATTGTACTCTGTTAATAGATCTGTAATATGAAACTGCGGAGAGGCTTGCTCGGCCTAATGTCATTATCTTACCAAACATTTGATTTGAGACTTGTTTGCATAGGAAAATTGCTCTCATTCGTGCCATAACTCATGTCTTGTTTTGTCATAGTGGTTTTTTTCTTCGTTTGCGTTCTTTCATACTATACTGTGAGATCCTATTTTTGGATAAATATTTGGTGGTAATGATGTTTGTTGCCATGGTGTTGTCTTAAAGTGGTGAGCTACTGACTGTGTTGTGGCTGATGTAGAGGGTGGAAGTTAGAGTGGACTGGCATGTCATCTAGGACTGAACTATATGGACAGAAAGGAACAGTGATGTCATCATTGATACTCACATGTAATTCATGTGATTTCGGCTAGATCTTTTGGATGCCATCTGGCATTGGTGGAGCAATTTTTTTTCAATTTTTCACACTTGGATGTCACACAGTAAACAACTGTTAATGTGTCATATCATACCAGGAGCAGAGGGGTGTGTTACAGTATGAGGGGTGGAGGAGGAGGAGGAGGAGGAGGAGAGCTACAGCTGCTCTAGAGGCATTATGTTCCGTAGTGTAGACAAGTCCTAGAAGCTGCAGTTATCATTTCTAAACTCAATTAGAGTGTATTTGTATAGGCTCTGCAGAAGTCTGCCCCAGTGATAGCAGCATTCTGAGCTATTTAAACCCAGAGCATTTTATTTTAAATACAAGGCTCTGGTTAAATCTATCCCCAATTCACCTGCATCACATGTCCATTGTGTCCAGTGATTATCCAGAACATGGGTACAGAGAGAGGTAACACCCCTTAAGCCTTCCGCATGTTTCGGTTCGGSTAGCGCCTAGACGAACCGAACGAGTGTGCTCGCATACTCCCTTAATAGACCWTTGCTTGAAAAGTTAGAAAAAAGTACTGTTTGTCCAACAGTACAAGATGTACTGTTTGTCAATCTTGAGACGYCGTAGCCAGTATACACTTCCTGAAAATAGTCAGAAATAATCTAAGATAACTCAAGAAATCTGTCATTAATTTTGACATTTTCTGCCGAGGAGATCTTTTTACATCTAACTAAGATGTTTGGTGCAGTATTTCTCAAGTGAAAAAATGTTGCATGAAAACGATTAGTCTCATTGAATGACAACAAACACTTCATTAAAGAATCCATACTGTTCACCAATCACCGTAGAAGGGGCGTAGACTTCGGCTACYGATTTCGGCTTGCCTCGAGAAAAAATGTAATGTGCACAAACAGCTGAAAAACCCCTTGCMGAAGACCAGAACGAACAWAAAATTGTCATAATATTTGCACAAACTGTTCAGAACTGTTTCAGCTGGGAAGCATGYGGACGCYTTTAGAATGGGAAGAGTGGATGGGAAKCCACCGCTCATTCTCATTTGCCCTTAAATTACTCTGCTGCCCAGTGGGGGGCTACAGATCTAATCCCGTGTAATTCCTCTCTTTAATCTGGCYTTTACAGTCTGTTCCTTTCCTGAATTTGGTGACATCATCTGATGTAACTCCTTTAACTTCAATTGGGGAAGATGTGAGTTCAGAGACCCCATGTTTGGGAAAAATCCATTGTATTTGTACTGGAAGTTCTAAGGTTTAGTATGGACATTATCTATGAATAATCCTTTTCTAATTCTAGATTACTGTGTGGGCATTTTGAGTTCTGTTAAACAAAAAAACAATATGCTAATAGGGTAAGGGGTGTCTCTTATACACATCTGATGTGTATAAGAGACAGGTTCTTAACTGTTCCTAGGCCATCATTTAAAATAAGAATTTGTTCTTAACTGACTTGCATAGTTAAATAAAGGTTAAGAACACACAGCCACTCCACTGAATAGCAGGCTAAGGGCTGTCTCTTATACACATCTAGATGTGTATAAGAGACAGTTACAGCATTGGGCTAGTAACTGAAAGGTTGCAAGTTCGAATCCCTGAGCTGACAAGGTACAAATCTGTCGTTCTGCCCCTGAACAAGGCAGTTAACCCACTGTTCCTAGGCTGTCATTTAAAATAAGAATTTGTTCTTAACTGACTTGCATAGTTAAATAAAGGTTAAGAACACACAGCCACTCCACTGAATAGCAGGCTAATGATTGCTTTGCAATGCTTGCAGTTAGCCACTGATTCCTTCCAAACCACTCATTGTCGAATTTGCGATATCCAACTTGTCGTGTAATGTTTATGGCCGATGAGCACCGATACGTTTTATCTATAATTTCTGTTCATTATTTCTCTTCATATTGGGGCAGCAGGTGGGCCAGTAACTGAAAGGTTGCTAGATCGAATCCCTGAGCTGACAAGGTACAAATCTGTCGTTCTGCCCCTGAACAAGGCAGTTAACCCACTGTTCCTAGGCTGTCATTTAAAATAAGAATTTGTTCTTAACTGACTTGCATAGTTAAATAAAGGTTAAGAACACACAGCCACTCCACTGAATAGCAGGCTAATGATTGCTTTGCAATGCTTGCAGTTAGCCACTGATTCCTTCCAAACCACTCATTGTCGAATTTGCGATATCCAACTTGTCGTGTAATGTTTATGGCCGATGAGCACCGATACGTTTTATCTATAATTTCTGTTCATTATTTCTCTTCATATTGGGGCAGCAGGTGGGCCAGTAACTGAAAGGTTGCTAGATCGAATCCCTGAGCTGACAAGGTACAAATCTGTCGTTCTGCCCCTGAACAAGGCAGTTAACCCACTGTTCCTAGGCTGTCATTTAAAATAAGAATTTGTTCTTAACTGACTTGCATAGTTAAATAAAGGTTAAGAACACACAGCCACTCCACTGAATAGCAGGCTAATGATTGCTTTGCAATGCTTGCAGTTAGCCACTGATTCCTTCCAAACCACTCATTGTCGAATTTGCGATATCCAACTTGTCGTGTAATGTTTATGGCCGATGAGCACCGATACGTTTTATCTATAATTTCTGTTCATTATTTCTCTTCATATTGGGGCAGCAGGTGGGCCAGTAACTGAAAGGTTGCTAGATCGAATCCCTGAGCTGRCAAGGTAAAAATCGGTCATTCTGCCCCTGAACAAGGCAGTTTGTTCTTAACTGTTCCTAGGCCATCATTGTAAATAAGAATTTGTTCTTAACTGACTTGCCTAGTTAAATAAAGGTTAAATAAAACATTTAAAATATGASAAGGATTAAAAAGGATTTGCCAGTAGATTGTCGACTTGATTCATGATGATGACTGCTAGCTAAGATTTTACCTGTGGCCAATGACCTTGAGCGTTCTTCGATGGGCACTTCTAATGTAACTCTATGGCAGCACCCAAGGGGCTTGAATTTTCGAGGTCTACCCTTAGACTTGGCGGTGACGTAGTGTCCCCATGAGTGACAAAACATGGAGCCAATCACGACGCAACGCTCAGTATTTTTCTGCTGGCTTGCCCCACCACCACAGAAAGCACTGAGCTAGGCTGAAACACCTGCATTTTTGAGCTGCCTTACTCAAGAAAACAAAAAAGACAYCATGTTTGTATGYGGCTTTATTAACTCAATGATATATATATATATTTTTAGATTGTTTTCAAACTGATATGTGACAAAATAACATGCAAAACAGGCAAGCCTCCCTTTTTATTTTTGGGGTTCTGCCCTGAATGACRGGTCGCCACTGGTAAGGGGATACCTAACCAGTTGCACAACTGAATGCATTCAACCGAAATGTGTCTTCGCAATTTCACCCAACCCTTCTGAATCAGAGAGGTAATATCAGAAGGTTGGTGGCAACTTAATTGGGGAGGACGGGCTTGTTGTAATGGCTGGAGCTGYACAGGTGGAATGGTATCAAACACATGGCTTCTATATACTTGCTTCCATTCAGCCACAAGAGCATTAGTGAAGTCGGKCACTGATGTTGGGCGATTAGGCCTGGCTCGCAGTCGGCGTTCAATTCATCCCAAAGATGTTCGATGKGGTTGAGGTCAGGGCTCTTTGCAGGCCAGTCAAGTTCTTCCGCACTGATCTTGACAAACCATTTCTGTATGGACCTCGCTTTGTGCACGGGGCATTGTTATGCTGAAACAGAAAAGGGCCTTCCCCAAACTGTTGCCACAAAGTTGGAAGCACAAAATCATCTAGAATGTCATTGTATGCTGTAGCGTGAAGATTTCCCTTCACTGGAACTAAGGGGCCTAGCCCAAACCATGAAAAACAACCTCAGACCATTATTCCTCCTCCACCAAACTTTACAGTTGGTACTATGCATTCGGGCACAGAACAAAGAACAACGCAAATGGGCTCTAACATGAATAGAAAGAGGAGTGGGAGGCCCCGGTGCACAACTGAGCAAGAGGACAAGTACATTAGAGTGTTTAGTTTGAGAAGCAGACACCTCACAAGTTCTCAACTGGCAGCTTCATTAAATAGTACCCGCAAAACACCAGTCTCAACGTCAACAGTGAAGAGGCGACTCCGGGATGCTGGCCTTCTAGGCAGAGTTGCAAAGAAAAAGCCATATCTCAGACTGGCCAATAAAAAGAAAAGATTAAGATGGACAAAAGAACACAGACCCTGGACAGAGGAACTCTGCCTAGAAGGCCAGCATCCCGAAGTCTCC
>NC_036860.1:7592670-7612056 GCF_002910315.2 Salvelinus sp. IW2-2015
CTGGACAGAGGAACTCTGCCTAGAAGGCCAGCATCCCGAAGTCTCCCACTCCTCGTTCTATTCTGGTGAGAGCCAGTTTGTGCTGTTCTGTGAAGGGAGTAGTACACAGYGTTGTACGAGATCTTCAGTTTCTTGGCAATTTCTCGCATGGAATAGCCTTCATTTCTCAGAACAAGAATAGACTGACGAGTTTCAGAAGAAATGTCTTTGTTTCTGGCCATTTTTAGCCTGTAATCGAACCCACAAATGCTGATGCTCCAGATACTCAACTAGTCTAAAGAAGGCCAGTTGTATTGCTTCTTTAATCAGAACAACAGTTTTCAGCTGTGCTAACATAATTGCATTTTTTTTTTTTATGATCAATTAGCATGTACGCCTATGTAGATGTTCCACAAAAAATCTGCCATTTCCAGCTACGATAGTCATTTACAACATTAACAATGTCTACACTGTATTTCTGATCAATTTGATGTTATTTTAATGGACAAAAAATATGCTTTTCTTTCAAAAACAAGGACATTTCTAAGTGACCCCAAACTTTTGAACGGTAGTGTACTTTTGTATATATAGTGTACATTAAGGCTGTTCGTAGCAGTTCTTCATTGCCCCGTGTGTCCTCAGGGTTAGCGTGGGGCTGGGGTGAAAGAGGGACATAAAAGATGGTGTCCGTGACTACTTCACCTCGGCTCTGTTTACAATGACATGCGGGGAGATACGATACTCACCTTCCGTTTTACCTCATTAAAATCTCTCTGTGAACGTAATTTTGCAAGTTGATTCAACTTTATCTTGGCAAATAGTGTATACAGTATCATTGCTCTGTGTATTCCTAGCGAGTACTAACTAGTCTGTTCTTCCGGGTGCTTTAGAACAAGCTTGTTAACTAGTGTTACTGGATTAGGGACTGATGATCCATGCTGAGCTCCAATGGCAACCAACCTCTCTCACCCAATCCAGCMCTGCCTAGCCCGTCACATGACCTCTGCACCRGTCTGCCAAAAAGATGGACACTCTCTGTCTCCGTCTTCATTGTCTTACTCTCACTCAATTACATGGTATTGAGACGTTTCTCATCTTGCCCTCTGTTACTCTTGGGAAGGTAGGGCTATAMCAACCAAGCTGTCTCTATTCTTGTGGTAGTCATTTTTGTGGTTGTGTTGAACTTGAACTCACATACACAAACATACACACATGAGCACACACACATACACAGACGTAGCACACAAACACAGCTGCCCTTCTGATCTTGATGTCCCGTGGGGATCACTGCGTCTGACAGCTCAGCTTTCGGTGCATGGCCTTTTGCTGTCGTCTGCGGCACGTCAGATTTGGAGATTCACCTGGCTCTATGTTAGTCGCTTGCTCACACTGTCTGAGAGCTGTAGTCAAAGTCAGGGGTGAATCCAAATTTAAAAGTCAATCATGTCTTCCGTATATAAGCTTGCAATCTGGAAGACACTCTGTCTCACACCATTCCCAATACTCCCAGAGAAAGTGATGTATCTATAGTGTAACCRATGTCTGTGTTTATCTGTTTATGGTGAAACCATGACTGTTACAGACCACCACAGAGTACAGTGCCCTTTAGGCCTGCAGCCCCTCTGCTGTACTAAGTCCTATGAGTCCCATAGCTCTCTCTGATCATTGTTCCATAGGCCCCATTGTGTTTCAGCTGTGGTGGGAAAGGGACAGGAATGCTGACGCTAACATTTAGCAATTTCAGAACACCACTCACACAGACAATTTTTTGGCGGCCTAGCAAATGGCTCAAGTCCCTACTGATTGAGAATACAAATGTGGTGATGCCATTATTTATAAACAGTTGAAGTCGGAAGTTTACATACACCTTAGCCAAATACATTTAAACTCAGTTTTTCACAATTCCTGACATTTAATCCTATTAAAAATTCCCTGTTATAGGTCAGTAGGACACCATATTATTTTTAAGAATGTGAAATGTCGAATAATAGTAGAGATAATTCTTTTTCAGCTTTTATTTCTTTCATCACATTCCCAGTGGTCAGATGTACATACAACTCAATTAGTATCTTGGTAGCATTGCCTTTAAATAAATTGTTTAACTTGGGTCAACATGTTTCGGGAAGCTTCCACAAGCTTCCCACAATAGAGTTGGGGAATTGTGGCCCTTCCTCCTGATAGAGAGCTGGTGTAAACTGAGTCGGTTTGTAGGCCTCCTCGCTTGCACAAGCTTTCAGTTCTGCCCACAAATTTGTCTATAGGATTGTGGTCAGGGCTTTGTGATGGCCACTCCAATACCTTGACTTTGTTGTCCTTAAGCCATTTTGCCACAACTTTGGAAGTATGCTTGGGTCATTGTCCATTTGGAAGACCCATTGCCACCAAGTTTTAACTTCCTGACTGATGTCTTGAGATGTTGCTTCGATATATTCCACATAATTTTCCTCCCTCATGATGCCATCTATTTTGTGAAGTGCACCAGTCCCTCCTGCAGCAAAGCACCCCACAACATGATGCTGCCACCGCCGTGCTTCACGGTTGGATGGTGTTCTGCGGCTTGCAAGCCTCCCCCTTTTTCCTCCAAACATAACGATGGTCATTATGGCCAAACAGTTCTATTTTTGTTTCATAGACCAGACCAGAGGACATTTCTCCAAAAAGTATGATTTTTGTCCTCATGGCATGTAAACTGTAGTCTGGATTTTTAATGGCGGTTTTGGAGCAGTGGCTTCTTCCTGCTGAGCGGCCTTTCAGGTTAAGCAAATATGGACTCGTTTTACTGTGGATATAGATACTTTTGAACCTGTTTCCTCCAGCATCTTCACAGGTCCTTTGCTGTGTGTTCTGGATGATTTGCACTTTTCGCACCAAAGATGTTCATCTCTAGGAGACAGAACGCGTCTCCTTCCTGAGCGGCATGACACTGCGTGGTCCCATGGTGTTTATACTTGCGTATTATTGTTTGTACAGATGAACATGGTACCTTCAGGCGTTTGGAAATTGCTCCTAGAGAACCAGACTTGTGGAGGTCTACAATTTTTCTATCTGAGGTCGTGGCTGGAATCTTTTGATTTTCCCATGTCAAGCAAAGAGGCACTGAGTTTGAAGGTAGGCCTTGAAATATATCCACAGGTACACTTCAATTGCTCAAATGATGTCAATTAGCCTATCAGAAGCTTCTAAAGCCATGACATAATTTTCTGGAATTTTCTAAGCTGTTTRAAGGCACAGTCAACTTAGTGTATGTAAACTTCTGACCCACTGGAATTGTGAATTATAACTGATACAGTGAATTATAAGTGAAATAATCTGTCTGTAAACAATTGTTAGGTAGATTACTCGTCCCATGCTCAAAGTAAATGTCCTATCTGACTTGCCATAACTATAGTTTGTTAACAAGTCATTTGTGGAGTTGTTGAAAAACGAGTTTTAATGACTCCAATCTTAGTGTATGTAAAYTTCCGAATTCAGCTGTATGTTTAGTGGTTCAGATCCTTTGTGTTCAAACAGCCAGGCAACCTAGTAACCAGGATGGAKGTTTTGCATGTATTTGCTTGTTGAGAGAGACATTAGACTGTCAGATGAGTGATTATGGACAGTCTTGCTCAGGGATATTTCTAGGGACATACATTCCCAATAACATGTTTAGTACCACGTTATTGGTAGAGAATCAGAATGAATTCTGTAGCCTACATGAACCATGATTGGGTTTGAACAACCAGCAAACTATACCAACTCTGGTGAGGCCTATTTGAAATATTATTTACTTTGTAAATGTAATATTTTGTTTTGTTAKTGAACTTAGTAMTTGCCGGACAGCGTCTCCAACTTTTCAGCTCGCTAACATAGGAAGGCACTAACGTTGAAAGCAAGAGGGACTGATCTTGTCCAACCGGCAGACAGTCAGCCATGTACAGTAGGACTGAAGTGGAGCTGACTGGCTGGCTGGCTGGCAGTAGTATAGGGTTTCAGTGCAAGGGGAGATTCCGGCTTTGCAGAGCAGCCTACAACAGGTCAACTTACAGGGCTTCAGCAGGAAGGAGGAGAGACKGGAGACGGGCGACAGGGGCATGGGAAGGAAAAGAGGGGGCAATTATAATGTAGCTGGTTGCCTACAGATGGCATGCTGCTATAAAATGAGATGAAGCAAGACGCTAATTTTATAAGGGACATTTCAACTAGGTATGGTTTGTTTTGGTCCAATGCTATGTGGAATTGAGAGAGACTTGTGTACATTCTGGCTACTGTACATTCTTTAGCTTTTTTTGTCATAGCGTCATGTAGTTTGATTTAATAGTGCACTTGTAGGCTGGTGCTCTGTTTACTCGGTTGACTTAACGAAGAACATGCGGATGTGAAACTGATAGTGAAYGAATGTGTGGCTAACTGATTGAGAAAGTGAGATTGCGCAGTTATCTGATGTTTCTATTGCTCCCTCTTGTCTCAGCAGTGCGATGAGCTCAAAGGAAGGATTCATCTGTCTGACAGCCTGCTGACTGGAAGAAGACATTCCCAATGCCAACGACGGAGGTGCTGATTGGTTCCACATGCCGACTTTGGACTTTTTGATTGGTTAAGCACATTAGGATATCTGACTGGTGTCTGCTGTTGTTTGGAKCACACACTAACTTACTGGAGGAGGATTTGGTTTTTGAACATCCATTTATCCTTTGGTGTCTGATAGCTGAGAAGTGACGTAGGAGGGAATCTCTTGAGGTTTGAGTCATCAATGCCCAGGTCATTGTTAAAGGAGACCTACTGAGACCTTCTGACTAACGGACAGACGGGGACTGGAACAGGCAGCATGGACACTATAGAGAACCCCGACTTGGAGCCCAGATCGGAGCGGATCGCCCGCTACAAGGCCGAGAGGAGGCGTGAGCTGCAAGAACGCTACGGCAACATGGAGGAGCTCCCATCCAAGTGGGTGAGGAGGGATGGGACTCTCATGAACTCAGACAGCGCACCTCCCTCCACAGACAGGACCCTCTCCGGGGGGGTGAACGGCAGAGCGGGGGGGCCGGAGGGTGACCGGAGGGGCCTCCACTGGGAGAGCAACACCCCTCTGGAGTCAGAACCTCGGAGATTCTCCAACGGCTTTGAGGCAGACACTGCTGCAGACCCAACACACCTCCAAAGGTGAGTCCCTTCCATGTGTAGCCATTAGCCAATCAGTAGTGGAGATCCGTCTCAACCCCATCAGGAAGACAAGTGAACAAAGAGTGATGCAGAAGACAGGTTGCATACACTGACAATTTTCTTTGTTTCTGTCTGTGATGTCACCCCACATGCTGACTCAGACCACTGAACCTAGTTATGCTGAAAGTATGCAGGTGATGCCTGCTGGCCAGTGAATTGCTGTGTTATACAGTATCAGGCTATGTGTCTTTTCCCTGTTCCCTAACAACAGATTGATGAATAGAAACAACCATATTATGTGTAACCACCTCTTAAAACAACCCCCTTCCAGCCACCAAGCTCCTTTACCAGTGAAAATTCTTTCCTGTKACCTTTCAGCCTCGTAAAACAGTTGTCAGAGTTCACCTGTGCTTTATGGCCTTTGTTGCTAATTCAAATGGAGCGAGCTAAACTGACTTCCAGCGTCATGCAGTACTAGTACAGCAGAGATCCCATTGATTCCTCCATGTGTGTTTTATACCCCCCTGACCTGGACTCCCTTTCCTTTAAGAGGTACAATACTTTGTCAGGGGTGCTCTGTAGGAATGGGTGTAGTTGTGGTAGTTTGCCACTTTCCTTACGTCACCTCTCTCCCACCTCCCTCCTCCCCCGCCTCCAGGAAGTGTTCTTCTGACTCTGCCGGCATGTTGAGTGGGGTGGAGCTCCTAGCTCCCCCAGGCACCMCTGGACCCGACGCGGCCCAGCTGCAAACGCGGGTGTCGGTGGGCCAGTTGAGGAGTGCCCTGCTGCAGCAGACCGGGACTGGAACACAGCCTGAGAAAGTGTAGGGTCTCCTGCATGAAACGACCTGTGTGTGTGTGTTGTTATTCTGAATATGTGTGGGCGTCAGTCTTCTATTTGTTTCTGTTTGTATGCGTCTACAGTGTGTGTTAGTGGGAGTTGTCCCACTGCTTCCAGTTGGAGATTTTTTCTCATCTCTCTCTCCCCTTCTCTCCTGATGCTCACCCTGTTCCTCTGTGGTTGGGGATAGTAGTCCTGACAGTGGCCGTGCGGCCTCTTCCCTTGACCTGGCTGTAAAGCCGGGCTCGGAGGGGGGACGGCGGCGCACCCGTCGCTATGTCCCTGGGGTGTCAGGCGGGGGCCGCAAAACCAACGAGCGCTTCAGGACACAGCCGATCACAGCCTGTGAGGTGCAGGAGAGCGGCGGGTAGGGACTGTGTGCTGAGGCCAGCCATATAAACCATGTCATATCCGAGCATGCAGGTCAAGCCTGGGGCTCTGCCCTAGTTTGGTTACYYTTCAGGTGGAGAGGTTTGCAGTGTTTTGTGCCATTGCCGTGGTTTTTKTCTTTGCTGATTGTTTTGATAGTGTGTGATAATGGTTTKCGTGYATGTAAATGCTTTCCAGATATTTACTGTCCTCTCATATCGGAGCATCTCTTTTGGTGGTCCTTGTGGTTATTTATTGAAATAGTTTGGCCTTGGTACACTGGCAAGAGGCATGATTTGCGTGTATGTTTGCATCCGTTCATGGCGCTTAATAGCAACCATGACATGAACAGTGTTGCTTTGTTGAGCATGCAGATATGACCCAGGAGCCAATGACCTCGTGTTGACTCTCTCTCTTCTCTCTTCTCTCTTCTCTCTTCTCTCTTCTCTCTTCTCTCTCGTCTCTCTCTCTCTGTGTCCCACAGGCTGCTAGAAGAGGAGAACGCTAAAGGTATCGAACCCCGCCCATCTGGCTCTCACATGGCCTGTTTTATTTTGCCACACACAAACGGCTGATCCATTGCCTATTGTACAGCCTCTGTACTGCCTCTGTGTTAACTGAGTGGGGGGAGAGAGGGACACAGAGAGAGAGAGGGAGAAACAGAGACGGACAGAGAGAGAGAGTGAGAGAGGGGGGGTCACAGGCATAGTGCTGTGTGGCTTGCCAGCAATAACGTTTAACACAGTGACAAAGAAAGAAGAGTGCTCTCTATCTCTCTTTCTCTCTCTCGCTCTCCCCCCCTCCCTCTGTCTTTCTCTATTCTCTATATCACAGAAATACCGACATGGGCGATAGGAGGTGGCAAAGCTCTCTGATCAGCACTTGTCTCTACAAGTAGCGTGTGATAAAATGTCTCAGCAGGCTACTGTAATAGGCATTTGTCATCACACAGTTGCTGAAAGAGAGCGAGACAGACAGACAGAGAGAAAGAGAAAAGGGGGGAGGACAACATCGGGTCAGAAGGAATAACTGTTTTTTCTATTTTCACTCAAAAGCAACCGTTGATATTAAGACACARACCTATATCAACGAATAGTTACTGTATAACAGTGTATTTATAACAGTAAACCTGWTGAATACACTCTGACCTCTACTTACACTCAACCCCACTCCGGAGCTGCCTTTACAGAACATCTATAATAAACAGAACATCAAATAAATCAAGGGCTTTTATTTTTAAACACTCCACCAGACCCAGATGGACACAGGGTGACGGTAGAATGTTGAAGTTCCTCGGTGGTGATGGATTTATGAGCCATAAAAGCATGCCTGAGCACCACACCGCCACTATAAAAAAAATAGTCCCCGCTTGTACGCAGTAGCTGTCCAATAAGTTCTCTCTCAAGCATTCATTTGACTGTCCACCTAAAATACATGATTCAATGGCCATTGAGAGCAGTGTTAGAAACAACAGAGACAGTTGACACTCACTCGATCAGTGTTGCTGTCCAACTACCCARCTGCCTGGTCAAAAGGATGAACTGKGTGGTCATWAAGTTCAGGCCAGGTGAGAGGAGAAGTAGGCAGCTMGCGGTGCCAGCTGAGAGATAGTGGTGGTGGTGCCATGTGACAGTGTAGTGAGTGCCAGGTGCAGGGCGATGGCCTCACGCGAAGGGATCAGTCACAGAGATCTGTCTACCTCATTGTGTCGCAGTGGACTGACGGSTTGACTAACAGGTAGCCTCTCTGGACTGTATCTCTCCCCCGGGCTACTATGAGCAGGTCAACTGTTTTTGCTGTATGACAGGGACTGCTATATGATCACAAGGTGTGTGGGGTGCTGTTACATTTTTTTGTTTGCCTATTTTTATTTAGAGGGTTCGGGTTAATGTATTTGACAGGCTCAGTGATGCCAAAATGATGTCCCCTGCTGATGACACAGACAGGCTGACGGGGATTTAGCATTTTAGCATGGTGTGTCTTTGAGTGTGTATGCACTTACCTCTAATGTATTTACCTCTGTTTGCCTGACTTGATGTATATATTTAATGTCAWGTATTTTCACCCCCAGCTGATGTGAAGACAGACGACAGAGCCAAGATGAGTGTGGCGGCCAAGATGTCTCTGTTTAAAGTAAGCACGTCCATCTAGCTCAACCTTGGCTGTGAAACAGCAGGACCCCCTTCCTGTTCCCTTGTACCATGCTGTCCGTCTCCATGCCTGATCACAAAAGGTCATCACCATGGAGACCAGGGGGGCTACACAGGGCTTATGTCTCACAACAGCACATCAACAGACACGACGGAGCCCATGTTGAGAGGAGAGAGAGAGTTGTTTATTATCTACTTCACTTGCTTTGGCAATGTTAACATATGTTTCCCATGCCAATAAAGCCCCTTGAATTGAATTGAATTGAGAGAGAGAGAGAGAGAGAAAGAGGCTGCTCACCTTACAGTCACGGAGCTACGCATGATGAGCCAGCAGGCTGAGCTGAGCATGCAGAACTGAATACACTGAACGAATGCTGAGGAATATGAATGGCCAAACAGGTGCTGCTCTCTGATCCAGACAGGGCCTTGTATATTAGTACTGTACTATTATATCAGTACATGGTGCCTAAATAAGACCAGGTATGCAGACAGAGTGTAGTATAGGACATATAGGAAGCCGGACCACAGAGTGCATGCAGATGGACCCTTATGTTCTTAGTTTACTCCCATTGGTCAGTGTTTTATTGTTTATGTAGCCTTTGGCAGTCTGTTCTGTCAATCAAGACAGACTGCCCCCCAATATTTCACTTCCTGGTGGGTTTTAGTCACGTAGTATCTGTCAAAACCTAGGTGAAAAGTAGCCAGGGACTATCAAGCCATGAACAGGCATTAACAGGTGGTTATAATTAGCCCGCAGCTAGCTCCTGTCAGGCTGGCTGGTGGAGGAGGGAGGCAGGGCCAGGAGGGAGTGGGCTGAGAGGAGGGCCAGGAGGGTAACGGTACACTACTAAGGGAGCTCTGGTTACACTGTGACCTGCAGGCCTGGCATTCTATCCCTCTCCTCTACCTTCTTACGTAGGCCACCCACAGCACCTTACAGATCCCTGGTTTATCCACCAGCTTTCCCACCCATTTCCGCTGCCTACTGCACCTCCATTCACATGCCAGGAAAGAGAGACMCTTTCAATGAAAGAGATGAAAAAGGAGAGGACATTTTGTCATTTCTCAGTCACTATTATATGCTCTGTTTGATCTAAACGTCGATTATACACCCGTGGCAAAGGCATTATTGTTCAACATGTAATATGACCTGTCCAATCAGATATTACCTATCAAGTATGAACATAAATGTTATGAATGACTATTTCTCTCGCTCTTTCTTTCTCTCTTCTCCGTCTTTCTCTCTGTTGCAGGAGCTAGAGAAGTCAGCAGCCCCTGAGGCCTCCTCCTTTCTGAAGCCTCGCTCTGGCRGCGTCGCGTATGAACGCAGAGTACGCCGCGGCAACGAGCACCGCTCACTCACTCAGCCAATCACCTGTGAGGAGATGGTGGTGGCCACCAGGTGAGCAGGGTCAAGGGTCACACCTCGGTGGTCAATGTACAAGGATATATTGTATCTGTTGCGAATGAGGTGTTGGCCTACCGTATGCAAAAATCATTAGCCTCTCACACATTAAAATTCCTTGCCCAGTGGGTTGTGGAATCCACATGGAAGGCATGTCATGAGATCATAACTGATTATAGTGATATGTTTTATGGTATATGGTTTATGTATAGCATTCTAGATAATGCATTTTGGTATGGTACCGCTTAGGTCAAAACTCCCCTAAAGAGGGGACTAGCGTGCATTTGGTACCGCTTCCGACCGACATTTTCACTTATGAATCAAGGTGTGGACACCGTAGATCGAAATGGCTTGCATTCAGCAATAGCCCTAGTTCTCTTCCGCCTGTGTGAYTCAGGCTGTGAAATCTTACACCACTTGAAGCTGGGATGTCCCACCTACCATTTMATTCGCTCTTCCGACTGTCCATCAACWCCTGGCTGAACRCATCACAGCCACTGACAAAGCACATGCCTGCAATCCTTTAGATCCCAGCGCAGCAGGAGAGCGTGGGTTCGTCGCTCTAGCACATTAGGATATCGATTTATAACCAACTTTATCAAAGTAATCTAAAATAATTCATAGATATTAAACAAAAAACTATTTATATTTGTCATAGATGGGCATAGATGGACATTTCATAACGAGTTCAGGAAGCCAAGCTAGAGCCCTGTGCGATGTTCAGAAGGGTGGGGGCAGAGGTTTTAATCAAGAGAGACCTTAAGAAGATCTGCCAAATTTTTCTAACAATAAACATACAAATATGTMTTTTACAGATACAAGGAAGGTGAAATCTTATAGTTAGTCATTTTAWAATTCAACTGTACTATATTTAAAAAGCCTTTCAAGTCTTATTCATACAGTTTTGTTGAATAGAAAATACATCATATAAAATCATATAAAATATKTGTATCATATTTGTACTGTGTTCTTGAGCTTGTGTCCTCAAAAGTGACTACACCTCAGGAATTTATAAAAAAGAAAGGTGCGATTTTTATCTTTCTCGCAGTATAAACATTACAAGGTATTTTTTATGGCCCCCCTAGGGTATGTCTATTTAGGTAGAGATCTACATTTTTCCATTACATTGAGCAGGTTTAATGTTGCACAGTTTTTCATTGGAAACCTAGAGCTGGCAGGGTTTGTTCACTCACAATGACATCCTGTCTGGCTAACTACAGGTAGCCTATTGGTTAGAGCGTTGTGCCAGTAACCGAAAGGTTGCTGGATCAAATCCCCGAGCTGACGAGGTAAAAATCTGTCATTCTGCCCCTGAACAAGGCATTTAACACACTCTTCCCCAGTAGGCTGTCGTTGTAAATAAGAATGTGTTCTTAACCGACTTGCCTGGTTAAATATAAAAAATTAAATGATGTGACCTTTGCTGAGTTGGACAGAGAGATTCCTACCCCTAGTTAGAACAGGGAGCAGTCAGAGAGGAGGCTAAAACCCTGATTTACTGCATGCATTAAAAACACCTCACATTGTGTTCCTGTCAATCCACATTTGAATTAACAGGGCTGTTTCTCTCTTTTAACTAATCATCCATGACTTCCATTCACCACCGTCTCCTACCTATCTACCCCATGTCCCTGCAGCACCCCCCAGCCAGCAGAGTCAGGCGAGGCCCAGGCTGTGCAGGCCGAGGCGGAGGCGGTGGAGGACGATGAGAACAATAAGCTGACTATGAGTGAGAAGCTGGCTCTGTTCAACAAGCTGTCCCTGCCAGGGAGCCAGGGGGACGCCTCTCCTGATGCCCCCCCAGAGAGACGCAGGCAGAAGGGGGCACGCTACCGCACACAGCCCATCACCKTGGAGGAGGTCAGCCTGGTGAGTGGGAGTGGGACCAAGACATCCTCAGAGGAATGGAAGAGGGAATATTAGAGATGATTGGCAATTGCGTGTGTGTCATTCTTTAACTGAGAAATGTGGATTGTGACACAGGTGAGTGTGTGTATGAGTGCGAGTGTGAGTGAGTGTGTGTGTGTGTGTATGTGTGTGTGTTTGTGTGTGTGTGTGTATACTGGATGTTGACGTGAACATGAGGGAGTGAGTAAGTGTATGTGTACACCGAATTGAATGTCACACTGTGCTTCTAACTGTTATGAGCACTGGATTGATCAATGGTTTTATTTGATCAGTATCAAGCCAATATCGACCATAACACTGTCCAGAGGGTAACACTACACTCGCGTCCAATTCAATCACACTAAAATTAGACAGGTCCAAATTGATGACTGAGAAATATGTAGTAACCTCTTCTTCTTATAGTTTTCATACTAATTTACACTATTGTGATGAGTAGAATCTATAATCTCCATGTCTCTGACAGTATTCTCTTCGCTTTGTCCTCCCTCAGCTCCAGAAAGGCCCCATCCAACTGCCCCCGCTGCGCCTGTCCCCCACCCTCTCCGACCGGCAGCAGGAGCAGTCCATCAATCTGAGGCCCAGCGAGGTGCGTCAGGCCCAGCCTCGACCCGGGGCCGACGTGGAGCCTACCACAGGACCTGACCCGTCCCAGCAGGGCCTGCAGCAGCGCAGGGACTCTGAGCCAGGAGAGATCAGAGGCATCCTGAGGAAGAGCGCCTCTGGAGGACCAGTATGGGACCGAGACAGAGACACTATGTGGGAGAACAGACAGCAGGACCAGAACGGAGGAGGGGAGAGGGGCAACGAGGTGGAGGAGAGGAGGGCAGAAAGACATGATAATGTACCAGTGCCTTGTAGAGAGAGACCAGCCTCCTCTGCCCCCTGGAGACAGAGGAACAGGAACAGGAGGGAGACGGTGGCCGTGTGTGGCCCAGCCAGTCACCCCCAGGAGGA
The DNA here is from genome assembly GCF_002910315.2 of Salvelinus sp. IW2-2015. NCBI lineage: Eukaryota > Metazoa > Chordata > Actinopteri > Salmoniformes > Salmonidae > Salvelinus > Salvelinus sp. IW2-2015. The sequence continues at coordinate 7,605,415 of NC_036860.1, forward strand.
AAGGCCTTCCCTGGCTGAACAGAGAAAGCAGATGGACCCCCCTGGGAACACCTCTGGGAGAGACAGGTACACAACTAACACAGAGCCAACATGCAGGCCTTTTAAATGATGTGTNTGAATACACTCTGACCTCTACTTACACTCAACCCCACTCCGGAGCTGCCTTTACAGAACATCTATAATAAACAGAACATCAAATAAATCAAGGGCTTTTATTTTTAAACACTCCACCAGACCCAGATGGACACAGGGTGACGGTAGAATGTTGAAGTTCCTCGGTGGTGATGGATTTATGAGCCATAAAAGCATGCCTGAGCACCACACCGCCACTATAAAAAAAATAGTCCCCGCTTGTACGCAGTAGCTGTCCAATAAGTTCTCTCTCAAGCATTCATTTGACTGTCCACCTAAAATACATGATTCAATGGCCATTGAGAGCAGTGTTAGAAACAACAGAGACAGTTGACACTCACTCGATCAGTGTTGCTGTCCAACTACCCARCTGCCTGGTCAAAAGGATGAACTGKGTGGTCATWAAGTTCAGGCCAGGTGAGAGGAGAAGTAGGCAGCTMGCGGTGCCAGCTGAGAGATAGTGGTGGTGGTGCCATGTGACAGTGTAGTGAGTGCCAGGTGCAGGGCGATGGCCTCACGCGAAGGGATCAGTCACAGAGATCTGTCTACCTCATTGTGTCGCAGTGGACTGACGGSTTGACTAACAGGTAGCCTCTCTGGACTGTATCTCTCCCCCGGGCTACTATGAGCAGGTCAACTGTTTTTGCTGTATGACAGGGACTGCTATATGATCACAAGGTGTGTGGGGTGCTGTTACATTTTTTTGTTTGCCTATTTTTATTTAGAGGGTTCGGGTTAATGTATTTGACAGGCTCAGTGATGCCAAAATGATGTCCCCTGCTGATGACACAGACAGGCTGACGGGGATTTAGCATTTTAGCATGGTGTGTCTTTGAGTGTGTATGCACTTACCTCTAATGTATTTACCTCTGTTTGCCTGACTTGATGTATATATTTAATGTCAWGTATTTTCACCCCCAGCTGATGTGAAGACAGACGACAGAGCCAAGATGAGTGTGGCGGCCAAGATGTCTCTGTTTAAAGTAAGCACGTCCATCTAGCTCAACCTTGGCTGTGAAACAGCAGGACCCCCTTCCTGTTCCCTTGTACCATGCTGTCCATCTCCATGCCTGATCACAAAAGGTCATCACCATGGAGACCAGGGGGGCTACACAGGGCTTATGTCTCACAACAGCACATCAACAGACACGACGGAGCCCATGTTGAGAGGAGAGAGAGAGTTGTTTATTATCTACTTCACTTGCTTTGGCAATGTTAACATATGTTTCCCATGCCAATAAAGCCCCTTGAATTGAATTGAATTGAGAGAGAGAGAGAGAGAGAAAGAGGCTGCTCACCTTACAGTCACGGAGCTACGCATGATGAGCCAGCAGGCTGAGCTGAGCATGCAGAACTGAATACACTGAACGAATGCTGAGGAATATGAATGGCCAAACAGGTGCTGCTCTCTGATCCAGACAGGGCCTTGTATATTAGTACTGTACTATTATATCAGTACATGGTGCCTAAATAAGACCAGGTATGCAGACAGAGTGTAGTATAGGACATATAGGAAGCCGGACCACAGAGTGCATGCAGATGGACCCTTATGTTCTTAGTTTACTCCCATTGGTCAGTGTTTTATTGTTTATGTAGCCTTTGGCAGTCTGTTCTGTCAATCAAGACAGACTGCCCCCCAATATTTCACTTCCTGGTGGGTTTTAGTCACGTAGTATCTGTCAAAACCTAGGTGAAAAGTAGCCAGGGACTATCAAGCCATGAACAGGCATTAACAGGTGGTTATAATTAGCCCGCAGCTAGCTCCTGTCAGGCTGGCTGGTGGAGGAGGGAGGCAGGGCCAGGAGGGAGTGGGCTGAGAGGAGGGCCAGGAGGGTAACGGTACACTACTAAGGGAGCTCTGGTTACACTGTGACCTGCAGGCCTGGCATTCTATCCCTCTCCTCTACCTTCTTACGTAGGCCACCCACAGCACCTTACAGATCCCTGGTTTATCCACCAGCTTTCCCACCCATTTCCGCTGCCTACTGCACCTCCATTCACATGCCAGGAAAGAGAGACMCTTTCAATGAAAGAGATGAAAAAGGAGAGGACATTTTGTCATTTCTCAGTCACTATTATATGCTCTGTTTGATCTAAACGTCGATTATACACCCGTGGCAAAGGCATTATTGTTCAACATGTAATATGACCTGTCCAATCAGATATTACCTATCAAGTATGAACATAAATGTTATGAATGACTATTTCTCTCGCTCTTTCTTTCTCTCTTCTCCGTCTTTCTCTCTGTTGCAGGAGCTAGAGAAGTCAGCAGCCCCTGAGGCCTCCTCCTTTCTGAAGCCTCGCTCTGGCRGCGTCGCGTATGAACGCAGAGTACGCCGCGGCAACGAGCACCGCTCACTCACTCAGCCAATCACCTGTGAGGAGATGGTGGTGGCCACCAGGTGAGCAGGGTCAAGGGTCACACCTCGGTGGTCAATGTACAAGGATATATTGTATCTGTTGCGAATGAGGTGTTGGCCTACCGTATGCAAAAATCATTAGCCTCTCACACATTAAAATTCCTTGCCCAGTGGGTTGTGGAATCCACATGGAAGGCATGTCATGAGATCATAACTGATTATAGTGATATGTTTTATGGTATATGGTTTATGTATAGCATTCTAGATAATGCATTTTGGTATGGTACCGCTTAGGTCAAAACTCCCCTAAAGAGGGGACTAGCGTGCATTTGGTACCGCTTCCGACCGACATTTTCACTTATGAATCAAGGTGTGGACACCGTAGATCGAAATGGCTTGCATTCAGCAATAGCCCTAGTTCTCTTCCGCCTGTGTGAYTCAGGCTGTGAAATCTTACACCACTTGAAGCTGGGATGTCCCACCTACCATTTMATTCGCTCTTCCGACTGTCCATCAACWCCTGGCTGAACRCATCACAGCCACTGACAAAGCACATGCCTGCAATCCTTTAGATCCCAGCGCAGCAGGAGAGCGTGGGTTCGTCGCTCTAGCACATTAGGATATCGATTTATAACCAACTTTATCAAAGTAATCTAAAATAATTCATAGATATTAAACAAAAAACTATTTATATTTGTCATAGATGGGCATAGATGGACATTTCATAACGAGTTCAGGAAGCCAAGCTAGAGCCCTGTGCGATGTTCAGAAGGGTGGGGGCAGAGGTTTTAATCAAGAGAGACCTTAAGAAGATCTGCCAAATTTTTCTAACAATAAACATACAAATATGTMTTTTACAGATACAAGGAAGGTGAAATCTTATAGTTAGTCATTTTAWAATTCAACTGTACTATATTTAAAAAGCCTTTCAAGTCTTATTCATACAGTTTTGTTGAATAGAAAATACATCATATAAAATCATATAAAATATKTGTATCATATTTGTACTGTGTTCTTGAGCTTGTGTCCTCAAAAGTGACTACACCTCAGGAATTTATAAAAAAGAAAGGTGCGATTTTTATCTTTCTCGCAGTATAAACATTACAAGGTATTTTTTATGGCCCCCCTAGGGTATGTCTATTTAGGTAGAGATCTACATTTTTCCATTACATTGAGCAGGTTTAATGTTGCACAGTTTTTCATTGGAAACCTAGAGCTGGCAGGGTTTGTTCACTCACAATGACATCCTGTCTGGCTAACTACAGGTAGCCTATTGGTTAGAGCGTTGTGCCAGTAACCGAAAGGTTGCTGGATCAAATCCCCGAGCTGACGAGGTAAAAATCTGTCATTCTGCCCCTGAACAAGGCATTTAACACACTCTTCCCCAGTAGGCTGTCGTTGTAAATAAGAATGTGTTCTTAACCGACTTGCCTGGTTAAATATAAAAAATTAAATGATGTGACCTTTGCTGAGTTGGACAGAGAGATTCCTACCCCTAGTTAGAACAGGGAGCAGTCAGAGAGGAGGCTAAAACCCTGATTTACTGCATGCATTAAAAACACCTCACATTGTGTTCCTGTCAATCCACATTTGAATTAACAGGGCTGTTTCTCTCTTTTAACTAATCATCCATGACTTCCATTCACCACCGTCTCCTACCTATCTACCCCATGTCCCTGCAGCACCCCCCAGCCAGCAGAGTCAGGCGAGGCCCAGGCTGTGCAGGCCGAGGCGGAGGCGGTGGAGGACGATGAGAACAATAAGCTGACTATGAGTGAGAAGCTGGCTCTGTTCAACAAGCTGTCCCTGCCAGGGAGCCAGGGGGACGCCTCTCCTGATGCCCCCCCAGAGAGACGCAGGCAGAAGGGGGCACGCTACCGCACACAGCCCATCACCKTGGAGGAGGTCAGCCTGGTGAGTGGGAGTGGGACCAAGACATCCTCAGAGGAATGGAAGAGGGAATATTAGAGATGATTGGCAATTGCGTGTGTGTCATTCTTTAACTGAGAAATGTGGATTGTGACACAGGTGAGTGTGTGTATGAGTGCGAGTGTGAGTGAGTGTGTGTGTGTGTGTATGTGTGTGTGTTTGTGTGTGTGTGTGTATACTGGATGTTGACGTGAACATGAGGGAGTGAGTAAGTGTATGTGTACACCGAATTGAATGTCACACTGTGCTTCTAACTGTTATGAGCACTGGATTGATCAATGGTTTTATTTGATCAGTATCAAGCCAATATCGACCATAACACTGTCCAGAGGGTAACACTACACTCGCGTCCAATTCAATCACACTAAAATTAGACAGGTCCAAATTGATGACTGAGAAATATGTAGTAACCTCTTCTTCTTATAGTTTTCATACTAATTTACACTATTGTGATGAGTAGAATCTATAATCTCCATGTCTCTGACAGTATTCTCTTCGCTTTGTCCTCCCTCAGCTCCAGAAAGGCCCCATCCAACTGCCCCCGCTGCGCCTGTCCCCCACCCTCTCCGACCGGCAGCAGGAGCAGTCCATCAATCTGAGGCCCAGCGAGGTGCGTCAGGCCCAGCCTCGACCCGGGGCCGACGTGGAGCCTACCACAGGACCTGACCCGTCCCAGCAGGGCCTGCAGCAGCGCAGGGACTCTGAGCCAGGAGAGATCAGAGGCATCCTGAGGAAGAGCGCCTCTGGAGGACCAGTATGGGACCGAGACAGAGACACTATGTGGGAGAACAGACAGCAGGACCAGAACGGAGGAGGGGAGAGGGGCAACGAGGTGGAGGAGAGGAGGGCAGAAAGACATGATAATGTACCAGTGCCTTGTAGAGAGAGACCAGCCTCCTCTGCCCCCTGGAGACAGAGGAACAGGAACAGGAGGGAGACGGTGGCCGTGTGTGGCCCAGCCAGTCACCCCCAGGAGGARAGGCCTTCCCTGGCTGAACAGAGAAAGCAGATGGACCCCCCTGGGAACACCTCTGGGAGAGACAGGTACACAACTAACACAGAGCCAACATGCAGGCCTTTTAAATGATGTGTTTGTGTGTGAACGTTGAGGGAACGTTGTGACCCTGAGCGTGTATTGACATTTGTGTGCTACAGGAGGGATCTCTATTGCTGAGTGTCATGGAAGGTTTGTCTTTGTGTTTTTAGGTGTGTATGTGTGTGTGTGTGTGATTGCGAGCATGTGTGCGAGCAAGCATGAGCACGAGAGAGAGATTTGCATGGCTATTTTTTAGACCTCCCCTCTGCCTCTGTGCAGGCTGTCAGATGCTTCCAGGGAGGAGGAAGAGGAGGAGAGGGGGGGCAGGGTGAGAAGAGACACTCCTCCCAGACAACACGTCCAGGTGACCTTGGCGGACCAGAGGAAGGTAAGACAAGCGGCCATCTTACTGGACCTCGCTTTAGTCTAAACACACAGACACACCTCAGTCAGAGCAGGCAGCTACTGGGAATGGTGGGCAGTGGATAGATGCTGACATCACTGTTTTGCATTGGGAATCTCACACGGACTGAGCTCRTGTGTTTYGGAGCYAGTTGGTTGGCTGTTTATAGTTGATTTGGGTCTSCACTTGTGTTTAGCATCTTGAATATGTTGGYTCAGAATTACAGTGGGGCAAATCCAGTCTTAGCCTGGAAAGCAGAGCAGCGGACAGCTGTGGACATATCATTCTCAGTCAGATAGATAGATAGATCCACAGGAGGCTCCCAGACAATCCCTAGTCCCCAGRGTCTGTGATACTATGGCTTGGCCCCACTGTAACACTCCAYACCAGCCCAGCCCAGAGRAAAGGCCCTGGCTTCCACTTGTAATCTCTAATCCTCKGGGTGGCTGTCTGGAACCAGTGGGTTTAGTGTAACCTGTCAGTCAGGGAAAGAGGGGAGGATGAGGGTCACCAGGGGGATAGATCACAGGGRAGATGGCCTGGATTTGGGATGCATTGTAAAAGAGGGAATGCTGTCCACACACTGCCCAGAAATTATATCRAAATAGTATATTTATTTAGAATAAGGTGAAAAAGTTAAAAGGTGTGGAGTGCGTGGCCAGGTAGGAGGAGTTAGTTAGCTGTCCTTTCTGTTCTTGAAGGTAGAACAGATATGTTGTGTAGGCTGGTTCAGAAAGCAGAGTGCTTAATATGAGAGTTTGTTAAAGTTTTGCCATTCCACT
>NC_036860.1:7614782-7626816 GCF_002910315.2 Salvelinus sp. IW2-2015
GGAAGAGAGATGTTCCATTGTCTCACTTCCTGTGTTTTCCAGTGATGCTATTGAGTATCCTAATGAAGTAGAATACCTGTAAACTTCTCTCATGTTGTACCCCTCTCCTCCCCAGCCGCTCCCCAAGGACACGCCCCTGGGGTGACCTCAGTGGGGGTGGAAGGAGGTCAATGACCCTGATGACAGGAGACGTGTGGTGTTTTCTACAGGGAAGGTGTCTCCCCAACTTACCCTCTGCCTCCTCTGGGGCTGGAGCTGCCACTGGAACGGACCCAGAAAGACCTAGTGCACTCTGCCAGACCAACACACCATGTGAGTTTGTTTTATTTGTGTGTGTGTGTGTGGGTGTGTGGGGGGTGTTTTGGTGTAGGTTGTGTGTATTGTGTTTACATATACACTTCATCTAATTGTATGAGTGGTGTTCATTGCCTGTGTTTGTGTCCTCTAATGCCTTTTTGTGTGTGTGTGTGTGTGTGTGGTGTGTTGTGTTGGGTGTGTGGTGTTGTTGTGTGTGGGTGTGTGTTGTGTGTGGTGTTGGCTGTGGTGTGGGTGTGGTGTGGTGTGCAGGCTGAATCAGAAGTAGCGCAGCCACAAGGCGGTCGGTTGCGTCCGTACGTAGGACCAAGGGCCTCCTCCGGAACCCTGCTGCGTGCCTCTGGCGGCCCGCCCGTGACATCAGGCAGGATTCATGGAGAGAGAGTCCCATGGCTACCGTGAACACTAACAGGACACAAGTGGAGAAGAGTGAGTGATGTTAACATATACTAGAGAGATATCTCTTCTCTTGCTCCCTCTCTCTTTCCTCTATATATTTTTTCTCTCTCTCTCGCTATTCTCAGTAATTTCTCTCTCTCTCTCTCTGTCTCTCTCGTCTCCTCTCTCTCGTTTCTCTCTCTCTCTCTCTCTCTCTTCTCTTCCTCTCATCTCTCTCTCCTCTCTCTCTCTCTCTTCATCTTCTCTCTCTCTCTCTCTCCTCTCTCTCTTCTCTTTTTCTTTCAATCAATCTTCTTAAATAAACCGTTACGACTTTCTATCTCTGATCTTTTGTCCCAATGTTATCCCTGAGACTCTAGCAGGTCTGACGCAGTACAGAGGACTTCATAACGTCCACCTTGCGTTGATGGTCACTTTCCCAGAATCAGTGAAGGAACAGCACAACCGCCCATCAGCAACCTCAGCTCATTCACATTCAAAGTCAAGTAACAGATTTTGTGTGTGTGTCGTGCCATATGATTGACGTTTATGAGTGTGTATGTGTGCATGCGTGTGGGATACAACTCTCGTGTATTAACATGTGTGTGTGTGTGTGTTGTGTGATCTCCTACGGTTGCCCAGCGTTGGCATCATGTGCAAGTGCGTCTGGTGAGCCACAGGCCAGGGTCCTCTGAACAACGTGGAGAACTGCTTCCTGCTGGTACACCCACTCAAACTGCATCCTCTGGAGCGGAAGAGTTCGCCAACACCAAGAGAAAGCCAAGGTAACGACCTTCCACGACGACACACACATTGTATCATACTGACTGCTACTCTTCTAGCCACTAACTAGATCCCTCGGCTGTATTGTTCATGAGGATTCCTGTTTGGGCGTCTTATTCAGTCCTGTAATTCAAACTATATTATGACTTTTTTGAAAGAATACCATTGAAGTACAAATTTAACTTCTTGCAGTTAAACACAATCGTGGAACCACTGATTCATGTCATTGTAACTGGTGATGATTGTTTGCTTGTCTTCTGCTGTCTCTGTTCCAGCGTTCAGAGCTGGGCATCGTGATCCAGACACAGGGGACCTGGCTTGCCTGGCCTGTGGGTCATCACCTGGAGGAGGGATCAATACTGACACACAGCCTTGCCCTCTGACTTCTTGGAACCTTCTGGGAGGAAAGACACCAATACAGAGGTAGACTAGAACTAGTCACCAACCACTTCTGTCACTCACGTCAGTAGACAAAACCATTAAGAAACTGCAACAAACTATGTGAAAATCCTATTAAAAACAACAGAACCACCCTTTTGTAAGTGTAAACAAGCAGTCATAGCAGTAAACCTAAGTCAGTAGCAGTCAGTCCAGTCCAGTAAACTAAGTTCAGTCAGTCAGTCAGTCAGAGTAACTAAGTCAGTCATTTCAGTCAGTATAAACTAAGTCAGTCAGTCAGTAAGCTATATCAGTAAGTCAGTCAGTCAGTAAAACTAGTTCAGTCAGTCATAGCTAAGTCAGTCAGTCCAGTAAAACTAAGTAATTAAGACAGTCAGTCCAGTCAGTAAACAAGGAGTTAGTCCAAACAAGTCAGTAAACCAGTAATTAGTAAGTCAGTCAGTCAGTAGGAAACCAAGTTAAGTCAGTCAGTCAGTAAGTAAAGAAACCAAGAACGTAAGTTGGCAACAACCAGTAAGGGACCATTTGCACCTGTCATTTGTGTAACTGTATGTGTGATTCGTATATGTGTGGTTCTGTAGGGCGGGAGCCCCAAAGAGGAGATGAGCTGTTATGAGAGTGGGGTATGGTGGAGTCTAACTGTTTGTACAGGCTGCTGAAAAGAACAGACTGGTTGCTCATGGAGCAGGGCCTGGCAGCCATCCCTTACTGTCTCCCTACTGGATCCACTTGACGGTCAGTCCCTGCCCTGGATCCCCCTGGTGTGTTTCTGTGGCTTCTTCTAGGCCGTTGCTGCCTTTGGTGATAGCAAATACAATCAAATGAGTTTAACTCAATACAAAGATTATTAAACTGTGAAGCATCTGTCAATCTTGGTGTGGGTTTTCAACACTACAGATAAAGAATCTTGATCTCGTGAATGTTCTCTCTCTTCGTGTCCTCTTTGTCTGTCTCTGTCTCCTGTCCTCTTGTCCTCTATCTCTGTCTCTGTTCTCTGCTCTCTGTCTTCTCTGTCTCTCTGCTCTGTCTCTTTTGTTCTTTTGTCCTCGTTCCTTGTTCTGTCTCTCTGTCCTCTGTCTCTCTGTCTCTGTTCTCTGTGTCTTCTGTCCCTCTCTGTCTCTCTCTATGTCTCTGTTTTGTTCCCTGTCTCCTCTACCAGGCCCTGGTGTTTGACTTTGGCAGCGAGGTGTACCTGTGGCATGGGAAGGATGTTGCCCCTGGCGACAGGAGTGTGGCTGTACAGCTGGCCCAGCAGGTGTGGGGTGGTCCCTACGACTATAGCAACTGTAGGGTCAACCCACTGGACCCCACACACTGCAACCCCAGCATACAGCCGTAGGTACACACCACACAGGCGCTTACATAGTAAAATACCTCATTTAAATACATACTGTTGTGTTCATTGATACACTATGTGTGTGATTTGTGTACAGGCAAGGTGAAAGACGGCCCAACTGGGCCCTGTTTGGCTGTGTCTCTGAGCACAAGGAGACAGCCCTCTTCAGGGAGAAGTTTCTGGACTGGGCTGCAGATAAGGAGGAGACCGCTGCAATGGTGGTAGAGGAGGCGCAGGTTAGTTAGAGAAGGATTAAATCAAATTGTATTTGTCACATGCGCTAAATACAACAGCTGTAGACCTTACCGTGAAATGCTTACTTACAAGCACTTAACCAACATAACGTTTGAAGAAAAATAGGAGTTAAGGAAATATTTACTAAATAAACTAAAGTAAAAAAAAATAATAAAAAAAAAGCAAGAATAAAATACTAATAACGAGGCTATATACAGGGGATACCGGTCCTGAGTCAATGTGCAAAACACATGACTCAAAGCCAAATAGGACCCATCCTGTACAGATTCAGAGTGACTGTGAGAAAGATGCCTGGTCTTCTTTTACTGTATTTCTCCTCGCCCTTCCTCTCTCTACTGTGTCTCTCTGTGCAGACTGCCATGCCAGTGGGGCCCCAGCAGAGTCCCCTGCCCCAGCAGAGTCCCCTGCCCCAGCAGCAGATAGAGTGTGTGTCTCTGTGTGCGTGTGATGCCAAGGCACTGGTGGCAGGGCAGGGGGTGGCGCTGCCAGGGGACGGGGTGGTCCCTACAGTCCTGGAGGGGGTGGACGTTCAGAGGGGGCATGGGGTCGTACCCCTGGAGGACGGGCGGCAGGTGGAGCTGAGCACTGTTGCCGTGGATACCTGGCACATTCAGGAGTTTGAGYACAGCGAGGCCCAGCTGGAGAGCCCAGGGCAGCTGCATGAAGGAGACACATACCTGGTCCGCTGGACCTATACTCTCAGCCCAGCGGATGAAAGCGGGCAGCCTGGGAGGGAGTGCTCTGCTGTCTTCATCTGGCAGGGCCGGCACTCCAGTATCAATGGGCGAGGCGCGTCTGCACTCAGGAGTCATGAGGGAACACAGGTGGGTGGTTCTTRCAATTAAAATCTTAAACCACCCATAGCCTCAGTTAAAACCATAGAATCACATATAGAACATGCACATTCACGTACCTTCTCCGCTGTGCAATCCGGCTTTCGAGCTGGTCACGGGTGCACCTCAGCCACGCTCAAGGTACTAATCGATATCATAACCTCCATCGATAAAAGACAGTACTGTGTAGCCGTCTTCATCGACCTGGCCAAGGCTTTTGACTCTGCCAATCACCGTATTCTTATCGGCAGACTCAACAGCCTTGGTTTCTCAAATGACTGCCTCGCCTGGTTCACCAACTACTTCTCAGACAGAGTTCAGTGTGTCAAATCGGAGGGCCTGTTGTCCGGACCTGTTGTCTGGCAGTTTCTATGGGGTTGCCACAGGGTTCAATTCTCGGGCCAACTCTCTTCTCTGTATATATCAACGATGTCGCTCTTGCTGTGGGTGATTCCCTGATCCACCTCTACGCAGACGACACCATTCTGTATACATCTGGCCCTTCTTTGGACACTGTGTTAACAAAACCTCGAAATGAACTTCAATACCATACAACACTCCTCCCGTGGCCTCCAACTGCCTCTTAAATCTAGTAAAAACCAAATGCATTTTCTCAACTGATCGCTGCCCGCACCCGCCCGCCCATCTAGCATCACTACTCTCGGCGGTTTGACTTAGAAGTATTGAGACAACTACAAATACCTAGGTATCTGGCTAGACTGTAACTCTCCTTCCAGACTCATATTAACATCTCCAATCCAAAATAAATCTAGAATGGCTTCCTATTTCGCACAACAAAGCCTCCTTCACTCACGCTGCCAAACATACCTCGTAAACTGACTTCCTACCGATCCTCGACTCGGCGATGCATTTACAAAATAGCTTCCAATATTCTACTCAGCAACTGGATGCAGTCTATCACAGTGCCATCCGTTTTGTCACCAAAGCCCCATACCACCCACCGACTCGACCTGTGCTCTCGTTGCTGGCCCTCGCTTCATAATCAACGCCAAACCACTGGCTCCAGGTCATCTATAAGTTATGCTAGGTGAAGCTCCGCCTTATCTCATCTCACTGGTCACGACAACAACACCCAACCCTAGCACGCGCACCAGCAGTATATCTCACTGGTCATCCCAAAGCCAACACCTCCTTTGGCTGCCTTTCCTTCCAGTTCTCTGCTGCCAATGACTGGAACGAATTGCAAAAATCGCTGAAGCTGGAGACTTATATTTCCCTCGTAAGTTTAAACATCAGCTATCCGAGCAGCTAACCGATCGCTGCAGCTGTACATAGCCCATCTGTAAATAGCCCAACCCAATCTACCTACCTCATCCCCATATTGTTTTTATATACTTTTCTGCTCTTTGCACACCATATTTCTACTTGCACATCACCATCTGCTCATCTATCACTCCAGGTGTTAATTTTAAATTTAATTACTTCGCTACTTAGGCCTATTTATTGCCTTCCTCTCACGCATTTGCACACCTGTATATAGATTTTCATTTTTTCTATTGTGTTATTGACTGTACGCTTGTTATTCCATGTGTAACTCTGTGTTGTTGTTTGTGTCGCACTACTTGCTTTATCTTGGCCAGGTCGCAGTTGTAAATGAGAACTTGTCTCAACTAGCCTACCTGGTTAAATAAAGGTTAAATAAAATGTTTAAAAAAAATACAAATTATAGAATGTCTATGGTAAACCTGCTTAGCATTTCAGAGGCCTGAGTTTAACCAGTGTTATTCCTGAGAAGGATGCCTTTGGTTGTTGAGTACAGTAGGCTCTCTGACTGATGTTTACCTTGTGTTGTGTTTGTTGTCCTGTTGAAGGTGATGGTGCCTCAGGGCGAGGAGCCTCCGTGTTTCCTTCAGCTCTTCCAGGAGGTCTGGTCATCCACAAAGGCTGCCGAGCGGACACCACCAACAACACAGGGGGGATATTACCTTGGCTTTACCTCCTCTGATTTAGGTGGGTGTGTGTCTGGTTGTGTGTCTATGTGTTCTGCATAGATGTGTGTTCCTAACTGCACTCTCTCTGTTCCTGTAGGGGTCTGGCGTCTGTTCTGTGTGCGTGGGGAGCTGCCTGAGGAGGCCAGTCTGTTGAGCTGGACTGTAGCTGTGGCGCCTGCGCTCCCGAGTTCTCTCATACTGCCTAACAGTCAACAGGGGGCGCTCTACCTGTGGCATGGCTGTAAGGCCCACGCCAGCTCCCGGAGGCGGGCAAGAGGCTGTGGACGACTCACTCAGATGTAAGTCTCCCTTCATGGATGTGTTATTGTGCTTCTGTATGTATAATTCGTTGGAATGTAAACAGTATTAATACGTGGTTATGTGTGCTTTCTGCTGTCTGTGTGTTAGGTGCCCTCCTGAACTGGGCCTCAGCAGTGATAGACTTCGAAGGTGCAGGAAGTGGAGGAAGGGGCGGAGCCTGTGGAGTTCTGGAACGCTATTGGGCAGCAGGACAGGAAGACCTATGACTGCATGCTACAAGGTACTGAACACACCTCTTCAGCTCCTGTTCATACTGAACAAAACACACCTCTCAGCTCCTGTTCATACCTGAACAAACACACCTCTCAGCTCCTGTTCATACCTGAACAAAACACACCTCAGCTCCTGTTCATACCTGAACAAAACAACACCTCTCAACTCCTGTTCATACCTGAACAAAACACACCTCTCAGCTCCTGTTCATACCTGAACAAAATACACCTCTCAGCTCTTGTTCATACCTGAACAAAACACACCTCTCAGCTCTTGTTCATACCTGAACAAAACACACCTCTCAGCTCCTGTTCATACCTGAACAAAACACACCTCTCAAACTCCTGTTCATACCTGAACAAAAACACACCTCTCAGCTCCTGTCATACCTGAAAAACACACCTCTCAGCTCCTGTTCATACCTAAACAAAACACACCTCTCAGCTCCTGTTCATACCTGAACAAAACACACTCTCAGCTCCTGTCATACCTGAACAAAACACACCTCTCAGCTTCCTTTTCATACCTGAACAAAACAACACCTCAGCTCCTGTTCATACCTGAACAAAACACACCTCTCAGCTCCTGTTCATACCTGAACAAAACACACCTCTCAGCTCCTGTTCATACCTGAACAAAACACACCTCTCAGCTCTGTTCATACCTGAACAAAAACACCATCCTCAGCTCCTGTTCATACCTGACAAAACACACCTCTCAGCTCCTGTTCATACCTGAACAAAACACACCTCTCAGCTCCTGTTCATACCTGAACAAAACACACCTCAGCTCCTGTTCATACCTGACAAAAACCACCTCTCAGCTCTTGTCATACCTGAACAAAACACACCTTCACATACAGTGCCGTGAAAAAGTATTTGCCTCCTTTCTAATTTTCTCTATTTTTGATACTGAATGTTATAAGATCTTCAACCAAAACCTAGTATTAGATAAAGGGAGCCTGAGTGAACAAATAACACAACAATGACGTACTTATTTCATTTATTTAATAAACCAAGTTATGCAACACCCAATGCCCCTGTGTGAAAAAGCATTGCCCTCTTACACTCAATAACTGGTTTTGCCACCTTTAGCTACAATGACTCCAAGCAAACGCTTCCTGTAGTTGTTGATCAGTCACTCGCATCGCTGGGAGAACTTTGGCCCATTCTTCCATGCAGAACTGCTGAAACTCAGCAATATTTGTGGGTTTTCAAGCATGAACTGCTCATTTCAAGTCCTGCCACAACATCTCAATTGGGATTCGGTCTGGACTAGGCAATTCCAAGACGTAGAAAATGTGTCGCTTTTTAGCCATTTCATGTAGACTTGCTTATGTGTTGGTGCTGGTTGTTTTATCTTTCATCTGCGCTTCAGCTTCAGCTCACAGACAGATGGCCTGAGATTCTCCTGTAGAATTCTCTGATACAGAGCAGAATTCTCCAGGACCTGAGTCAGCAAAGCATCCCCAACCATCACGCTACCGCCACAATGCATGACCTTTGGTATGAGTTCTTACTGTGGAATGCAGTGTTTGGGTTTAGCCAGACATAATGGGATCCATGTCGTCCAAAAAGTTCCACTTTTGAATCATCTGTCCATAAAACATTCTTCCAAGAGTCTTGATGATCATCCAGTGCTTCCAGGTGCTTTTTGGCAAAATGTTGTCAACTTTTGGATGACATTGTATTTTTGTGTTTTATTAGGATCCCAATAATCTTTCCTGGGGTCCAAAGCACCCACATGACATAAAAACAAATATAAAACAGTGAACTAATGTTTGTACTGAATGAGCTAGATCAAACAGGACATCATATAACATCCCTACACCACCACATATCCACAACACAAAATGTTCAATACCACCACACAACAATATCACAATATCACACAACAGTCCCCGCTGTTCCAAGAGGTGTWTTTTTTTTACCTGTACCTGCTTTTTAAATCTTATTCCACTGCTTGCATCAGTTACCTGATGTGGAGTAGAGTTCCATGTAGTCATGGCTCTATGTAGACATGTATCAGAGAATTCTACAGGAGGTCAGGACATCCATCTGTGAGCTGAAGCTGAAGCACAGCTYYGTCATGCAGCAAGACAATGATCCAAAACACACAATCAAGTCTACARGAAAATGGCTAAAAAGKAACAAATMTGAAGTTTTGAAATGACCTAGTCAAAGTCCAGACCGYATCCCAATTGAGATGTTGTGGCAGGACTTGAAACGAGTAGTCCATGCTTGAAAACCCASAAATGTTGCTGAGTTAAAGAAGTTCTGCATGGAAGAGTGGGCCAAAATTCCTCCASAGCGATGTGAGAGACTGATCAACAACTACAGGAAGTATTTGGTTGCAGTTATTGCAGCTAAAMGTGGCACAACCAGTTATTGAGTGTAAGGGGGCAATTACTTTTTCACACAGGGGAATTGGGTGTGGCATAACGTTGTTAATTAATTAAATTAAATAAGTATATATTTGTTTTTGTTATTTGTAAACTCAGGTTCCTTTTATATAATATTAGGTTTTGATTGAAGATCTGATAACATTCAATACTAAAAATATGCAAAAGTAGAGAAAATTARYAAGGGGACAAGTACTTTTTCACGGCACTGTATTTAACAGAATACCTGAAAGCTCAGAATAACCTGGACAGATATCCCAGTCTTCTTTTTAAATGAACACACAGATGACTAATGTAAGAAGGTATACACCAGCTGAACTTGACTGAGTGCTGGAAGGTTGAGAGGTTGATGTMATGAGATGCTGTGTGTTGTTATCTCTCAGATCCAGGGAAGTATAACTTCACGCCACGCCTCTTCCATCTGAGCGCRCGTTCCGGAACCTTCCAGGGGGAGGAGCTGCAGAGCCCTGCACGGTTGCCAGGGGTTGTCATGGCGATGCCCTTTGTCCAGGAGAGCCTGTACTTTGTGCCACAGCCAGGTGAGTGTCCGCTCAAAGCCCAAACACACACATGTATGCATGCACGCATTCATAAACACAACTTCCATTGTTATCACGAGGACTTGAGGTACAAAACACTCACCTAATATCCCTCGTTTTCTTTCCCTTTCTCACTGTTTCTCTCTCTCTCTCTCTCGTTCTCTCTCTCTCTCTCTCTCATCGCTCGCTGTCTCTCTCTCTCTCTCCTCTCACTCACTCTCTCTCTCTCTGTCTTCTTTCTCCCTCTCTCTCTCTTATCCTCTCCAGCCTGTTCCTGCTGGATAACTGTATGGAGCTGTATCTGTGGCAGGCAGGTGAGCCTGAGGACAGTCAGACGCTGGCTCAGGCCTGTATCCGCTGGGCTAATGAGAGGAGTGTGCCATGCAGACAGTGCTCCAGTACTGCAAAGGTGAGAGCATGTAGACAAATCAAGGCAGCTAATAGAAGAGTTGATTTGTGAATTTTTTGTTTTATTTTACTTTTATTTATACAGGTTTTTCTCATTGAGATAAACATCTCTTTTCCAAGAGAGACCTGGTCCAATAGCAGCAGGGGGAACAACGTTTCAGATAAACAAACTTACCTAACACAACATTAAACAAAAATTATAAAACACCATACAGTACACAAAAAACATTTTACTTTGACTAAAACAGCTGTCCTAAAGACAATTACACTCTTTCAATGACATATACATCGATCAAGTGTTTAACCTCCACCAACGAAACAAGAATCATCAAATTTAAAATGTTCAGAGAGAAATTCAGGACACGGAGATAAGTAACTAAAACTATTTCTCATGACCTGTTCTATTTTTTGGTACTGTTAGAAGCAAAATGAGAATGGGGCCGTAATTGAAATCTATTTACCGACCTGACTAAAAAGAACAGAGATAAAATGGCATTTTTACCCAATTGGCTTATTAATCAGTGTATACCCGTGTTTAAGCCTACGCAAGGTCAATGACAGACCACGCCAACAGCGCTGTAGAGATCACAATGATGTGTTTAGACTATTTTGATTTTGTAATGAACCTGAGGGCTGGGCATGATACACTGAATCAATGCTTCAGGTAGTGGTTGAGGCCTGCATTATATACAGTATAAACTATTACAAAAATCTAAAACATGCCAGTAATGTACATCATCACAGCGCCTTCCTGGTCCAAAAGAAAAAACAAGCGTTATGCGGTAATAAAAAACCTATTCTCAGCTTGAGCTTCCTTATTAATTCTCTACATGCACAGTGAAGCTCAGCTTTATCAATCAAACCCACAAACCAAATAATTGTTACATTTAACTTGCTCTTAGTATGTTCAGCCAATTGTAGCAATGACATGATTCAGTAACATGCCTGGCATTTGAAATGCCATGCATTTTGTTTTACCCGAATTTAGAACCAGCTTTAAATCATACATGATTCTGATGTTAAATGCTTCTTTGGGCATTTTCAAAAGGTAAAGATAAACTACTACCACTTGAATAAAGAACAGTATCATCTGCATACAATTAAATCGCCTGTTTTCAATAAGATCCCAATGTTTGTGATATACAAAATGAACAACATGGGCCCAAATAAACCTTGCGGAACACCTGAGACACCCTCTATGGATCTCAGATTTACAACCATCTGTCATTACACATTGTGTACGATTTGATAGGTAATTTATAAACCAATCTAGAGCATGACAGTAATTCCACAATTTTTCTGTTCATCACACAGCATGGTCCACAGTGTCAAAAGCCTTCGACAATAATCAATAAAGACAGACACACAATGTAACTTCTTATCCAAGAGCACATGCTGGATGACATTTAAAACTTCAATGTTGCTGAAACAGTGCTGTGGCTCAGACCCTAAAACCTGATTGCATTCCATTTGAAGTTCGGTTTTCTTGGATGAGTCAGGCCTTTAGCTGACGTACTAACTAATAGTGGCCTCCAGTACTTTTGACTAGTAGACAAATTTTGATTAATGGTCTGATAGTTCGTCACGTAGCGAGGGATCTTCCCACTTCAGGAGAGGAAGTACAAAAGCACATTTCTCCATAACTGTGGGGATTTCCTTAACATCAAGCGTGAGGTTAAAAAATTACTATTTTAAGGGGGAGCAATGATGTCTGTTCAGTCTAGCGTCAGGGAAACGCAGGGGTCAGCTCATCAGGGGCCAGGCGGATTTTTTCCATCAATTTTTCAGGGCGTTTACCACTCATGAAACAGAAGGATGAAAAGGAAACCTGAGTGAGGCGAGTGCACACGGCGTGTCTGGTAAATTCATAGCGGTCAACTTATTACCTTTGACTTTTCAAA
>NC_036860.1:7628284-7634095 GCF_002910315.2 Salvelinus sp. IW2-2015
GGGCATGAGAGCCTCCAGGACTTGTATATAGGCGGTACCTGTTGGTTCCACTCTTGTGCCACCATGAATCTTAGGGCTAAGGGCCAAGCTAGGTACGGAGCTTTTTAGGTGGAGGAGTGGAGAGCGTGCCACACGCACGTGGAGAGTTCTATTGACACACTGCCACTCTGCTAATTTTTTTGCGCCTTGCCCTGAACAGTGACACCAACCACAGGCTCCGAAGCGATCGGGAGAAAGCATTCTGATAAAAGACTGGTTTGGATATGATTTGCAGGAATACGTCGGTGAGCTATACAAGAGACTCATTGAGCTCGTGGGTATGTAGAGACTTGTAGGGCTCAAAAATTGACTGCCGTCGACCACCCTGAGAAAGACATTCTGTCAGGCGCAAAGTGGAGTAATGCTCGTGAGTGTGTTATGTAGACTTCTTCATCACTCAAATGGCCAGTTTCACTAAATCATATCAGTGTAAATGGGGTCATGTTGCACACCTACCTAAGACCTTCCACTAGATGTCACGTCCCTTTAGAACCTATTTTCAAGCCTTCTAGGCTAGGTCGAAAGGGACGCCGTATGGGGTCTACCAGTAGTTAAGTAGCTGTTTCAGGATCACAGTGTCGGCACCAAGAAATGAAGGCCATGAGGCTGGTTCATCTCTGTCAAATATTAGTTTCTGGCCTTTTTTCCTGATGTAACCAGCGCGTACGCCATAGAAAATACTTATGTCTGGCCAAGATAGCGACACATGATGCAAAAATAAGATCGTTTCACACCTTTGCATTTATATAAAAAAAAGATCAACCATAGTTCCGTTGAAACATTAATGAAGACATTTATGCATAAAAACAGAATGTGAATTCCTCTACCAAGGATGATTGTTTTGATATTTTCAATGAGATTACATGTTTTCTGCACGAATGTATATATATCACCTTTCATGTTATTGGTATCGCATATGTGTTATCGTCTGAACCTCTTTACGCACTGAGACCTATTATGCACCTTACGAGCGACCCCTTGTAAGCTTGGATTTGTGAACTAATAACGTTGACTACAAATGCTTTGATGGAAAGTAATTAGGAATGGAAACATGAAAATAGAAAATCTCGGGAACGTTATTCCAGTGTATCAAATACTTGTTCTCTGTCCCAGTATATACAGCTATAAACATTAACAAAACGAGAAGAGAACCTAAAAGCAACAATAAATGATAACACTTTCTATGTGAATCCACTGGTGATTCCTGGCAGTGCGCCTTCCGCACCTCTGGTTCTCGATCGAGAGATACGTAAAAACATAAGAGTAGGTAAAGTGCCTGGGAATTAAATTTTATAACGCTTATTAAAAACCTTCTGATCTTCTTCTGCTTAGACCTTTTTTGAGCGTTTCCTTACAACTATGCAAGGGGTATTTGTAACTCTTGAGCTTCGCCTTTAAGGTCGTCCCCTCAGAAGCGCCTGTAGTGAAGCCTCAAGCCTTATCAGCATATTATTGCACAATGGTGCTGTGCTTTTTTCCCCATAAACTCTTCAAAAAAAAAACATCTCGATACAGCAGTTCTGCATTAACGAAGAGAATTCGGTGAAGTAACCCAACTTTAAACCTTCTGTTCATTCCTATCTGTGCAGATACAATTTAGTTGCTTTTATTCAAAGTGTTCATGTGAGTCATTTAGTTAAGATTATGACTCAGTTGGCCATCCATTCGATTGTCAAGATATTAATACTGCTGCCACGATAATAAGCATTTGAAAATGCCCTGTCAATATTTGATTTTTACCCCGATATTTTAGAACCAGCTTTACACAAATCAGTTATCTGATTGGTAAATTCTGAAAAACGTTGAAATCTCATAATGGAGTCGCTCCCTTTGGATCATGTATTTCGCAAAAAGAGATAAATACAAATGAAACCTCTACCGAGGTTAGTGATTTAATTTGATTCTAAATTGTAATAATTAGTCTAAGAGTGACTACATCTGTCCTTATCCCATGTGACTAAATTAACATCCGTGTCCTCTTCAATTTGGATCACTAGGAGAAAATTGGCTGTATGTTTTTTTCGCTGCCATTAACTAAGGTGTGTTGAAAACTTCACAGACCCCAATAATGATAACCAAACAGTGGGTATCGATACGCCCATGGTAAGTTAGGTAAACTTTGGGCGCGTATACGTACCATGCAGGCAACTCTATGGACTTCAGATTTAACACCATCTATGGGTCATTACCACTTTTTGAACATTCTGGGTGATACGAACCACTGATGATGGAGAATAAGGTTAGATACTTTTAAATCAAAAAGACCACACGCCAAAATGTACTAGAGCTTCTAATTTGGGTGTAAACCAAGCGATATAACTTGTGAATCCCAGTATGGAACAAGTTAAATATTTCAACCAAAAAAAAATATATTTGAATTCGTGCTAGCACAATTTTAGCTTGACAAAAACCACCTAAAACACTAAACCAGTGCTTATAATGGTAAATAACACACGAATGACACCCCCACCAGTTGAGATCAATAAAAGCCTTCGACCAAAAGGAAAGCATTTCTTTTTGAATTTATAAGAGAGTCTAACATTGTCAAGGACAAGAATACCCTTTCTTTATAATATTCATAATGAGTTAAAACTTCTATCCAAATTAGTAACTTTTATCAAGAGCCCAGTGGTGACATTTAAAAACCCTTGCAATGTTGCTGAGGGAAATATTTATAACAGTTTGCTGTGGCCTTGCCTACAGACCTAAATAAACTGATTTGCACATCGTCATAGCCATTTAAGCTTGATTTTTCTTGTTGTAAACAGCATGGGAGGTATGTTAGGAAGACCTCACTTAAGCATCCTGAACTAACAAACTAAGGGCTCACAAGCTACTTTTGTTGTTATTCAGTTACAAGTTGAGCATATTTGAATATGGGTCCGATAGTTGGTCAAGGTATAGACTGAGGATTCTCCTCTAACATTTTGTTCGCAGGGATGAGGATAGGTTTCGACAACAGCAAGGATGTTTTCTCGCAGATCAATACTTTTGGGGATTTCCCTTAAACATCCACTGCTCGTGAGGTGTTAAATCCATACATGGTCTAAAGTGGGAGTGGTATCAGATGATGTCACATGCTAGCTGAGTGAGAAGTGTATTCACGTGGAATTATCTCGTCAATTTGGGGAGGTTCTGTAGAATACGTGTAATTGCCCATTGTGTAGTCAGCTGAGGGGTATGTATTGGGCCCAGGGTGGTAATATTGTTCAGTTGTGGTTTCTTATTCCTAGGTCCAATTTGTGGGTCTATTTACACACTATCTGAAATACCAGAAGGGGATCAAATGGATTGAACGTTGGTACTGGTGTGGTCATTGTTGGAGTGCATATCAGGGTGGGGTCCTGGTTACAGAGATTGATATAATGCGCGTTCATTTCACAAAATTATAGCATGTACCTTTTGTGACCTTTTTCCCATTAAACTTGCCCTGCATCAATTAAAAAAATGTGCTGATGTCAAGGGTTGTAGGCCTTTTGCCAGAACTGGATGGCGTTCTCGATCAGTTTATGCATGACATCTGAGTGGTCTAATACAACAGTATTGTCTTTGGATCGAGGGAAGTGGCCTGTGTAATCTGTTTTTTGCAACTAACTCCCACTTTCAAACTCATATCGGTCTAAAAGATAAAAATTCCAGAATTTGGATGGATATTAAATTATTTGAAGTATGAGTTTAAGGTAGTGCGGTCCAGCCACTTTCAATTTACGGATCATAGCCACACCCACATTTCGAAGACGTTTAAAAGCCATCCAATCATCTGCTCAAAACAGTCCTCTTTGCTTTAGCCCACCATAGGCATTTAATTTCCTTATGATTTTTGTCAAGTTCCTTATGTAAAGCACAGGGTCGTCTCGTGGCCGGCTTATTCCTGAATAAAAAAAAAAAAAAGCGGGACATGGCTATTGCATCACATCCTGGAATTGCGTTGTGGAAGTTAAGAAAAGGCTAGTTCAACTCAGGGATTAATAACATTCCTATTCATTCATGCTATGTACATCATTGTAAAATACCTTGATTGTTTAGATCAGGGGTACCCTATGAGGTCCAGAGTACTGCTGGTAATTGCACCCACCTGGTGTCCTAGGTCCAAATCAGTCCTTGATTAGAGGGGAAGAATAAGTTTWAAAAAYSKYMMGYAKRMYKRTRSYYGMRCKYYWTTTWAWRTMYYGMMMTTWYYWMMMWMGYYWSMMMRSGSGATATGCTGTAGTTAGGGGTTAAGTTGTTCTGTGGTTCTCTGACGGTTTGGGGTGTGTTGGTGGTGTTTTAGAGAGGAACCCGAGGCGCCCRCTTCAGGCCTACCTCATCCAGGACGGAGTAGAACCCCTCACCTTCACCAARGTTTTCCCTCGCTGGGAGAAGAGACCCACACCCACCACACAGGTACTATTTGTCCTCCTCCTCATAATAATTTTCATGATCAATAATAGCATCTGTACGCATCAGTAGCATCATCGGTGTTAACTTCACAACAGCAGTAAACACAGTTCAGTATTATCTGGTTGGGCAAAGGCTGTCGTGTCATAGCAACACCACAGTCTTTGTCTTTCAAAGTCAGGTATGTTTTAGATTTATATATGCTGACTTGTGAACGATGTTGTCCAGGGGGAGGCCGGGAGGGTCAAGCTGACCTTGGTGCAGGACGCCCTGGCCCAGCTCAGTAAGACCCAGTACCCCCTAGAGGAGCTGCTGCAGACCCCTCTGCCCGAGGGAGTGGACCCCCAGCGCCTGGAGATATACCTCTCCGACAACGACTTCCAGGTTGACACACAAACACGCTAGTCCTGTGTGGCTCAGTTGGTAGAGCATGACCRTTGCAACYTCACGATAATGGGTTTGATTCCCACTGGGCCCACTCATATGAAAGTGTATGCACAAACTATGTATGCACACTTTGGATAKATTTGTCTGCTGKATGTTTTGTACAGTATTATGACGTTATATTAAACAGAGTGCAGCTACACCTGACAGCCACTAGGGCGCACCACTAACGTCTTAATGATATGGCCAATTGAAACATCTTCTTGTGGTAGTCTSAGATGATAAAAACAATGTGACATATGTAGGTTTCTATGTGAATATTTCACAAAGCGTTCATCCCTAAGACCAGTGGGTGCTTGCTTTTCTCCAGTATTCTCCAGTATCTGAAGTAATGTCTGTTTGTTTATATGTTTCAGACTATTTTGAAGATGAAGAGAGATGAGTATGACTCCCTCCCAAACTGGAAACAAATCAGCCTGAAAAAAAGCAAAGGACTCTATTGAAAACCTAAACAAACACAACAAGATCCCATTTTATTTATGTCAACATATCCTGAGGAGAAAATGTTTTTGTATTTTCTATTTTTAAGAGAATGATATTTTCTGGTCAGGTGATGACAAATCGTGTACAGTGTTTTCTTAGTAGCTGTATTTAAGTTGTATTTGTGTGTCTTCTTTAAGTATGGTGCTTTAGGGCCTTATTCGTTCTCAGCCACTCGCTCTCGCTTGCAGAGAGACAAGACTGCCTATACCTTCAAACAGAAGGACAACCKTCCMTATCCCCAATCAATCAACTGGATCCATTTTCTTATTCCTAGAGTTTACATGAGTGTGRGGTTTTCTTACTGACTGTGGATTCCCTCAGAAATGTTAACTAAAAAGAAGAKGAAACAGAATTACACATTTTCCTATGAAACTTTAATTTACCTGTACAAATCAATGGAGGAAAAAAAGAGAAAGGTGAAAAAGGCAGGATATGAGGAAACATCACTAACGGACGGTGGGTGGGGAG
>NC_036860.1:7634195-7635220 GCF_002910315.2 Salvelinus sp. IW2-2015
CCCTTCAAATCATTGTATGTTGATCTGTCAGCTAATTGATTCAAACGTTTGAAATGACTTGTTGAATAGACTTCACAAATTGTCCTTTGATCATTCGTAGTTTGTCGTCTTCATGGTTGTCGTAGTGAGAAGAGATGGATAATCATATGATGTACATGCAGTCCTCTTACACTTGAGTCCAAAGGAGACAACAGTGACTATTATTATTTCTGTATAGTCTAAACACCTTTCTTTATGCACACAATATCTACATGTTTTTTGTTATGGCCTCTTTTACCACCCGTTTCAACGTTCACTTGCTTCGCTTTCTGTGTGCTGGCAACACACCTGAACGGAGTGTACCCAGATCAACTTTGGTGAATATAAGGGCACTGACCTGGATGAACCAAAGTATTCTATGTTTTTATTCCTGTATTGTTTTGAAATTAAAAGATGTATCGGGTGTGCGGTACATCGGAATGACCTCCAAACGCAGTGAGCATAGAGAAAGCATTCTGTAAACGAGTGGAGAATGAATGACGGTAATGACCTTGCCATCTAGCTTCTGTCCGTACAAAGCCTTGTCAGTGCAGTCAATGGAAAGGAACACCTTCTTCTGGAAAGGGTTTGAATATGGTCTTGAACTGCAAATATAACCAGTTAGATCTTTCAAAACGAAATATCTGTTTTATATTATCATGGTTCATATTTGGAGTTTCGCTGGCTATATATGGGCACCCATACATATTTGCTTGTTGTAGCCACAAGAAATCCAAGGCCCTATGCAATGGCCACTGGCTTTATCCTCACCGTTATGTCAATATTCAAACTGCTTTCACAGAAGAGGGTGTTCTTGGAATGAAATCATTTCAACAGCCAACTAAACCCTCTTCAGGGATGCTACTTTCTATTGTGGCTTACTAATGTGCTACTGTTATTTGCCACAACTAAACCGGTTGTTGTTTTCTTTGCTTTATGGTCCTATTCTGGAACATACTCACCATATCTCACAACAGTATTCCTTTGTATCAGTGTTCTAATTGGGA
>NC_036860.1:7640285-7705524 GCF_002910315.2 Salvelinus sp. IW2-2015
ACCGGTTGTTGTTTTCTTTGCTTTATGGTCCTATTCTGGAACATACTCACCATATCTCACAACAGTATTCCTTTGTATCAGTGTTCTAATTGGGAGGGAGGTTGGTGGTGTAGGAATATGGTTCCCCGAAATTGTGACTTCAGAAAGTTGATTATTATCTGAATGGTCATAACAGTAGGTTAACAGAAAACGGAATAGATATTAAATATATTATTATAATGAAAAGYAAATGCAGTAACATTTGCAAACTGAGGGAGATAGAATGGCAAAATGATCAAATGCTGAACTAAAAAAAGTGAGTGATTATGTTATAGCAATGATTTAAAGAAATAAAGGAGTTATGTTAACAAAAATAATAATAGTAATATTGAATGCTCGCAATTTTGTCAAACTGAACTGGATCTTTGTGTCTTGTAATTATTGTAAATACTTCAAAGAGAGAAAAAATGACTTGCATGTCCATGTATACAACTACTGAGAAACTTGTTCCTGTCAAAGTTGTGAAGTGGTTCGATCTCTGCCCTATKCCCACTGTCCCCCCTCTTTGGACTGACTGTCTGTACATATATGTTCTTTCAGTTTTAATGCGTGTTTGGAGAGTGTTTGGACAAAAGAAAGTTTGTGTGACCAACCATATCAGTCAAAAACCAACCAGTTTGATTTCGTTCAGAGGCATCCTTCTCTGATGAATAGTGCTTCCCTCCATCCGTAGTAAGAAGGGAGTGGCAACGTACACGTTGCCATGTTGTCTCGGGTTTCCTGCTTCCAGGCCAAATATGAACTCAAACACTCTCTTTGTCTCCAATTATTAGCCGGTAGTCAGCCAAAAACAGCCCTGTCATTATGATTGGTATTGTCTTGTATAATGACAACGTCAACCTTGTCACTTGGCTTTGGGCTTCTTCTCATGGGTCCAGGGTCTGTCATCGCTGTGGAAACTATACTGTGGTGGAAAAAATAAGTCCTCTTAATTGAACCCGCCATTACGTAGTGGTCATGACATTTAAAGTCAGTAAGCACTCATTTGTGTGATCTTTAATGTCTGGCAAGTGTTGCAACTCTCCTATGTCGATGGGAGAGAAATAGGAGAGACAATTATTTCCATTGTCAAAATTGTAAGAAGAAGTTCAATTTTTGAAATTAGTTAGGCTCTGCGTTGAGTTTTGTCCTCTTTGTGTACTGATATCTTGGCGCGTCAGATGCAAACAACCGAATCACCTTCTTAGGAGATTGAGAGGATTGTGTCCCAATTGTGAGAGCAACCCAAGGAGGTCTGATCATCCTCAAAGGGAAAGTTGTGGATACTACTCAAAGATTGGCCTGTGACAATATAGAGATCCACTTTTATGTGCAATACAAAAGAAAAAGGGCTTTCTCTAACATGCAGAAGTGAGACAAAATGATACCAGACCTCGATCGAGCACAACAGTTTCGGTTGCAGATCGAAAGACACAGTTGGGTGGAAGTGATTTGAAATGTGTAACAACACAGGCAGAAGAGAACAACTCCATCTTGTTCAGTGAAAGTCAGAGGGGGTTGTCAGGGTGGGAGAGATCGAGCGAAACAAGAAAATGATACTGAGAGAGACTGAAAAAAAAGAGGACAGTTGGATCGTTTGCTGCAACTTTGACTGGAAATGCAACTTGTGTCCCGTTTTTTTTGTGTGTGTGTATGTGTGCGTACCGTAATGTAAAAAACTATCTGTCCCTCTCTCTCCCTCTCTTGTACTGCTGTTTGCTGTTCTGTTTAGTTAGTGTGATGTGCCAGTATTTCCCCTCCCCCACCCTTCGCTATCTCCCCTCTTGCTCTCTCTCTCCCTTTTCTCCATGGATCTTTAAGATGACAACTCTATGCAGATGCTGTCTTTTATAAGTGTGTCAAATTTTAATTTAAAATAAAAACGATCAAAAAAACTAACTCGACAGACATATTGAAATGATAACAAAAAAATGAATAAAGAAAAGGATTGTTCAGTGTACCCTCGCGGTGGTTGGTCTTCATTACTGTTGTCAGTCTCCATTGCTATGGTACACAATGGCGCAGATTCAATTGTAATGTTTGTAAATTATGTTCTTAGATCATAATCTACCAAACATATGGCAATGTAATGTTATTTCATGTTATTTTGATCCAGGAATATAGGATATTACTTTGTGTTAAGCATCCTCATGTTATCCTTTCAACACCTTGTCATGAAGCATCGAGTGGGTCTGAAGCCCCTGGGGCCTATTCACTGGGTTTTTGGAGGAAGTCACAGTGAGTATCTCTGTAGACCCTGATCGCCCTCCACTGGGTTAGCAACATCTCAGACAACTCTCCACTGTGATATGCGAGACTTGGCAAGCATTCGGACACAAAAAAATGGCTGCTGTGCGTCACTCAGGTAAGTCAAGTGTTACAAATTGGTAGTGCGCGAGGTGACGGAGTTCACTCCTTACAATTGAACATATTTTTGACACCTCGTGAAACGAACAATATAAATGTAATCCATCATTATTGTGTTATGTCAATGTTTTTCCTTGAAAGGACCCAGTGTGTTTTTAAAGGTGGACTAGGCCATATAGAAGAAGCAGCAGTGCGGAGCTATGGTCCGGCCCTGTCCATATATTTTTCATTAATATCCAGTAGACAAAACTGATCCTATATCAGCACTCCTACTCAGACTCTTTGAACAAAGGGCTTTGAACAGCTGCTCAGCCATGCTGTGTGGGTTAGCTCCTCCAGCACACTGTCCATCAGGTTCCCAGCCTCCTAAAAGGACCATTAGGAATCCATGACTCACGGTCCAGTCTACACATTATGACCTCATCATTAAGGCATGCTAAAGACATCCCCACTTTGATCACTCACCCTGGTGCAAATTCTATCCCCATCACCTCATTATGGCTACTTACCATTGAGGTTTTATGATTGTTTTGTACAGTACACTGCTGTTCATCTGTCCTCTACTATGTGCTGATTCTAATTAGTTAGTATGGGCATCTGTTAAATGACACAGCACATATTTTAACATTTGAACGTACAATACTTTACACAAGGTTTCGGTGAAAGACTGACACAAAACCACAATGAAATGACCTGAATGGGGAATCTGGAGAAGTAGGAAATTCAAGATGGAGATAAAAGGAAATGCAAATAAAAAGGCATGTTTTTGATTAACTAAACCATTCCCATCTGTGTCAGCCATACTAATCTAGCTCCACCAATCAACAAAGGAAAACGCAAACAACCAATTTGAACATTTCTGAAAAAACACCTAAATAAATACAGTCCTCCATTTTGTGAAGGGATTCAATAGTCTGTTACCTCCACATCCACACGCTGTACTCCCCCACTACCCCCTCATGGCTGCACATCCAGACTGTCTATATCCCAAATGGCACCCTATTCCCTACACACTGGGCAAAATCTGGTTGAATCAATGTTGTTTCCACATCATTGAATTCACGTTAGCTGACAACTCAACCAAATGTCAATCAGAACTGGATGTTGAACTGATGTCTGTGCCCAGTGGGATGGACCCTCGTCGAAAGTAGTGCACTGTAGGGAGTAGGGTGCCATTTGGGAATATGTAGTGCCCCCCTCACTGCATCAACAGAACACCAGGGTCACAAGGCCCCAGACAGTGATGAATGGCTTCCACAGACTCTCAGGACAGTCACAGTCCTTGGCCCCAGAGGGGTTTGCCTTGATGCCAGACTCCTCTGCTCTCCCATGGTACATGGGGCTTGGGTCACATTCATCTTTCCAAATGGGCATGGACATTGGGAAACGGAAGTGAGATTAACTGCAGACCGCTCAGGTAAACTGTCTGAGAGAGCACAAATGAACAAAGCCTTAGTGATCATGATGGTGAATATATTTGTTCTTTTTTCTATGACAGGCCTTTCTGACTGAAGGGAATGCACTGTCATAGAAAAGAGCCCCCAAAACAGGCCTACTTTAACCCTGCTTTTAACAGTTCATGATTACAGGAATGAAATACTATAGGAGTCCTGGAAATATTGAAGCAACCTTCAAAGAAATTGTGACTGTTAAAAACTTAAATACATACAAAGTGTGAGGAGCTGAAGGACAATTGTGATTCACAACACATTTTTCCAGCTTTTATTTTCAGTACTCCGCATTAGGGGTTATAATATGGACAAGTTTTGTTAAGAAATGTATAATCGAAACATAGTTTCTAAAAGTGTATAGTAAGAATTACATATATACTACAAAAAGTGAGAACTTGAAATTAAAACTTGTTCAAAGCAATTATTTCTAAACTAGCTGTAATGAAGGTTCAAGTGTCCATTTTGTCTACTTTTTTCAGGTATAACTAAAATATACAGTTGTTCTCTGGTCTAGTTTTATCACATTACTCCTAAATCAATTCAGTGACTTTATATTTCACTTACTAGCAGTACTCCCAGTAAAATACGTTCACGCAGAGCTTTGAATAGTTGAATATAACACAATTGTATATGGAAATACAAGCTAATGAATGAATACAAAGGTTACAATAGAAGAGTAACAAACTTAACATAATAAATGCACTAAACTTTTACAAAGTTATCCGTTTGTAAGTGTTTTTTTTTGTGTGTGTGTGTGAAACAGAAGTGTCCAGTCTGAGTTGAAGGAAGACAGACACAAAAGGCAAACATGTCAGCAATAATCCTTAATCTTCCTTAAACTTCATACTGCAATCAAAACACACATGGCAGCTCCCTGTTTATTGTACAAGGGAAACTTAAGGAAGTACAGTCAATTTAAAGTGTCAAAGAGTCCTTCATCCTTGAATCCATGTCAATTATACATACAGTTGAAGTCGTAAGTTTACATGCACCTTAGCCAAATACATTTAAACTCAGTTTTTCACAATTCCTGACATTTAATCCTAGTAAAAATTCCCTGTTCTAGGTCAGTTAGGATGACCACTTTATTTTAGGAATGTGAAATGTCAGAATAATAGTAGAGAGAATGATTTATTTCAGCTTTTATTTCTTTCATCACATTCCCAGTGGGTCAGAAGTTTACATACACTCAATTAGTATTTGGTAGCATTGCCTTTCAATTGTTTAAATCGGGTCAAACGTTTCGGGTAGCCTTCCACAAGCTTCCCACAATAAGTTGGGTGAATTTTGGCCCATTCCTCCTGACAGAGCTGGTGTAACTGAGTCAGGTTTGAAGGCATCCTTGCTCGCACACGCTTTTCCAGTTCTACCCACAAATGTTCTATAGGATTAAGGCCAGTGCTTTGTGATGGCCACTCCAATACCTTGACTTTGTTGTCCTTAAGCCATTTTGCCACATCTTTGGAAGTATGCTTGGGGTGATTGTCCATTTGGAAGACCCATTCGCGACTAAGCTTTAACTTCCTGACTGATGTCTTGAGATGTTGCTTCAATATATCCACATAATTTTCCTCCCTTATGATGCCATCTATTTTGTGAAGCACCCCCACAACATGATGCTGCCACCCCCGTTCTTCACGGTTGGGATGGTGTTCTTCGGCTTGCAAGCCTCCCCCCTTTTTCCTCCAAACATAATGATGGTCATTATGACCAAACAGTTCTATTTTTGTTTCATCAGGCCAGAGGACATTTCTCCAATAAGTACGACCTTTGTCCCAGTTGCAAACCATAGTCTGGATTATTTATGGCGGGTTTGGAGCAATGGCTTCTTCCTTACTGAGCGACCTTTCAGGTTATGTTGATATAGGGCTCGTTTTACTGTGGATATAGATACTTTTGTACCTGTTTCCTCCAGCATCTTCACAAGGTCCTTTGCTGTTGTTCTGGGATTGATTTGCACTTTTTGCACCAAAGTACGTTCATCTCTAGGAGACAGAACGCGTCGCCTTCCTGAGCAGTATGACGGCTGTGTGGTCCCATGGTGTTTATACTTGCATACTATTGTTTGTACAGATGAACGTGGTACTTTCAGGCGTTTGGAAATTGCTCCCAAGGATGAACCAGACTTGTGGAGGTATATAATTTTTTTTCAGAGGTCTTGGCTGATATCTTTTGATTTTCCCATGATGTCAAGCAAAGAGGCACTGAGTTTGGTAGGCCTTGAAAGGTAGGCCTTGAAATACATCCACAGGTACACCTCCAATTGACTCAAATGATTTCAACTATCAGAAGCTTCTAAAGCCATGACATCATTTTCTAGAATTTTCCAAGCTGTCTAAAGGCACAGTCAACTTAGTGTATGTAAAC
This sequence comes from Salvelinus sp. IW2-2015, assembly GCF_002910315.2. Taxonomy (NCBI): domain Eukaryota; kingdom Metazoa; phylum Chordata; class Actinopteri; order Salmoniformes; family Salmonidae; genus Salvelinus; species Salvelinus sp. IW2-2015. Next base: position 7,646,489 of record NC_036860.1, read on the forward strand.
TTCTGACCCACTGGAATTGTGATACAGTGAATTATAAGTGAAATAATCTGTCTGAAAAATGACTTGTGTCACGCACAAAGTAGATGTCCTAAGCGACTTGCCAAAACTATAGTTTGTTAACAAGACATTTGTGGAGTGGTTGAAAAACGAGTTTTAATGACTCCAACCTAAGTGTATGTAAACTTCCGACTTCAACTGTACATGATGAATGGTCTGGGGTAAGTGTAAGTGTAACAGTATAACTTTAGACGGTCTAAAGTTATACTGTTACATAAGGACAAGGGGTGGTTACAACACATCTCCTAAACTGAGAAGTCCTAAAGCATACTATAATGATTTATAAAAGCCATACTGTTAATAATACAGTCAGATGTATAATTATGATACATGTTAAAACCAAATGCAGGTACCGGCCTAACAATATACATTTCTTTATTTTTATCCATGTTTTTTTAATCATCTATACACGCTTGCTGGCTAGGCGCAGTGTTTAAAATATTGGGGCCAAGAGCCATTTTGAAATAATGGGAGGAATACAGAAATGTTATGTCAGACAGTAGCAACCCATTAAGAGCATTGTCATCATCTGCAGAATAATAAAGTTTGAAGCTCATCTTCGTGCTGCCAGAAACACACAAGTTAGAAAACGATTAGAACCTCGCAAGAGAGCAATACACCCTCAGGTCAGTTCTATATTACAGGTCAGTTCTATATTACTACATTCACCGTTAACACTCAATCTTTACAATGTCAAATGTCAAAGTACATCTCAACTCTTTAATCCAACATATTGCGCATATGTTTCAAATCCATGAGTTACTCTTCAATGTCTTTTATACTGTATGACAACAAAAGCCGCAAGCAAATGCTTCACTGAAGATTAACAGGCGGGATGTTATGATGTGTAGGAACAATCCCAAAACCTCAATATTGACTCTTTTTTTTTTTACCAGTAATCCTGGTGTACCATTGCAGGCGGAAGGGTTGTTGTACACTAGCAAAGGCCATCGAGTGAATGCATTAAGCACAGCTAACTGATTAGATGGGTGAAGATTTTGCAACCTGTATCCTAACCAGTGTAGTGTCCATGTCAAGTCTACTTTTTCCCCTTGTCTGGGGTCGCATGCAGGGCCTTGCGCGTCTAAACCACATAACCTGCTCTATGAAAATCACAGTCTATAACAAAGGTGGGATGGTGGTGAATGAGAAGGAGGGTGAAGAAGAGTTTTGTCACCTCCAGAACCTTGGCATTTCAATGCTTCCCCTTTCCCCACCCCCACCCATACTTTGTATAGATATAGGTCTGAGGCAGAGCCAAGAGGGTGGCACTGGTAGCAGCCACAGACACATTGGTGCGCACAGGTCACGCTGAGCTGCCCCAATGCCACTTCATGTGGTGACGCAGGTTGGACTTGCTGGAGAAGCGCTTGTCGCACTGCTGGCAGGAGAAGGGTTTCTCCTTGGTGTGGATGCGCCGGTGGATTATGAGCTGGGTGGACACACGGAAGGACTTTCCGCACTCCGGGCACTCGTAGCGTTTGGTCTCCGTATGGATGCGCCGGTGGTTCTTGAGGGCGTTCAGATTGTGAAACTCCTTTTGACAGGAGGTGCAGAAATAGGCACCTGTCTTGTGGACGTTCTTGTGGTTCTGGAGAGATCCGGCATGGCGGTAACCACGGCCGCACTGGTCACAGACATGCGACTTGGGTGGTCTCCCTGCGCCAATTGGTGGATGACCTGAAAATGTAAAATGTAGGAATTGTGTCATGCCATAATTCTGATATTTTGTTTGTATACACATTAATGCTGGCTTCACATGCTCGTGGAAAATGGGGAAACTGGGAAGTCATAAGCCCGACATGGTTGTGTTCAAGTGCTTTAGAAGTTGGAACAATTCTTAATGAAGTAAGCTAGCTTGCTTAACATCAACAATATGGTCAGACTAGCTACACTATACATATTGATAAGGTTGTAATTATCAAAAACAGATTTGTTGTCAAAGGTAAAAGGTCAGTAGTGAACCGTCACAACTTGGGTAACAAATATGTCTCTGTACTTGTAATTTCGACTTGGACAGTGGTTCAAGTGAAATTTCCAACTGGGAACTAAAAGCTTCTGATAACTCCAATAGCATGTGAAAGCTGCATGAGAAACAGCTTCATCAATAATTCTTCAACAATTAAAAGGTGCATTCCGTAACATTTCCACTTGCACATAGATCTTGATATATCGGTAGTAATAAATGAATAATATTAATTGAGACAAAAACAAAGAACTGTCAGAGTGGCACGTCATGGCTACCCTCAGTTTATACAAAATGCAGCGTCTTCTCGATTCCATATTGGTTCTAGTTTTCAGAAGTTGAAAGCCCAGCAATATTGTGTCTACAAAATAATATTTTGGACTTATGTCATATTCTTCAAAATCAGAGAGGGAGTCAAAAATATTACTGAAATGTTAAAGTTGGCACCTTTAACAATAAATTGTTTTTCGGGCAATTCACCTGAGCCTTTTCAATATGTCAATCAAACCATTGGGCAAATCAAATTGGCCTTCCCTCCACTGATGGCATACTGAGCTTTGAGTCAAACGGTGAGGCTACATGTGTTTTAAATGTCACTCTCCCACTGTACACTGCAGGTATATGGGTTTATTATGCATTTCAACTAGCTACCAGTATTTAATTTGGTCCTTTACATAGCTTTGTAACTGTACCTTGAATTTGGTAGAAGAATCTGATGTCTCAATTTGGGAACAAATGTATAGCTACAGTTAATTATATTCAACACGGATGGATCTTTATTAAGCACAAACTATCATGCATATATAAAAGACGAAATGTACATGAAAACAAAACAAATATGGAACAGGTCAGAGTTACATGTGAAAGATTAAGGATGAGAGATTTGTATCTTCAATATCTGGGATAGTTTCATATTCATGGTGATAAATACACAAAAATTGGGATACAGCAATATTGCAATGTTGATTCTACAACCCTTAGGACAACATACTCAAAAAACTATTTCCTTTGGTTTCTCCCAATACTTGAGCGTTTCTTAATCAACCCAGACAAAAATATTTTATTTCGTTATTTTGAGCAGCCACTTGTTAGTTTAGCATACTAATCTAAGAGCTTATAGGAAGCAATTGAACAAAAGTGGACATCCAAAAACACACTTAACCACCACGCAGACACTCCATCCAACGTGTATAGTGACCACACTCTTGAACAACATATTATAATAGAAATGCCATTGTGGTTACTAGACGTTGGCATCAGCTCCACAGATTCCATATGGACACTGGTGTTAGCGTGCTAAGCTAACTAGCGGCAAACATGCACTCTCAAACTTGACTGGGTTGACTTTAAAAAAAAAAGAAATGTGGAAAACTGAGGTTGGTCTAAACATCAGCTAAGTGAAAAAACTCAAGAAAGGAGTTTGAGGATATTCTTCTTCCAATGATATAAGAACTCCAAACCCATTTGGTTGGTTATAAAAATAAAAGGTATATTTTCAACAACCACATCGTAAACTCAATATTATTGTGATTATGTGCTGCATAAAACAAAAATATCCTAGCATCAAGATAATGGAATGCATTCAAAGATTGTACCTTAGAGATTACATATAGATGCATTAGTGTCCATTTTTGAAATTGTTTGGACTAACATGAGTAAATGACTGAAAATAACAGAGGTCAAATCCTCTAGGGCTGTGTTTATACAGGGAGCCTTATGCCAATCTTTTTCTCCACTAAATTGCCAGTTTAATTAGATCAGCTCTGAATAAGATCTGATGTGAAAAGATCTGATGTGATTAGTCAAAATAACATTTAGTGGAAAGAAATATCAGCAATGGGCTGTCTGTGTACACAGCCTAGGTGTATGATGAGGGCACCCGCCTTTCTAGAGGGAACAAGGTAAATAACATTATCAAACTTCATCCTCAGTCTGCATCATTTGCTTAAAGATCTGCAATTGTATACCCCCCCTTCCTTACATTCCTTCAACAGGTCAATTATTTGGCCCCTCAACTAGACGCATTTTCATTTGACCAATTGACTGAAGCGAAAATGTTCAAGCCAAGTCTTCAACAAGATTGAGTTAACCCAGGTTGATTTCACCTTCACAGGTTAAAAATTGCCTGTGTGAAAACATGTTGATCATTAAAACACTTAACACTTTCAAAAGTACATTAAAAAGCGTGGAGTTAAAGGACAATTGATTCACCACAATGTTCGTCACTTGTTTTCCAGCTATTTATTTTCAGTACTCAGCATTAGGGGGTTATAATATGGACAGGTTTTGTTAAGAAATGAATTATCAAAACATAGTTTATAAAAGTGTATAGTAGGCATTACATACATGTATGAAACAAAAAGTTAGAACTGAAAATGATTCATTATAGTTGTTCAAACCAATCCTTTCTAATCTAACCGTAACGATGGTTGGAAGTGTCCACTTTTAACCAATTCTGGAGAAAACGGAAGAGTTCAATTAAAATAGTTAGTTGTCTAGTTATCACATTGCTCTTAAATCACTTCACTGTCACTATATATATTTCACTTACTAGCACCAGAGCTCCCAGTAAAAGGTGTTCACAGAGCTTTGAATAGTCAAAACGCAATTAAATAAAAGAAATACTAATAAATACAAGGGTTACGATAAGGTGTAACAAAATCTTAAAGAGAATGAGGACTGCACGCACAAACAATTCACAAAGTCATCCCTTTGAGTGTGAGCTTTTTGTGAAACAGAAGGAAGTCCAGTCTGACTTGAGGGGAGACAGTCACAACATCACTTCAGAAATCATTCCTTAATCTTTGTACTGCAATCAAAAACACACATTATACAACTGTTTATTGTACAAGGGACGTTTTTTTTTTTTTAAACCATAACAAATTGAGACGACATGGAGGAGTACTGTAACAAGTGTTCTTTGGGAGTCCTTCATACTTGACTCCATGTCAATTATACATACAGGATGAATGGTCTGGGGTAAGTGTAAGGAAAGGGGGTGGTTACAACACAGCTCCTAAACAGAGATCCTACAACTAGCGTTTTCCATTACAAGTGTTAATATAAATAAATGCATTCTACAATAATCTGTTTTATAAAAGTCAAACTGTAAATAATGCAGTCAGAAGTACGATTACGATACAGGATAAAACCAAATGCCGGCATGGGCCTAACAATATACATTTTTTTTCCTTTTTTTTAACCACAACTTATTGTCTATACATCTTAACTAGTTAGGCGCAGTGTTTAAAATATGGGTGCCCAGAAACAATTTTTTTTTTTTTTAATATTAGGAGGAATACACAAATGTGATGCCAGAAAGAAGCAACCGATAAAGAGCATTGCTGTCATCTGCAGAATAATAAGGTTTGAAGCTCATCTTCGTGCTGCAAGAAACACACAAGTTAGAAAACGATTAGAACCTCACAAGAGAGCAATACACCCTCAGGTCAGTTCTATATTACAGAAATGTGACATCTCCAACCACTGCAGAAATTCACCGTTAAAAACGACATTTTTACAATGCCAAAGTACATCTCAACTCTTTGTTCCAACATATTGCTCACTTCAGAGATACTGTTCGAAAATAAAATGTTCTTACTGGTTAAGATGTTTTGTAGAACATGACAAAGGCCGCATGCAAAGGCTTTATCCAAAATCAACAGATATGGAATGGGATGTCATGATGTGCAATGCATTCAAACTGCAAAGATGCCACAAAAAAAACCTTAACATTGGTCAAATTCATCAATGTGGTTGACTTGGTGAGCTTCACGCCACACTCTTGGCATGGCATAAGGATGTTCTTCCTATTGTGCCAGGTTTGCTGTAACTTCTTTGACACTGGGGCTTAACTGTCAATAAAACACCGAGAAATCTACCATCATCTACCGTGTAGCATGCAACAGGGGCTATGACAACAGTATATCATTAAGGTTTCTAAAGGGCTGAACAGAGAAGTCTAGCACACATCCTACACTGAGTGAGCAGTAATCCTTGTGTACCATTACAGGCGAATGGGTTCCTGTCCCCTAGCAAAGGCCATCGAGTGAATGCAAGCAAGAGTAGCCATGCTGGTTGGGATGAAGCGGATGGGGGAAGCTTTTGCAACCAGACTGTCTTAACCAGTGTAGATGTCGTCCATGCCAAGTCAGTCCTCTCCCCCTCCCCCCTCCCTTGTCTCAGGTTGCATGCAGGGCCTGTGTCTCTAAAACACATAATCTGCTCTGAAAATCTACAGATATAAACCTCACACTCTACAACAAGAGGGAGATGGTGGTGAATGAGAAGGAAGGGGACTAAYAGTTTTGGCACCTCTAAAACCTTGGCATTTCAATGCATCTCACACTAGCACCCCCACCCCCTCCCATACTTATAGAAATGGGCCCGAGGGCATACCCAAGAAGCTGGCAGCGCCCATGGCCATGGTAGGGGGCGCTGAGCTGCTCCAGTGCACCTTCTGGTGGTGGCGCAGGTTGGACTTGCTGGAGAAGCGCTTGTCGCATTGCTGGCAGGAAAAGGGCTTTTCCTTTGTGTGGATGCGCCTGTGGCAGATGAGCTGGGTGGACACACGGAAGGACTTTCCGCAGTCAGGGCACTGGAAACGTTTGGGCTCAGTGTGAATGCGCCGGTGGTTCTTGAGGGACATCAGGTTGGGAAACTCCTTCTGACAGGAGTTACAGAAGTAGGCGCCTGTTTTGTGACTGTTTTTGTGGTTGAGGAGGGAGCTGGCGTGGAGGTAGCAGCGGCCGCACTGGTTGCAGACGTGCGACTTGGTCCCCGTCGCCCCACGGCTCCTGCTGCCACTGGGGCCTTGGAAGGACAGGGAGTTCATTTTGGGTAGTCCATTGGGGWCCAGTCCTTGGGCCTGCAACAYCGTGAGATCCAGGCCGGAGRCCCAGRTAAGGCCTGAGCTCCCGCCCCCGGATGTGCCCCCAGAGGCTCCCCCAGCCCTGGCCTGTMTCTGCTGGGGGGGCCTGGGGGCTTGGCCGTGGGAGATCTCCTGGTGGAGCCGGAAGCTGGCCTGGCTGGGGAAGCTGCGCTGGCAGGGGCCACAAGTTAGCTCCCTCTCCTTTAGGTGGACGCGACGGTGGCTGTTGAGCTGGGAGGAGACACGGAAAGCCTTGCCGCATTCTGGGCAGCGGTGACGCCGTATCTCTGAATGGATGCGCCGGTGGTTCTTGAGGGCCAGGAGGTTGGAATAGGTCTTGAGGCACACAGCACAGTGGTAAATGCCGACGGTGTGGGTGTTTTTGTGGTTGAGGAGGGAGCTGGCATGGGCGTAGGAGCGGCCACACTGGTCACATCTGTGGAGAGACAGAAGAGAAGAAGAAATTAGTAACTGTTGAGGTCCTTTTTCACTAATCTAATTGGCTGGTTACCACTTTTCCATTAGATACAACTTTAACTAATATATTTATATATCCATCTCAAAATAATTTGTACAGGTATATGATCTGGAATCCGGCTTAAAGCTTTGGAGATGACTATAAGTGGTTTACCATGTCCTGCAAGAAGAAATAGTCAATTTATACACATAGTAAAAGGGGGACACATTTTGGTGGAAACAAAGCATTAAATTAGTTTTCAATTACTTGATTGAGTCTTAGAAGGTATGTGTGGCTCCCTGCACTGCACATTTGGATACAACAATTCCGTCACACTTTCAAAGTTATTGAAATGATTCCGACTTTCTTATTGGCCGCAACTGTGGTGAAATATGGTGGCTTAGTGCAGATTACCCCACCCCCATAAAATCACTAAATTACAACAAAGCATGTGCAGTGTAGCAAGCTCCAAATACTTACTGTGGGTCTAAGGATAGGCCTATGCTCTTTATCAATGTAGTCTTTACTGTAATAGCAGCAAAAAAAACAACATACAAGAACCTTTTCACTTCTATGGTCTTTTACCATTTTAACCAGCTTTTTGTGCCTTGACTTTGTCAAACAAAGAAAACCACTAAACTAGGTTTACACTACCAACAACCTAAAATGTACAATGTACCTATAAAAAGAGACAGGGAAGCACAAACAAAGGAGCACTACAATTCATAACAAGTACAAGGAACACACAAATCATAAATCTTACTTATTATACTATGTCAGCTAGTTTGAATTGATATCAATTAATGGCAGTATTCTTTGTAAAAGCAGAAAATAAAACATCCAACTGAACAATCAAATCAAGTCTGATTCATAGTAGCCTAGGAAACGAATGTATATCTAACTGAAAGCAAACAGGGTGACTTATCTGGTCTCCACTAATCAATCTGTCCAAACTTCAGAAATATCCGAATTCCGGTGCACGTATGGTCCCAAGGAAGCCGGATTGGAGATCATATACCTGTAATAGACATGTAGAAACCTATGATCTTCACTATTTTCACTTCAAGAAACACAAACAACAGACGAAAACTCACGTGTACCGGCACTCTTCTCCCCCTGTCGTGCTTGCAGTGGCCATCCTCCTGCCCTCCTTGCCTACCTGGTTCTCCCCGCAGCGGTGCCTCGCCAGGCCTGACCTCCCCTGGAAGCTCTTCCCGCAGCTGGTGCAGCCAAAGCGTGTGTGGCCCTCCTCYTGGACCTTCTGGTGATTGCGGAGGAATCTGGCTAGCCGGAARGCTTTCCCYCAGTGGTGGCAGATGTGCCTCTTCTTCTGCGTGTGGATGCGCATGTGGTTGCGCAGCGCCATGTAGTTGGAGTACGGCTTGTCGCAGTAGGTGCAAGTYAAYGTGCCCGTCTTGTGTGTGTGCTTGTGGTTCAGCAGGCTGCTGGCATGTTTGTAAGAGCAGTTGCAGATGTCACAGCTGTAGGGMCGTTCATCTGGCACAAGGTCAGCCCCATCGATGCTGAGGCTTGAGCTGTTGAGGGAGGCCGAGGACGAAGGYAGCTGCTGAGCAGGGCAGTCYTGTGCAGCCAGCTSGTCTGCAGTAGCGAAACCCTCGCAGCACCCATCACACTCGTAATCCATTTGAGCAACAGCTCCTGCAGCCCCCTTGCAGAGCTGTGCAGAGTGGTGGGTGGTCAGCTGCTTTTGGGTACGGAATCCTTTGCCACATTCCTGGCAAGTGTGCTTCTTGAGGGCAAAATGAAGACGCAGATGGTTTTTCATGGCCAGGCGGTTSGGGTAAGTGGAGTTGCAGACATTGCAGTGATACTCGCCAATTTTGTGAAGATTCTTGTGATTGGCCAAGCTYCCTGCATGACGATAGCTCCGTCCGCACTCGTCACAGGCGAAGGGTCGTCGTCCCCCTTCTTGTAGATCAAAATTCTGAGCCCTTGAAGTYCCAGCCTCTGAGTAGGGTTGCTTGAAGCCTTGTTGTTGTTGTCCATACTTGACTTCCCCCATGCCAGGGTTCTGGGATTTGGACGATTCTCCTCTCATGGCCTGCATGCCAGAGGGTCCTCCTTGATACCTTCCATTGCCTAGTTTRGCGAGCTGGGCGTGAGCCTTTGCTCGGTGTTCTTCATGTAGCCGAAGGTGGTTTTCCAGCTGCTTCTGGATCTTGAAGGCCTTCCCACACTCCTCACACTTGTGCCTGRAAAAGAAAGTGAGGACCAAATTAAAGATGGGTTAGGAACTGGTAAGCACTCCTTTTCCCTATTCCGCGATCTGCCAGCCACTCAACTCGCTCCTAACATCATGAGTGGACAAGCCTACTGGCTGAATGGGCACTAGCTACATTTAGTAATGATGATAAAAGCACATTTGGGGAAGGTTAATTACCATTCAAGTAAAGCCATCGTTTCGGAATCGGGTGCCACTTGGGGACCGCTTCTCCCTGTGCCAGCGGCAGCCTTGCTGTAGCAAGCCAATAAAGGGAAATCACCAGTCAGAAATACATTTTACGTTTAGAACTGATTCAAAAACGTCATGGCCTGGCCATTTCTTGGGTTCCTCAGGGTTGCTTAAGGGGTGTTTGGTTTTTAAATTAGCTTTACAGATTGGACTGTAGCACAGAGTAGACTCTTACATTAAAATGACAATGTTGTTAGTTTTTCAGCTGTGCCGCTGTACAGTGAGGGAAAAGCGGTGTGTTTTCTTCAACAAATCGAATGCCTATTTTTTTTTACATCAATGCGGAGGCCCTCGATAAGCAACTCATATCTAGTATTATTACAATGAAAAATACCACATCTCATTATTTCAGAGAAAATAAAGACCAATCGATGGAAGAGATACTGTACAATCCAGATTTTAGTGTAATCTGTTCTATTGATGTCAATTGGAAATTTGGACCAAATTCAGCTATGCAAACAGATCTTATGTTATTAATAGGCCCACAAAGACAAACAAGTCTCAATGGGAAAAGCATCAAACAAAAGCTTACCTTTTTAAATCAAAGTGGGTCCTCTGGTGGTTCTTAAGCGCCAGCAGGTTGTAGTAGCGCTTCTGGCAGACAAGGCATCTGAAGACTCCGGTCTTGTGAGATTTCTTGTGGTTGAGCAGGGAGCAAGGGTGCCTGTAGCCCCTTCCACACTGGTCACATTTGTGGGGTCGATCCTCCGAATCTGGCATCTGTTGTCTACGGTCCTGTCCTCCCATATCACGACTGCCTCCAGGTCCTCCAACTCCGCCGCCACTAACTCCATCTCCSCCAGTCATCCCTTTAGCMCCATTCAARCCTTCTTTGCTCAGCACTCCTCCTCTTCCCTTTCCAGGACACAGGTGAGTGATCAGGTGATGGCGATCAGCAAAGAACATGCCACAGTCAACGCAAATGTGATTCCTCCCATCACCATCCATTTTGCCATTAGTAMTGGTGGGATCGGCCCCCATGCTCTGSGCTGCTGCATCTGACCTRTGTGGCCCATGAATCAGTTGGTGGTTTAACAGGTCTTGCTTTCTGGAGAAGCTCTGGCCACAGGTGCTGCAGATAATCCTCCAGTCTGCCTCACCGTTAGGAGAAAGTGCCGAAGTCCCAGGCCCTGTGGGATTGTTAGCATGGCTGCGCAGATGACTCCTCAGAGCTCTGAGGCTGGCATAATGGTTTCCACACACCGAGCACTGGTACACTTCACCATCATCATCATCTTCTTTATTCATCCTTTTTCCCCCTCCTTGGGCATGGGACTGAGAACCATACTGAGAGCGCTGTCCATTGCTCTCTTTCACATTTCCTCCACCTGAAGGGAGAGCAGCGCCTCCAGGACTGTTGTAGCCACTCATGTTTCCCATGAATCCATTGGACATCCCCTGGTTCTGTCGCCGTTGGGGGCACATGTGAGACTTGATGCCAGATATGTCCCCGTACATCTCTCCACAGTCAGTGCACATGTGTCTATCAGCCTGGCGGTGGTTCTGGGGAAGAGGGGAGTGCCCAGAGTTGCTCTGGGCAAGGGAGCCATCAAATCGATCATGGAACTCCAGTGAATCCAAACCGCTGCTGTGGCCACCATCAGGTACAAAGTGAGCAGCGTCACCAAGATTTCCYGGGAGGGAGATGGGGGTGGTTGCGCCGCTCCCCTCCTGCACATAACTATTCTGAGAGTCAAGTGTCAGGGGTTCKGAGGAGAGCCAGTCGCCTTCAGTGTTGAGGGARGATTGGTTGGATGTTCTTCCCTTATGGCTGCGGAGGTGGCTATGCAAGGCWGCCAAYTGCGGATACTGCTTGCAGCAGATGGTGCACTGGTAGAGGCCAGTCTGGTGGGAYCGCTTGTGGTTGACCAGGCTTCCAGCATGGCGGTAGCTTTTCCCACAATCCTGACACTTGAAACGACGTTCYCCATCATCAGAAGAAGATTGCACTCRCTCTCCAGATGGTGATGGGTTAGAGTTAGAGCCAATCCCATCAGTGTTCAGGATACCATCCTGACCATGGGAGCCTGGGTGGGGGTCATGGGTCAGGTAGTGAACTTTGAGYCTCTCCAGATCAGGATGCCCAGCCCCACAGTATGCACAAGTGTAAATGGGGTTATTGACAGGAGGGCCAAGCATTGGGTCAAAGGGGCCACGTTTATCATTWGGCAAAGGAGGAAGCGGCAGAGGGTCACCCAGGGCAGGTGTGTATGCTGGGGAGCGGACAGCGCTGAGATTGTGCGSCATTATCCCAGGGAAACTACGGGKAAGACCCAYTGAAGAGGAGGCTGCATTATGCAACAGGATGTGCTCCTGGAAGTCACTCTTGTTGGGCAAAGCTACCTGGCACAGGTGGCAGAAGCAGTTAGCTGCATCATCGGTTTGGGGCGCAGACGAACGCTGATCAGTCACAGAATCATGTATGTTGTTGTTAACCATCGATGCTCCAGGAGTCTTAAACTTTGAGTGGGTTCGCTCATGGCCGTTGAGAGCAGCCAGGTTGTTGAACTGCTTGTAACAGACGGTGCACTTGAACGCACCCTCCTGGTGACATTTCTTGTGATTAACCAGGCTCCCATGGTGGCGGTAGGTTCTATCACACTGATCGCATTTGAATGGACGATCCCAGGCATCATCGGTTACAGGTGACTTCTTATGATCATCTGGGTCATGTGACATCACACCATGACCCATTCCACTGTTGTTCAGGTGARTGCGGGCAAAGCCATCAGACAGGTCCTGTGCAAGACCATAGTTCCTCTCATCATGTCCGTCTTCAGCGCCTTCGTCACCGCCGTCTTCCTCTGCCTGGGCACTGCTTGGGGATAGGGTGTGGATACGGAGGTGGTTCTTCAGAGCCACAGCATTGGGCAGGGTTCTGGTGCAGACCGGGCACTGAAAGGAACCCACTTCATGGGATTTCTTATGGTTGGCCAGGCTGCCAGCATGCTTATAGATGCGGCCACATTGCTCACACTCAAACCTGCCATTTTCTTCTTGCTGGTAGTGAGCCTTCATGTGTTCTAACAGACTAGGGGTACTGGGGCAAACCATATCYCACTCTTTACAGGGGAAACCCTTGACACGGCTCATATCATGCATTGCCATAGTAGGCGTATACATTTAAGGGGTATTCAAGTCTCAAGATAATAAACAAAGTAGACAAGAGTAAAATAGAGTCTTAGCTCTTGGATTCTGTGGTGTCAACCATTTTCTTCCCAGAGCTGAAGAAAGTCTTCTCTTTCAGCCATTCAATACCACCCCGTCAGGGCAGCACCGGAAGGATCTGGACACGGAGCAGGCACTGGAAGAGCACTGTTGAAATAGGAAAAACAAAGGAGGCATTGAATCATTTCGAAGAGAAGAGACTCAAACCAGAAACGATTATACATACTGAACGTCTAGCCATTTGCACTGTCAATGTGGAAAGGTTATCTATTCTATACCGCAAGAAATATGACAAAGAACACTTTCATTGGAATAGTAATGGTCTGGCAAAAGCCAACCGGTTAAAAATCCGCCACATCAGTCATTCAGACAAATAAAATGTTTCCAACATTGAAACTCTACCTATCAAGGGTGCTGGGCAGGGTAAATGAAGCACACCTACATGTAAGAGCAGGAACACACACAGGATTGTTTACCGTACGCCAGCCGAGAGTAATTTGCACTTCTGAACAGAGTGTCGGCAGTATATCTCTGTGTTCACAGAGCAAAGAACTTGAAGTCATCAGTCACAAAGCCTTAAAATAGTACAAACCAGAAGGCAGTAGCGTTGTTTGGCAATGCATGTCCGTGTGTTTTGCTTAGTTTATGGTCTAGATTCCAACATTAGCTGCGCTGATGTTGCCATTCTGTAGAATGGCCAGTATCAACTAGATAACTACCTAACAAGATGATGAAGAAACAATTCAATTCACTCTACATAATCCCAGTGCCAGCACATAGCTAGCTATGTTGTGCTAAACATTTGGCTAAGGACACTGCATTAGCTCGGCAGCTAACACAGGAAGCTGTTTCATGGAAACTATTCCATTGTGATTTAATTAGAACATCAATACTAACTATAGTGGTTAGCTAGCTTGGAGGAAGTATTTAGTGTTGTGTGCATTGCGTCTGTGCACTTAGCTAGCTACCATCCCATAGCCTAATTGCATATGAAGTGTGACTGGCTTATCCGTGGATGTAGAGAAAATACAATTTTTGTCACTCTTGTTGGTTTCCCCACGTTTGTGCTCTCTGATTGGCTCAAAGCCAAGTGAAATTTTATTGGTCACATACACGTGTTTAGCAGATGTTATTGCGGGTGTAGCGAAACACTTGTGCTTCTAGTTCCAACAGTGCAGCAATATCTAACGAGTAATATCTAACAATTTCACAACATATACCCAATACACACAAATCTAAGTAAAGGAATTAAGAATATATAAATATATGGATGAGCAATGTCAGAGCGGCACAGACTAAGATACAGTAGAATAGTATAGAATACAGTGTATACATGAGATAAGTAATGCAAGATATGTAAACATTATTAAAGTGACTAGTGTTTCATTTATTAAAGTGGCCAATGATTTCAAGTCTGTGTATATAGGCAGCAGCCTCTCTGTGTTAGTGATGGCTATTTAACAGTCTGATGACCTTGAGATAGAAGTTGTTTTCAGTCTCTCGGTCCCAGCTTTGATGCACCTGTACTGACCTCACCTTCTGGATGATAGCGGGGTGAACAGGCAGTGGCTCTGGTGGTTGTTGTCCTTGATGATCATTTTGGCCTTCCAGTGACATGCTGTAGTTGTCCTGGAGGGCAGGTAGTCTGCCCACGGTGATGCGTCGTGCAGACCGCACCACCCTCTGGAGAGCCCCGAGGTTGTGCGTGGTGCAGTTGCCATACCAGGCGGTGATACGCCCCGACAGGATGCTCTCAATTGTGCATCTGTAAAAGTTTGAAGGTGACGAGCCAAATTTCTTCAGCCTCCTGAGGCTGAAGAGGCACTGTTGCTCCTTCACCACACGGTCTGTGTGGGTGGACCATTTCAGTATGTCAGTGATGTGTACGCCGGGGAACTTAACGTCCCACCTTCTCCCGTGCTATCTCGTCGATGTGGATAGGGGGTGCTCCCTCTGCTGTTTCCTGAAGTCCACGATCTCCTTTGTTTTGTTGACGTTGAGTGAGAGGTTATTTTCCTGGCACCACTCCCAGAGCCCTCACCTCCTCCCTGTAGGCTATCTCGTCGTTGTTGGTACTCAAGCCTACTACTGTTGTTTGTCTGCTAAGTTGATGATTGTATTGGAGACATGCTTGGCCACGCAGTCATGGGTAAAGAGGGAGTACAGGAGGGGGCTGAGCACACACCTTTGTTGGGCCCCAGTGTTGAGGATCAGCGAAGTGGAGGTGTTGTTTCCTACCTTCACCACCTGGGGGCGGCCCGTCAAGAAGTTCCGGACCCTATTGCACCGGGCGTGGTTGAGACCCAGGGCCTCAAGCTTATTGATGAGCTTGGAGGGTAATATGGTGTTGAATGCTGAGCTATAGTCAATGACCAGCATTCTTAAATAGGTATTCATTCCTCTTGTCCAGATGAGATAGGGCAGTGTGCAGGCGATTTCATCGTCTGTGGACTTATTGGGGCGGTAAGCAAATTGAAGTGGGTCTAGGGTGACAGGTAAGGTGGAGGTGATATGCTACGGGGCGATAGTCATTTAGTTCAGTTACCTTTGTATTCTAGGGTACAGGAACAATGGTGGCCATCTTGAAGCATGTGGGTACAGCAGATTGGGACAGGGAGAGATTGAATATGTCCGTAAACATACCAGCCAGCTGGTATGCGCATCCTCTGATGACGCGGTTAGAGATGCCGTCTGGACCGGCAGCCTTGCAAGGGTTAACAAATATTAAATGTCTTACTCACGTCGGCCAAGGAGAAGAAGAGCCCACAGTCCTTAGTAGCGGTACCGTGTTATCCTCAAAGCGAGCAAAGAACATGTTTAGCTTGTCTGGAAGCAAGACGTCGTGACCGCGACGTGGCTGGTTTTCCTTTTGTAGTCTGTGATTATCTATAGACCCTGCCACATACAGTACATCTGAGCCGTTGAATCACGACTCACTTTGTCTCTATACTGACGTTTTGCCTGTTTGATTGCCTTGCAGAGGGAATGACTATTCAGCTTTTATTTTGCCATATTCCCAGTCACCTTGCCATGGTTAAATGCAGTGGTTTGCGCTTTCAGTTTTGCACAAATGTTGCCATCTATCCACGGTTTCTGGTTAGGTAGTAAAGTTGTTGGCCACTGACGAGCACTGCGATCCTACAAGTAGAAACGGCAGGTCCATCGCTACCAGGTCGGCACGCAGCAGGTACCGCTTTTGTTCTAGCAAGAGAAGGAACGGCCTTCCCACTGTGATAAGTACCTATCGGCAGTCTGATTCTCTGTGTTTCATGCTCAATGGTCCTGAAATTTGGGCGCTGTCCAGAAACAAAGGCCCAATCCCAAATCGGCCCCTATATACCTGTGGAGATCTGATAGGTGTACTTTAAGTAACATCGCAATAGCGCTACCTTGCCCTCTGATAGGCCAGGGGGAAGTTTCACCATATTGCTTATACCATTCAAATCCTCTCAGGTCTCCAGAAGTGCATTGGGCGAAGGGTTTAAGGTTCAATTTGGGATTGGGCCAACCCCTAGCCCCATATCTCCTAGACCAGGGGTACTCAACTCTGACCATACGACATGGTTTCCCAAACTCGGTCTAGCACTACAGAGCTGATTCAAATAATCAACTAATCATCCAGCTTTGATCATTTTAAATCAGCTGTGTAGTGGTAGGGCAAAACCAAAACGTACTTCCCTCGAGTGCCCTAGGACAGAGTTAGTCTGGAGGCTGCTAATACTTAATTTATTATACACACCTGGTGTCCCAAGTCAAAATCAGTCCCTGATTAGAGGGGAACAATGAAAAAAAATTGGTGGAACTGGCTTTGAAGGTCCAGAGCTTAGTTTGAGTGCCCTAGACCCAGTAGCTCTGCTTTTTAAAATTATTCCCCTCTAATCAGGGACTGATTTAGACCTGGTACACCATGTGGGTGCAATTAATTATCAGGTCGAACAGAAAACCAGCAGTAGTCCTGACCTCGTAGTGTAAAACTTTTATATCTCTGCCCTAGACACTTGGAGATCTAAGAGGCAATATGGTAAAAGCTTTACCTTGCCCTCTGATAGACTTGGTGGAATTTTGACATATTTCCTCCACATGTTCAATCCTCTCAGATCACCACAAATGTCTAGGTCAGGGGTTCGAAAACAGGTGGCCCGCAGGCCAAAAATCGTCGCACTAGTTATTTTTGAGGGGCTAAATTTTGGTCAATTTGCATTTTAAATTATTATGATCCGGCCCCCCGACAATCAGCTCCGCCAAAAACCCTCCAGCTGAATCTAGTTGCCTACCCCTGGTAAGAAGAACAGGCGAAGCGAGGCTCCACTCCTGTCAATTTGTCCACATGAGAACACAGCAATAAGCAGACCAAGTGGGGAGCTTATTTGATCAAATAGAAGTTTAATAAAGTTTAGGTTGTTACGAATTTAGTGATAAGTGAATGAAATTGTATATAGTTGTTTGTTTCGAACATGCGTAGCTGCCCTCTCATTGGCTAGAATGTTCCCACCTGATCTTCCCCCTCACGCCTGCCTTTCCGACAACTCCCACTGTTAGGGCAGACACAAATTGGAAGATTTTTACCTACACAGCCCTGAAAGGCTGGTCCAGAGCCCATCCACATCAGATGAACTGTCATTGGTCTATTATACTCAGATCACATTGTAACATCATGTTGTGGGCCAAAAGTTCCATCCCACCTGAACAGGCTGAAATTCCAGGATTTTAAAAAACAGCTCTTACACAAAAGGGGCGTTAACATAATTTTCACAATTTCAATGTGTTATTTTGACCTACATAGAGATGTAAAAAAATATATAATTTGGAACTGCACTGCCCTTTTAAAATTCAACACTTGTGCTTCATTGTGGGGTGAAAAAACATGATATCAGTTCACAACCTCTTTGGACACCATAAAGGTTACTTTGGAGTCATTACAACTGTGAATATGTATCGACAAACTTTAAAAATTATATGTTGTCTTACATTTATAGAATTCATTTCTTTATGTTTTGCCAATGTTTGATGAATAGGACATTTGTTCAAATTAGTCTATAGTTTATTTGTACATATGATTTATCATCTACTGACAGCAGTCAGTGTGGATGCAAAGTCTTACTGATTGTATTTAGGCATATGTGCTAACTAAAGACTTGTGTTGAGAACTTTTAGACATGGCTTTTGTTTTATTGGACGTGGCACGTTTGCAGCTTGTGTTCGCTTCCGCCAGGCTGACCAATGTGTCGTGTGCCAAGTTCTTCCTGAAGGATCTTGGGAACCACACCTATAGTTTGCACATTTACAGCACAAAAGACAATACACAAAGGTTTGTTGAATGCCTAATTTCATAACTTCACGTTGTGAAAAAACTATGTTCTGTGATAATTCATCCAAATTTGAGATGTTGGCCTAAAATATAAGCTAATGCAAGATTGATATTGTAGTTGTACACACAATTCTAATTTTTAAAAAATGTGTCAAATGCAACATTGGTCATTGTCAGTAACATAGGCCTAGTAGTCTAATAGTCAAATATAGGCTCAATCCACTATTCTAGAGCTTTCCATCATTTCCCCCCCAACCTATATTTGAATAAGGCATCATATTCCAGAATGGCTTATTGACATAGGCCTACCAGTATTTGTTCCCGCAGTCAAGTGACCTCAACACCTCAACAGAATACACTTTATACCCTGCATGGGTTAGTCTTACAGCTCCCATGTGAAAGCCCCATAACCTCTGGGAAGGTACCCTGATGCCAGGCCATCTGGATGTGCTAGGCTCATCAAGTCAATCAAGATCTGTGTAGCGAAATAGCAGATGGGTCTAACATCACAAAAAGCACTTTGTCTACAGTTTGGGTTGTCTGTCATCTGTTTTTTACACTTTGAAGCACATTCATTGCTGAGCTGAGTCCAGGTTGGAATAAAGGCATATGTCTATTCAAATGATAACAAAAAAAATCACAATGGGCCCATGGTGTAAAAAGTGACCTGATATAAATCTCTGGCCTACAGAAGCCAGAGTTTCTGTTCTCTTTGGGGAGGAAAATGTAATGTGAATGTTCCCACTTCAGCTCGATTGGCCATTATCAAACGTGGTGTGAATGATGCAAGTAGAAGAATTATTAAAACGTAAGAAATGGGGAGGTGAAGCATAAACAACTTTGGAATAATGACCACTGACTAATTCCCAACTAAATGCAAACAAAAAAATACTTACAATGTCTAAGAACTGTCAAATACAAGTATGTAACTAGTTAGCCTAGAAAACAAGCGAAACTAATTTGATAGCAGAAGAAACTATTTTAAACAGTGAAATCACAACCATCTTTACATTTAACGTGCAAATAGTTGTACATACACCGTTTGCCTTTGCTAATATCTTTTACATTTACTTTCAGTGTGACTCGATGTTTACACGTGCATTGTTTTGGTTGAGAGCTCCGACGACTTGGGTCTGGAGCTACATTTCAACAAATAAAATGTTTTTCTTTCATATTATGGAGGGCCAAGAAACTGTCATTCGAAATAATTTTTATGAAGTATAATCTGGTTTTGTGGTGGGCGGCGATTCTAACGCGATCCATGACCTTGGCTTGTCTTTTCTACTGAGTTCACACACCGTACATTTTTCAGGACAAAAGCAGGGCATCTTTACCGCCGATCCGCGAGACATTCCGTGCTCTTTTCCATCGGACGACTCCCCAAATTAGGCAACATCAAGGCCGGAGGACCGAGAAAGCATAAACTATGACATTTTGCTCATAAATGCATAGTTAACTGAAACAACGAGTTATTAAATGTTTTAATATAATGTGAATTCGCTGCACACAAAAATCTAAACAGAACGACTACATTTCCATCAAATTGCTTTCTAAGAACCTATTTGCAACTAGCTAGTACGCTAGCCGCATTTTAGCTAAGTTAGCTGTGCAAACATTAGCCTGTTAGCTAGGTCAAGTTATTAATATACATTATTTCGGATCATATAAATGCATATTATGTTATTTTAATACAAGTGCAGCTAAATGTGAGCCATTACTTCACCTTAAGGAACAATTAAACTGGCAAACTAATTTAATAATCTGCACCGACCCGACAAACTAGCTAGCGCGGCCGCCTAGCTAAGTACCCCCCACGATGCTAAAAAAATACAAGGAAAACGGAAGTCGTTACCTCTACATTTTGCAAGCTCAAATAAATATAAGATGCACATTCTGCACAAATGTATGTATATTCCCTTGTTATCTGCACAGAACATATTATTTCAATTAATGCCTTAGCAAGCCAAATAACCGTGGCACGCAAATGTTAGCTGGCTGGCTAACGTGCGCTAGCCTAGAACCAACAAAGATCTCGACAAATACACTCTGGCCCATTGATGGAAAACATATTTTTTTATACGTTTTACGCACTCGACTTACCCGTTTAATGACGTTCTTTGCACCCGAGCGAATGATGCCGAACCTGAAAAACGCAGCATTTGCGTTCTCATTTAGGAGACTTGTTATTTTTTCAGATCAACAACCGACTTTGGTTCTTCGGTCATTTTTTTCTCCACGGATTCAACATACTTCCTGCTAGCTAGCCGTGTGAAGCGGAGACATACGTACTTTTGCGCGTCATCATGCGCAGAATAACATTTTAGTCTGCATCAAACACCTATATTTTTAATAACAGATTACTTTTTTGCATGCTGTACTGTATTTTGCTCTCCAGAAACTGTAACTTGTCCATTTTGCTGATGCGCGCTCAATCATGTTGTTAATCCAAATCAGACAAACATCCACAGTTGGTGCAGGCGCTGCTCATAATAGATTCCCGTGAAAACAGCCTTTGCTTCGTGGATCATGAAGGAAATGACATTCCGAGGTCACTATGTCTGTCTATGGTATTGTAAATTACTGTCATTGTTTCTTTCATGGTTTGGGAGTGATAGTATAATACTCCAAAATGATTTAGTTTATTAGATTGCAACACGAAATGACATTCTGAGGTCACTATGTCTGTCTATGGTATTGTAAATTACAGTCATTGTTTCTTTCATGGTTTGGGAATGATAGTATAATACTCCAAAATGATTTAGTTTATTAGATTGCAACACGAAATGACATTCTGAGGTCACTATGTCTGTCTATGGTATTGTAAATTACAGTCATTGTTTCTTTCATGGTTTGGGAATGATAGTATAATACTCCAAAATGATTTAGTTTATTAGATTGCAACACTTGGTAACCTGTAGTTGATTTTCTCAGGCTGTCCAATGTGCTTCACCGTGTTCTAATCTGTTTTGTATTAGCCTATTCCCAATTTAGTTTGAAGTGATCCACATGCAACAATATTGCTTGTGAAATAGAAATCAAGTGTATCAGTTGACAATTCACAGCCATCGAATACATTTTATGCCATTGTGTTTGTGAATCTATTAGTATTTCTAAGGCATATATGTTTCTTGGCCCACAGATGTAGCCTTCCTAACCATCATTCAAAGCTATTGCAATCATTTATGATTGTTCAATAAGTGACATTTCCATTTGATCCACGAGATTTCTGTTTCTGCTTTGAAAATCTATAGTTACCTAGGAGCCTGGAGGTAGTCACCTAAGCCTGATTATAGGACACTGCATTTTAGTAAAATATTATTTATCATTTGTTTTATTATTATTATTGTATATCATTATCAGTATGAATATTGTATGAATATTTAATAATCTAAAACAGTTATTTTATATACAGTACCAGTCAAAAGTTTGGACACCCCTACTTATTCACGGGTTTTTATTTATTTTTACTATTTTCTAAAGAAAATTGTTAATAGTGAAGACATCAAAACTATGAAATAACACATATGGAATCATGTAGTAACCAAAATAGTGTTCAACAAATCAAAATAGATTTGAGATTCTTCAAAGTAGCCACCCTTTGCCTTGATGACAGCTTTGACATTCTAGGCATTCTCTCAACCAGCGTCATGAGGTAGTCACCTGGAATCCATTTCAATTAACAGGTGTGCCTTGTTAAAAGTGAACGTGTTTGAGCCAATCGGTTGTGTTGTGACAACGTAGGGGTGGTATACGGAAGATAGCCCTAATTGGTAAAGTACCAAGTCCATATTATGGCAAGAACAGCTCAAAAAATCAAAGGGAAACAACAGTCCATCATTACTTTAGGACATGAATGTCAGTCAATCTGGAAGATTTGTGCAGTTGCAAAAACCATCAAGTGCTATGATGAAACTGGTTCTCATGAGGACCGCCACGGGAAAGGAAGACCCAGAGTTACCTCTGTTGCAGAGGATAAGTTCATTAGAGTTACCAGCCTCAGAAATTGCAGCCCGAATAAATGCTTCACAGAGTTCAAGTAACAGACACATCTCAACGTCAACTGTTCAGAAGAGAGTGAATCAGGCCTTCATGGTCAAATTGCTGCAAAGAAACCACTACTAAAGGACACCAATAATAAGAAGAGACTTGGTTGGGCCAAGAAGCACAAGCATTGGACATTAGACCAGTGGAAATCTTGTCCTTTGGTCTGATGAGTCCAAATTTGAGATTTTTGTTTCAACCGCCGTGTCTTTGTGAGACGCCGAGTAGGTGAACGGATGATTTATTTAGAAATCAAGGCACACTTAACCAGCATGTCTACCACAGCATTCTGCAGAAATACGCTATCCCATCTGGTTTGCGCTTAGTGGGACTATCATTTGTTTTTCAATAGGACAATGACCCAACACACCTCTAGGCTGTGTAAGGGCTATTTGACCAAGAAGGAGAGTGATGGAGCACTGCATAAAATAAATTGTAATAATAGTGAAAAAATAGATACTGTATATATATAATTGTAATGAGTAAAAATGTGCTAGTAACAAATATATATATACACACAGTGCATTCAGAAAGTATACAAGACCCCTTGACTTTTTCCACATTTTATGTTACAGCCTTATTCTAAAATTATTTTTTAATCCCTCAATCTGCACACAATACAGTTAACAGTGCATGTCAGAGCAAAAACCAAGCCATGATGCTGCAGACATTTTTTGGTACCCTCCCCCAGAGCTGTGCCTCAACACAATCCTGTCTCGGCGCTCTACGGACAATTCCTTCGACCTCATGGCTTGGGTTTTTTCTGACATGCACTGTCAACTGTGGGACTTTATATAGACAGGTGTGTGCCTTTCCAAATCATGTCCAATCAATTTAATTTACCACAGGTGGACGCCAATCAAGTTGTAGAAACGTCTCAAGGATGATCAATGGAAACAGGATGCACCTGAGCTCAATTTCGAGTCTCATAGCAAAGGGTCTAAATACTTATGTAAATATGTATATATATTTTTTTTTCATTTTTAATACATTTTCTACAATTTCTAAAAACCTGTTTTCGCTTTGGGGTATTGTGTGTAGATTGATGAGGGAAACATTTATTTAATCAATTTTAGAATAAGACTGTAACAATGGAAAAAGTCAAGGGGTCTGAATACTTTCCGAATGCACTGTAAGCTAATTTGCGGTTTGAGAGTAGCCTAGTTTTATAATGGCCTGGGACATTGTTTATTTATCAATTACTTCCTGTGAATTCGCGACAGAAAGAACCCACCCAATATAGCTCCAGTAAAATGGTTCATATCTTTTGAACGGTTTGGGCTAGGGATACACGGTTTTCAGTAAAGTAATGGTGAAACCATGACAGTCACGAAGCTGTGCTCAGTTTTCCTCTATGGCATACTACTTAGTGTGTAAGTGATGCACCGTTATGGGAACTAATTTCAGACATACAGCCTGAAATTGTGCAATTCTTAGACCATCAAAAGGTTTCAGGCTGGATCAAAAACATTTGGGTCTGTATCCCGGGAAGCCCAGGCCTAATGATGCCATTGTCCACGATAAAGCTCCACATTCAATTAAACACCCATGAGTTTCATTGTAAATGTAGAGGCTATCAGACAGACAATAATGGGTCAATTACTACTTGAAAAATTGGAAATGTTTTATTCTGAATTGCAACCTCATATGATGACCTATATGTTATGGCCAAATTTGGGCCACTTGGTATAACTTACAAGGGGGTATTTTCTGTGTGCAGAATAATGTGAATCAGGAGGAATACAGCTATATAGTCTTGTGTTGCCAGGATGAGTACTGTGTAGTATCTTCCCACTGGGCATACACTGGTTGAATCAATGTTGTTTCCAAGTCATTTCAATGAAATTACCTTGAACCAAAGTGGAATAGACATTGAATTGACGTCTGTGCCCAGTGGGTTAATTCACATGGCTACTGGAACAATCAAACAATGTGAGAAAGACAGAAATCAATGTATCCCTTACCTGTGATCAGGTCATAATGAGGAGGCTATAGCAGGCTTATGTGTAGGGTCTCGCAGCTGTACTCACATAGCCAGAGTGACAGTCTTTTTCTGCTCTGTCATTGTCATGATGAATAAGACAAAAACAGAATTACACCCAGGCTAGTACTCATGCATAGATCAGACATTTCCACTAGAACACACCCCTCCCTTAAGTAAATAGTGCCCAAATTACAAGTCAGGAAGCTGCAGACACTATTTTGGAATGACCAGCAGAAACATGGGTCTTCAAATATTGATAGGTGATCCTGCCAAATGGGTTAAAATCAAATGTCATTTGTCAAATGCTTCATAAACAACAGTCATAGACTAACAGTGAAATGCTTACTTACGGGCCTTTCCCAACAATGCAGAGAGAAAATAGAGAAATCATTTAAAAATAATAACATGGGGAATAAATACACGAGTAACGATAACTTGGTTATATACCAGTGGTGTAAAGTGCTTAAGTAAAAAATATTTTAAAGTACTACTTATGTAGTTTTTTGGGGTATCTGTACTTTACTATTGATATTTTTGACGACTTTTACTTTTACTTCACAACATTCCTGAAGAAAAGAATGTACTTTTTATTCCATACATTTTCCCTGACACCCAAAGTACTCGTTACATTTTGAATGCTTAGCAGAACAGGAAAATGGTTGAATTAACGCACTTAAAGTGAAAGTCCCTGGTCATCCCTACTGCATCTGATCTGGCGGACTCACTAAACACAAATGCTTTAATGTTTGTAAACCAGAATGCACAATTTTCTTGTTTTTTTAAATTTACGGATAGCCAGGGCCACACTTCAACACTCAGACATAATTATTAAATATACTTTTACTTTTGGTACTTAAGTATATTTCAAACCAAATACTTTTTTTACTTTTACTCAAGTAGGATTTTACTGGGTGACTTTTACTTGAGTCATTTTCTATTAAGGTATCTGTACTTCTACTCTAGTATGACAATTGGGTACTTTTTCCACCACTTCTATTTACACATGGTGTTCAGGGTCCTGTTGGTTCCAGACTTGGTGCATAGGTACCGCTTGCCGTGCGATAGTAGAGAGAACAGTCTATTCCCAAGATAAAAACTGTAATATATACTTTTTGAAATTATTTTTGAAGTTCTAGCATTAGTGTAGCTTCGGGCATTTGCTTGTGTATTCGTCCAGCAAGGTCAAAGGTAATCTTCTCTACAGTGGTTGGTTTTCCTCTGTCTGGCTAAAGCTGGTTAGATAGGCCTATAGGTTTGCCAGTTCTTTGCTGCATCAGGCACTTCTTTATTACTTCACTACTCGGTTGCAAACTAAATGGAAGGTTTTGGCCACTGGGTGATGAGCCATGCACCTCAGTGATGCTGGCCTGATCTACTGTGTCTAGGATGATAGACCATCCACTGCTTAATTCTTGACTGTTCTCAAAGGGATACTTAAAGTCTTCAACTTTTTCAGATCCCTCTCCCAATCTCTGCGTTATTTCTTTATGAATCGATTTATAGGATACACAGGGTAATCATTCAGAAATATATGGCATTTCATATAATTACCAACATTTTCATACTAGTACAGACATACACTATATACAGTCATGGCCAAAAGTTTTGAGAATGACACAAATATTAATTTCCACAAAGTTTGCTGCTTCAGTGTCTTTAGATATTTTTGTCAGATGTTACTATGGAATACTGAAGTATAATTACAAGCATTTCATAAGTGTCAAAGGCCTTTATTTGACAATGACATGAAGTTGATGCAAAGAGTCAATATTTGCAGTGTTGACCCTTCTTTTTCAAGACCTCTGCAATCCGCCCTGGCATGCTGTCAATTAACTTCTGGGACACATCCTGACTGATGGCAGCCCATTCTGGCATAATCAATGCTTGGAGTTTGTCAGAATTTGTGGGGTTTTGTTTGTCCACCCGTCTCTTGAGGATTGACCATAAGATCTCAATGGGATTAAGGTCTGGAGAGTTTCCTGGCCATGGACCCAAAATATCGATGTTTTGTTCCCCGAGCCACTTAGTTATCACTTTTGCCTAATGGCAAGGTGCTCCATCATGCTGGAAAAGGCATTGTTCGTCACCAAACTGTTCCTGGATGGTTGGGAGAAGTTGCTCTCGGAGGATGTGTTGGTACCATTCTTTATTCGTGGCTGTGTTCTTAGGCAAAATTGTGAGTGAGCCCACTCCCTTGGCTGAGAAGCAACCCCACACATGAATGGTCTCAGGATGCTTTACTGTTGGCATGACACAGGACTGATGGTAGCGCTCACCTTGTCTTCTCCGGACAAGCTTTTTTCCGGATGCCCCAAACAATCGGAAAAGGGATTCATCAGAGAAAATGACTTTACCCCAGGCCCCAGCAGTCCAATCCCTGTACCTTTTGTAGAATATCAGTCTGTCCGTGATGTTTTTCCTGGAGAGAAGTGGCTTCTTTGCTGCCCTTCTTGACACCAGGCCATCCTCCAAAAGTCTTTGCCTCACTGTGCGTGCAGATGCACTCACACCTGCCTGCTGCCATTCCTGAGCAAGCTCTGTACTGGTGGTGCCCCGATCCCGCAGCTGAATCAACTTTAGGAGACGGTCCTGGCACTTGCTGGACTTTCTTGAGCACCCTGAAGCCTTCTTCACAACAATTGAACCGCTCTCCTTGAAGTTCTTGATGATCCGATAAACGGTTGATTTAGGTGCAATATTACTGGCAGCAATATTCTTGCCTGTGAAGCCCTTTTTGTGGAAAGCAATGATGACGGCACGTGTTTCCTTGCAGGTAAACATGGTTGACAGTGGAAGAACAATGATTCCAAGCACCACCCTCCTTTTGAAGCTTCCAGTCTGTTATTCGAACTCAATCAGCATGACAGAGTGCATTTCTCCCAGCCTTGTCCTTGTCAACACTCACACCTGTGTTAACGAGAGAATCACTGACATGATGTCATCTCCTATCATTGCTATGCAGACGACACACAATTAATCTTCTCCTTCCCCCTTCTGATAACCAGGTGGCGAATCGCATCTCGCATGTCTGGCAGACATATCAGTGTGGATGACGGATCACCACCTCAAGCTGAACCTCGGCAAGACGGAGCTGCTCTTCCTCCCGGGGAAGGACTGCCCGTTCCATGATCTCGCCATCACGGTTGACAACTCCATTGTGTCCTCCTCCAGAGTGCTAAGAACCTTGGCGTGATCCTGGACAAACACCCTGTCGTTCTCAACTAACATCAAGGCGGTGACCCGTTCCTGTAGGTTCATGCTCTACAACATTCGCAGAGTACGACCCTGCCTCACACAGGAAGCGGCGCAGGTCCTAATCCAGGCACTTGTCATCTCCCTCTGGATTACTGCAACTCGCTGTTGGCTGGGCTCCCTGCCTGTGCCATTAAACCCCTACAACTCATCCAGAACGCCGCAGCCCGTCTGTGTTCAACCTTCCCAAGTTCTCTCACGTCACCCCGCTCCTCCGCTCTCTCCACTGGCTTCCAGTTGAGCTCGCATCCGCTACAAGACCATGGTGCTTGCCTACGAGCTGTGAGGGGAACGGCACCTCCGTACCTTCAGGCTCTGATCAGGCCCTACACCCAAACAAGGGCACTGCGTTCATCCACCTCTGGCCTGCTCGCCTCCCTACCTCTGAGGAAGTTCAGTTCCCGCTCAGCCCAGTCAAAACTGTTCGCTGCTCTGGCACCCCAATGGTGAACAAACTCCCTCACGACGCCAGGTCAGCGGAGTCAATCACCCCCTTCCGGAGACACCTGAAACCCCACCTCTTTAAGGAATACCTAGGATAGGATAAAGTAATCCTTCTAACCCCCCCCCTTAAAAGAGTTAGATGCACTATTGTAAAGTGGTTGTTCCACTGGATATCATAAGGTGAATGCACCAATTTGTAAGTCGCTCTGGATAAGAGCGTCTGCTAAATGACTTAAATGTAAATGTAATGTCAGCTGGTCCTTTTGTGGCAGGGCTGAAATGCAGTGGAAATTATTTTTGGGGATTCAGTTAATTTGCATGGCAAAGAGGAACTTTGCAATAAATTGCAATTCATCTGATCACTTTTCATAACATTCTGGAGTATATGCAAATTGCCATCATACAAACTGAGGCAGCAGACTTTGTGAAAATTAATATTTGTGTCATTCTCAAAACCTTTGGCCACGACTGTGTACAAAA
This sequence comes from Salvelinus sp. IW2-2015, assembly GCF_002910315.2. Lineage (NCBI taxonomy): Eukaryota > Metazoa > Chordata > Actinopteri > Salmoniformes > Salmonidae > Salvelinus > Salvelinus sp. IW2-2015. Next base: position 7,674,989 of record NC_036860.1, read on the forward strand.
GTATATGGACACCCCTTCAAATTAGTTGATTCGGCTATTTCAGCCACACTTGTTCCTGACAGGGATATAAAATCGAGCACACAGCCATGCAATCTTCATAGACAAACATTGGCAGTAGAATGGCCCATACTGAAGAGTTCAATGACTTTCAACATGGCACCGTCATAAAATGGCACCTTTCCACCAAGTCAGTTTGTCAAATTTCTGTCCTGCTAGAGCTGCCCCGTTCAACTGTAAGTGCTATTATTGTGAATTGGAAACGTCTAGGAGTAACAACGGGTCAGCCAAAAAGTGGTAGGCTACACAAGCTCATAGAACGGGACCGCAGAGTGCTGAAGTGTGCCGCACATAAAAATTGTCTGTCCTTGGTCTACCGAATTCCAAACTGCCTCTGGAAGCAACGTCAACACAACTGTTCATTGGGAGCTTCATGAGATGGATTTCCATGGCCGAGCAGCTGCACACAAGCCTAAGATCACCGTGCACAATGCCAAGCCTCGGCTGGAGTGGTGTAAAACTCGCCGCTATTGGACTCTGGAGCAGTGGAAATGCATTTTCTGGAGTGATGAATCACGCTCAAACATCTGTCAGTCCGACAGATTAATCTGTGTTTGGCGGATTCCAGGAGAACGCTACCTGCCAAATGCATAGTGCCGACTATAAAGTTTGGTGGAGGAGGAATAATGGTCTGGGGTTGTTTTTCAATGTTCGGGCTAGGCCCCTTAGTTCCACTGAAGGGAAATCTTAACGCTACAGCATACTATGACATTCTAGATGATTCTGTGCTTCCAATTTTGTGGCAACAGTTTGGGGAAGGCCCTTTCCTGTTTCAGCATGATAATGCCCCCATGCACAAAGTGAGGTCCATACAGAAATGGTTTGTTGAGATCGGTTTAGAAGAACTTGACTGGCCCGCAAAGAGCCCTGACCTCAACCCCATAGACAACTTTTGGGATGAATTGGAACGCAGACTGCGAGCCAGGCCTAATCGCCCAAAATCAGTGCCCAACCTCACTAATGCTCTTGTGGCTAAGTGGAAGCAAGTCCCTGCAGCAGTGTTCCAACATCTAGTGGAAAGCCTTCCCAGAAGAGTGGTGGCTGTTATAGCAGCAAATGGGGGACCAACTCCATATTAATGCCCATCATTTTGGAATGAGATGTTCGACGAGCAGGTGTCGACATACTTTCAACCATGTAGTGTATTTACTTTGATGCATTTTACTGTACGTATGTGCATACAGTACAGTAGATGGCGGTAAAGTACTTTCACTTGGCTAAACCTGCATGCTAAAAAGATGAAGAAGAATTTCTTGCCCAATTGGCAAAAATCGTCTGTACTCCGCGCCTGCGCGTTTGAAATATGAGGATGTTGTTGATATGCTATGCTAGCTAGCGGAGTTGTTTTTGCATATTAGGTTACCATTAACTTTACTCTCTTCACTGTCTCGCCACTGTATCAAGATAAACCAGAAAACGCTCCGCATGACGGGCTGATGGAAAACGCAAGAGATTCGGTGAGCCCTATTATTGTGTTCTGTGTAAATCTCTGGTGTAATCTTAGTTCCCCTTTGTTGTGGTTGTCAGACTGCAGCAGCTAGTTTAGCTAGCTAGGCTAGGCAGTAGTAGTGCCAGATAGTTACTGTAGCTACAGAAAAGAAAACAGACAGCTTTATTCCAGCATTGCCTGCTTTTCAATTGTTTTATAAAGCTAGCCGTTGTTGTTGGCATGCTGTTGTGCTGCTTCTTCAACACTCCTCCTACATTCTAGGGCAGCTTGTCCGCTTGAATAACGGGCAGGATCCAGCAGCTACCATTAACATTACGTTAGCTGGCTAGCAAATAATTGCAAGAAGGCAGGCCCGTCATATTAAATAGACCGCACTGCAGTGATTTTTGCCGCTGTATTGGGGTCTCTTGCAGACTTTAATTCCTGGGGATATCAGGTCATGAGCCAGTGCGTGCAGCTGTCATTTCAATGTTGTGCTTTGGCAACAGAGGTTCTGAATAGAAAGGGGGCGGTGCACCACCGATGACATTAGCTATCTGTTACTGCAGTGCAAAGTGTTTGTCATGTAGCTTACTTGCTGTATGTTGTCGTTGTTTTGATCACTGAGAACAGACTTGTTTTAGTGTGAAAATGGTAAGTGAGCTACCACCAGATATGTGGTGGTGGGTGTTACGGTTATAATTGGTTAACATGTTGAGCTCTGAGCAATTTCCATGTTGGTTCAATGCAGTGCTATTCATAGATTAATTAATTGGTATGTAGCTATTGAATTGACATGTTATACTTTCAGAGTCCCCTTCACTCTTCATTCTGTCCGTGGTGCATGGAAACATTGCACATAGGCTACATATTCTCTTGGACCTCTATATGTAGGCTTATCTAACAAGGTTTATGGTTGCAGTGATTGCTTTGCCTTTATCTGAAAAAATGATCAGCAGTAGTTTATCATGCAAAGCAACCACCTGTCGTGGCATGCGGGTAAGTGAGACTGCATTGACTACGCTGTGCTAGCTCTAGCTGACACAATCCTCTCTCTCCTACAGGCTGAACGGACTGTTCGTTCAGAAAGGAAGAGGCGGGACTCGTTTGGGATGTTCGATGGCTATGACAGCTGCAGTGAGGATTCRAGCAGTAGCTCGAGCTCKGAGGACAGRGATGAAGAGGTGCCCTCCCTCCCTGCCAGCCTGCCCATCATCAAGACCAACGGCCAGGTCTACACCTACCCCGATGGGAAGGCAGGAATGGGTTAGTAGTACTGTGGCTGCCTCTGCCTACTGAACATAACTGCTGATGGTGTTATTACAGGGTTGAATTGAGATTTTAGCATTCTATTATATGGCCATCTCTTCGACTGAACAGTACTCACACCTCGGTATCCCTCCGTGTGTGTGTGTATATATATATATATGTGTGTGTGTGTGTGTGTGTGTGTGTGTGTGTGTGTGTGTTTCACTCTCCTCAGCCACCTGTGAGATGTGTGGGATGGTGGGAGTGAGAGATGCTTTCTACTCCAAAACCAAGCGCTTCTGCAGTGTATCCTGTTCAAGGAGCTACTCATCCAACTCTAAAAAAGCCAGCATACTGGCCAGACTGCAGGTAACATGCGAACTGCACTAAGTCTACTTCTATTGTCCTTGCATGTTCCTCTATAACCACCATTTTAAGTTCAATTGACATTGAAAAGGTGTGAAAACAGGTTGTATTTATTTCATTTGAATTCCTTCCTCTGTGTATCATCCTCTGTGTATCTATAAGTAGCTATGTTTCCATTAACTGGTCCAGGGATTTTTTGTTGTTGTTGTTGACATTTAGAAAGTCCGTATAGAAAATAGATGCAACAGTTGCCTGCTACAGTTTCCATTTAACTATCTTGTCGATTTAAAAACGTCTGGACGTAATGACGTTACACCAAAAAAAGAATACAAATTAAGTGGTTAAAGTGTTAACATGAACCGTTTAGGCAAATTGAGCATTAATAAATTGCTGACAGGCTATATGCCCTCCCACCTATGTGTTTCATGTCTCAGGTAGCCCGCGAAAGCCAGCATGGATATACTGCAATAATTGACTAATATTTGTCATATTCTAATAATTATCATGTTCCAATGTATTGCAACGGTGAAAAAATAGAATTTGTCAGCAATAGGTATTTAGAATTAAATGTTGAGTGGATCGTTTTTGACATCATGTGCCCCACGAACATTGAAAATGATTTGGCAATCCTTTTTTCAAAAAAGTTTCCATCATAATTTGTCACAATAAAGAAAGTTAGACAAAAAAATCCATCCCAGTCAAACTGATACAAATGTTGTTGATCTTTAGAAAATGTATTCTATAATCTGCCGTTTCCTTTACACACGTCGCAATGATTTCTTTTGTCGAATAAACCTTGGACAAAGGAAACCTGCCTGGCTTGTATGGTTCTTCTTCTATCTCTCTCAATATTCGTCACTTTATTATTATTTTCAAAGGGTAAACCACCAACGAAAAAGGCTAAAGTATTACAGAAGCAGCCTCTCATGGCGAAGTTGGCTGCCTATGCCCAGTACCAAGCCAACCAACAGAATCAAGTCAAGTCAAAAACAGGTAAGTTCCATGTAAAAAGTCCATGACACGTGAAATGCATTTATTACCAATTACAAATGACAACAATGACAAATGACTACAGTATAGGTGCAACAGTCTTCAAGGATGATTCTACTAGGACTAGATTGAGAGGATGTCTTTCACACTGTAAATAAAGAAGGTGATGATAATAAGGTAGTCGACTTTTGTTCTCTATCTCTCACGACGATACTTGTGGCGGTTGCAGTGATTCCTGTGAAAGGCTTTGATTGGGGACGCTACATAGGCACCGGCGACATTAACGGGGCACCTGTCGGCTGTTTCAAACATGTAAGCAACGCTCAGCTCAAACACTCCAAAGGGTTGCTGATGAAAAGTGACAGTGTGTGGAAGTCAGAAGATGTAGACACAGCCAATGTGGTATGTCTTAACTGACATTATGCTTTTAAAGTAGAGATCACGCTCAGTGGATGAATGATGCAAGCATCTATGGTTGCCTCTCATGACGAGTGCTTATTAAGGGGCTAATATTACAATAAATACGAAGTCATTGAATTTCAGCTTGCGCCTTTCTTGTTTGTTATAAAGAAGTAGATTGTGTGTTGATTGTGTTGATGTGTTGATTTGTAACCCTGTAAGACTTTTTATGCTCCAGTACAATGAAACTCAACAGAGCAAGTATGTTGGAATATACACTACCGTTCAAAAGTTTGGGGTCACTTAGATATGTCCTTGTTTTTGAAAGAAAAGCAACAAAAAAATTTGGCCATTTAAAATAACATCAAATTGATCAGAAATACAGTGTAGACATTGTTTATGTTGTAAATGACTATTGTAGCTGGAAACGGCTGATTTTCTTATGGAATATCTATATAGGCGTACAGAGGCCCATTATCAGCAACCATCACTCCTGTGTTCCGATGCCACGTTGTGTTAGCTAATCCAAGTTTATCATTTTAAAAGACTAATTGACTCTGCCTAATGATCAATTAGCCTTTTAAAATGATAAACTTGGATTAGCTAACACAACGTGGCATCGGAACACAGGAGTGGTGGTTGCTGATAATGGGCCTCTGTACGCCAATGTAGATATTCCATTAAAAAATCTGCCGTTTCCAACTACAATAGTCATTTACAACATTAACAATGTCTACACTGTATTTCTGATCAATTTTATGTTGTTTTAATGGACAAAAAAATGGCTTTTCTTTCAAAAACAAGGACATTTCTAACTTTTGAATGGTCGTGTACCTCATCCCTATTGACCCATCGAACAGTGTGATGAAAACAATGTTGTTTTTGTTGTTTTTTACATTATTGAAGCTGCACTAATTGTGAGGATAGGTGAACATGAAGAATATTAGCTTGCCATGATGAGTTTGGTTGTTTTAATTAACAGCTGTCCTTTTTGAGTGGACATATTTGTATTGTGATGATGTCATTCTCTGTGTTCAGCATGTGCTGTCTTCTCTGCCTTAGGTTCCCATGGGAACTTCTTGGGGTGACCTTGCAGAAGGGGTGAGGGTAGAGGTGCCCAATACAGACAGCGGCCTGCCAATGAAGGTGTACTGGATAGCAGGAGTTATCAAATTAGCAGGTAACAAAGCAGCCCCAGAGAATCGTCTTCGCTCTAAAATGCACCTGGTTGGATTCATAGATGACGGTGTACTTTCTCTGCATTCATCAAACTCTGTTTACACATAGACATGTTACACTTAGATGTAGCCTACACACAATGTTTGGAAACTTAGATACTTCTCTCATCCATAATACTCCTATGATTTAGATTTTTAATGGTATTTCAGGAAAAAAAGAATCTGAAAATCACAAATAAGGTTCAGTGGTTTTCCTAATTTTAAAACATTGTGTTTCTCTCCGCAGGCTTTAAGGCACTGCTACGGTACGAGGGGTTTGATGGTGACTCTGGCAGGGATTTCTGGTGTAACATCTGTGTCCCTGACATCCACCCGGTGGGGTGGTGTGCAGCGGGAGGAAAGCCCCTGGTTCCTCCCAAGTGTAAGACTAACAGCGAGAATAGTACTGTACTTTGTTTTGCCAAGATAAGGATATAGGCTGTGCTACAAGTGTTGAGTCATTTATCATTTCTGACCGGTTTGAGAGAATCCTTTCTAACCTTTGCCAAACGTTGTCTGACTGTTTCACCTTAGCCATTCAGCACAAGTGCACCAACTGGAAAGCGTTTCTTGTGAAATGCCTAACAGGAGCAAAGACTCTACCTATTGATTTCTCCACCAAGGTGAGCTCCAACTCTACATCACAAGACACTCCAACACCTCACTCATAGTACAAACATGCATCAAATATCAATGTGAAAAGATGAATATGCTTGTATTATTTCCACAAATGCAACACTAATAACCTTATGGCACTACCAGTACAAACATGAGTTGCATCTATTATTGTAGAGTGACATATTCTATAATGCCTAACTGGATTGTCAGGTAACCTTGTAGAATCTTCACCTCCTCACCCTTCCTCAGGTGCAGCAGAGCATGCAGTTCCCCTTTAAGAAGCTGATGCGTGTGGAGGTGGTGGATAAGACTCACCTGTGCCGGACGCGGGTGGCCCTGGTAGAGCAGGTGATCGGAGGTCGGCTTCGGCTCGTCTACGAGGAGTGCTCGGACGGCTCGGACGACTTCTGGTGCCACATGTACAGCCCACTGATACACAGCATCGGCTGGTCCCGCGGCATCGGACACCGCTTCAAGAGATCTGGTCAGTGACATAGTGGGGAGGGCAAACGGGACTAGGCACGCGGGTCTTACACATAAGGGTAAAGATTTGCTCGGGGTTTAAGGATCCTGAAAAGTTCAACATAGATGAAACGCTTACAGGCACTTTAAGATTCTAGTTGTTTCAGGTGTTTCAAACGTTGATGATATTATTGTTTCAGATGTTTCAAAGAAACTTGATGGCCAAGTAGATGCCCCAGGGCAGCTTTTTGCAAAGGTGAGTTCAAATAAATGTTTCAATCTGCCACTTGACTCAGTTGATTCAAAGATTCTTCTGGTCTCTGACATTTTGTTTGATACGCGGCACAATCTCTCTCAGGTGAAGGATGTTGACCAGAGCGGGGAGTGGTTTAAAGATGGCATGAAGCTGGAGGCTATTGACCCTCTGAATCTATCAGCTATTTGTGTTGCTACTGTCAGAAAGGTAAGCCTTATAATCGTGACGAGAAATATGACTGACAGAGAAATAAGGGAAGTAAAGACAAATGAACTTGCACATGTAACAGATTTGTACAAATTCACGCTCCCTGCCTTCTCTTCCTCCAGGTCTTGGCAGATGGATACCTCATGATTGGAATTGATGGTTCCGAGGCGGCTGATGGTTCTGACTGGTTCTGCTATCACTCCACCTCTCCCTCTATCTTTCCTGCTGGATTCTGTGAAATCAACACAATTGAACTCACCCCTCCACGTGGTACATACTGAATTACATTACATTGTGTGGTAAAAGCATKATCACAATTGTCTATTTGAGTTTATTTGTAGTARCAAGAGAGTGCYCACCACTGATTCTCACCTCACAGTGGCTATTTCAATTGGCCAGCCAGTTGCTGTTACTTGTAGCCTCAATAAGTAAGTCTTTTCTGCAGGGTACACAAAACTCCCATTCAGATGGTTTGACTACCTCAGGGAAACGGGTACAGTGGCAGCTCCGGTGAAGCTCTTTAACAAGGTAACCTTGTTCAGCTTTTGGTCTGCTAGCTATTTTGCCTGTTAGTTTGTTTTGGCTCTTTACTTTTGTTCTCAGTCTGTTAGTTGGACTGAATTTGTTGTCAAAACCAACTACTTGCTTGTCTGAGTAACCCTTTACATTTTTCACCTGTTGGATTTCATCTATTTGATTGTTTTTGCACTTTGGCTTTTTCAATTTGCTTGATTTCTCTCAGTAGTGTAGTCGTTACAGGATATTAGTCCGAAATAAGGATGACCAAGCGCATCTGAGTGCAGTGAAGTTAAGAAAGACTAGTAGCCCACCAATGTACAACGTCGTATGCTTGTAGTTGTAGTGTTATGAGAAATTCCCTGAGTCCACCAGCTGAATGTCCCCTTCTCTTTCTTGACTCTGAAGGAGGTTCCAAACCATGGGTTCCGCCCTGGCATGAAGCTGGAGGCTGTGGACCTGATGGAGCCCCGGCTGGTGTGTGTTGCCACAGTGACACGTATTGTACATAGACTGCTGCGCATCCATTTTGACGGCTGGGAGGACGAGTATGATCAGTGGGTGGACTGTGACTCACCTGACCTCTACCCTGTGGGCTGGTGTCAGCTGACTGGCTACCAGCTACAGCCACCAGCTGTGCTCTGTGAGTTTTATTGGGATTTTTCAGCATTTATTCACAAAGATAAAGATGGACAAAGATACATTCTCGTAGTGCAATGTCTGCACTCGTTCTAGTCTAGCCCCAAATAACCTTTTGGGAAACAAAGTCAGATTTTTCATTAAGGTCATCCAAATGACCTTGACTGTAATCTCCCAAATAACCAAAACTACCAATACAGGTGGAACTGCTTTGAAACTGCCAATAAATGCAAAACAAAAACAACCAAGAGAAACAGTCAAAACATCCAACTTCATTTAACCAAAACACAGAAACCTTCAGATAACCAAAACATTGTGACTTTAACACAAACCTTTCATCTGAAATTAATTCTAGTAATGTAGGAAAAATGAGCTAAAGCATTGGCTTTTTAAAAAATGAGTTGAGACGAGCTGTGCAACACGAATGTATGAATGAATGAGTTGTTCTCCGGTTTGTGCTTTTTTTCCAGCCTCTAGAGAGCTCCCTCCGAGTGTGACAAAGCAGAAGAAGAAATCCCAGCAGTACAAAGGCCAAAAGAAAAGTAGGTCATCCATCCCCTCGTTTCGCCCCATGCCTCAGCCCCCTCCCCCTGCACCCTCCCCCTCTCGTTACTGCCCCTGTGTGTCCACCTCCTCCCATGCACACTCCCCTTTCCCTCTTTCTTTCTCTATTTAAGGGCAAAGCTGCACTCGCCACGGCTCTTCGCGATTCTTTCTCTGCGGGCATCTCTATTCACACCAAAACAGAGCATTGAAACCAAGTCAAAACTCTCCTACACCGGATTAATTTTCGTACCAGTGTGAAGCTGTCATTAGAGGATTAGACCTCAGGCTAAAGAAAAATCTTCAATGCCTGCAATAAAATACAAATTATTTGATTATGTAGATCTTTTTATGGTATGCTTGGTTTTTATATGTTCATTCAGTCTTTGTTAGTCATGCCGGACATTACATCAAGCTTTTCCTGAATAATATTTTTACCTAAATTGGAATATTTAAATTTGACCTTATTGATGATTAATAACACTTAAGTAGTCACACGTCAAAAGAGCAAAGGCATAAGAAACATGACAAAGTAACAGAAGAGCTGATCAACCATTTGACCTTTTGTCTTGGTTTTTAGAGAGGAAGATCCCCATTGGTAAGAGACCTGTGAGTTTGTCGGGGGTGGTATTGAGTGGAGTGCCCCAGAGGAACCTATCTGGAGACGAGAACATGACCCCGCCAGACTACCCATCTCCTCCCACGCCAGCATCTGCCTCTGGGACTGCACAGCCTCCTTCGGCAGCCCAGGAACTCAGCCCCAATGGAAAGCCAGGTAACCTAAACCAACCCGCTAACTGAACTCAAATTAGAAACTCATGTTAAGCCTGGTAGTTGGGTAGGGATGTCCCCTACTGAAAGAGAATGGTGTAGTAGGTCAAGTACTCTACCCCATCTTGAACAAGGCAACTTATTTTCTCCGTTATCTCCCGAGTTTTATAATTCATCCTCTCCTTCCTGTTTATTTTCATACTTCTATACTGGCCCTCTTTCCTTTCGCAAGGGGTGACGCTGCAGCTGAAGGAGGAGGTTCAGGAGGCAGACGAGTTCCCCTTGCCGCAGGGCACAGCCTCCGACCTGGAGAGCAACGGCTCCGGCGGCAGCTACTACATCAAGCAGGAGACCTGAGCCTCCATGGGGCACTGCTGCACCCACCAACGGAGGGCCAGCCTGGGGGAAAGAAGGAGCCAGTCCCCTCCCTCTCCCTCCACAGCACCAGAGACCATGGCCCCTGGGTGGCATCCCCACAATATTAACATGGAAGGTCACCAGGGGGCTCCAAGCTGTGCCCATAGAGACTTGGGACAGAACGACTCAAAGACTAGTTCCAAACAGACCGCGCAAACGGGGAGAGGAGTGTAGAGAATAAAGGGAAAAAGATTGGTGCGTGAACGACAATAACTTTACGTTTCACTTCAGTTTTTTGTACTTCAACAACAAAAAAAGTTTTAATACGATTTTTTTCTAATCCGATATCTTTTTGTGCATCTCTCTTATTCATTACTTTGAGGTAGGGTAATCTTTTGATGGATAAACTGTGTGATGTTTGTGTATATATATAATCCGATTTTCCAAAAAACAGGGTGTATGTATGTAGGTATTGAATGGACTAAACCTTACTGGTATAAAACAATCACTCAGATATAAAGTAGAAACACCCCACCAATCAGCTTCATACCAGTTCCGCACATTCAACTAAGATTTGAGCAGCTTACCACATTCTCTGGATCTTGCGGTCCATTTGTGTGATAGCCAATAATGACTTACAGCTATCACTGGGACATGGGAGAGACCCAAATCTTTAGTTGACCCTTTTCTATCACTATATTTACCATGCCTTATTTAAAATATGTTTACAAATATTACTCCTCTTGGCCAGATGATTGCAGGCAAATTTTGTTGTCAAATCTAAACAATTCTACTATTTAGTTCTATCACGGTTTACTACACAATGATATGCAAACCTTGACTCTTGTGTCAAGTAATAGAGATCTATGTGAAATGTTTTATATCTAACGTATAGCATTATTCTACATGAATTATGTCATAATTCAGAGCGATACTATAAATATGAGTAGAGGAAATATTCAAGTCACTGTAACAGTTGGGATGTGTTTCATCACTACCATCAACAACACGAGAACCGTTTATCTAGAGAATTTACTGTCTTTTTAAAAGAAAAACTTCATCATAATGCTGTTTGCTCTACCTCTTTTACAACTTTAATGTAATCTCCTGTTGCAAGGTTTTCAGATTCTGGTCTAACCATACGTAAAGGGGATTTTTCATTACAATTTAAATCACTTTGACAGCTATGTGTGCATATTTCCTAGTAAGTGATTGGTAGGCCTGGGCTAAATTGTCATACTCACTGACTCATGATCATACATTATATTCATAGGCCATCCTTTCATTGGGAGATATTAAATGAATATCAATATTGATTTATAAAACAAAATATATCACATTAAATGTGTATTTATGAACAAAGCATGCAGTATATAACAGAGCCAATTTACAAACATGATATGGTGATTTATTTTGTGCCATATGAGAAATTAAAGAGGGATTATAATTTACATACTATATAAACTAATGACTGCACTCCGTTGTCTCACTTTATATACCAGTAAGGTTGACAATTTACTCTCAGGAAATCTTAGGGTATTGTATTATAGGCTTCTTCTTCGTTGTTAAGGTTATTGAGAAAGGTGTTGTCATTGGCTGTTGGCATGCTGGAATTAGACTTCAGAGATTGATGTGGTCAACAGTATTAATAAAATGTGTTAGTCCAAGATTGGTTGTAAAGTAAATGTGTCACTTGGTAAACCATCTCACTAATGTAGAGACCTATTTGATTGTGATACAAGGTCCCATTTTAAGTGGATTTGTCATATATTCTGTCTCTAGAGGTAGGATTACCCTTCTGTATGTCACTGTTTGATAATGTGTAGGTGTTTGGTTTGAACTTATTTTTTTTTCTCAAAAATGTTCAGTTAAATGTTAGCTCTGTCGATTTGTCTTACTGTTGTTACTGTATGTTTCAATGTCTGGTCCTGAGTGAAACTCAAACTAGTATTACAGTCTCAATGAAAATGTACATTTTACGCGCTGGCTGGTGTAAACCAGCTCAGGTGACCTTGGTGATGCCAAAGATTGCCTAAGGTCACTGTCAAGCAATAACGTCTTATCACAGTACTCTCCTAACGTTACATTTTACCCTAAATGTCATAATAATGAACAAGGTTTGACAGGCACACAGTAGCTAAATATATGGTAAAGAGGCATATCTCTGGCAAATGCACCCCAATTTCACCCTACATCAGGTTTGGGAGACAGTGAGATCATAAGCTTTTAGCTGTACTTTCACTCAAACTTCACACTGTGCATCAAAGACTGGATGGTGGAAATATACATGACATTATGTTAATATATGGCATGACTGTTTTGAGACGACAAACATTGTCTCCGTCGTCCTTGTAACACAAATGTTAGACATGAGAATTCATGGTATTTGAATGAAGAAAAAAATAAACGCACAAATGGACTCACTATAGGGCTACACTATTCTGATCATGACGTTCATTGATTTCAAATGCATTATTTCATCAATATAAGAAAAGACTTAGAGGGTGTGTTTGTTGAAACCAAAATATGTGCATGCAGCAGTGTGAACATCATGTCCTCTTGTGCTTAACTAGTTGGTCTTGGTTTATGTGTAACTGTTGGTCTTTGCACTAACACAGGTCTGTGTGTATGTGTGCTTGTTTCTATTGTGAAACCCGTTCATCATATCGTCTTTGTATTCTGGTGCTATATATATATATTTGATAAAATCATAACCTTTTAAGAATGAAATGATTTTCAGAAACTGTGACCATAGTGGAGAAACGCAGTTCTCTTCTCGTATTTTGGATACAACTATAATGAAAGATTTGTAATGAATTAACTGTCAAAACACAACAAAAAAACATCCAAGTATTTCGTTTTTGTTCCTTGGTTTCCATGGTAAATGTGCTGTGAACATGAAGTTAACTAAGCTACAGTATATCAACTACAAAAGTTTTTTTTAAATATGTATTTGAAGATATTTAGATGTTTACTTTCATTTAATATTTTTAATGAATCTTGCAGCATGTTTGTGGAAAAAGCATTAATGTAAAATAAATAATTCACAACTTTTTTTACACTGCATAAAAGTACAGTATTGAGAAGCTAGTGTCCATTGTTTCGTTAACCACACCAGTCATAGCATGGATACTTTGGGATTGATGTCCTTTATCTACTTCCCCAGAGTCAGATGAACTCCTAGATACCATTTTTGTGTGTGTCTCGTAGGAAGGAAGTTACAGGTGGTTTCGTGAGCCCTCACTGACTGGAAATCTATAGGATCTGCTAGCATGCTATGACTGGAAGTCTATGGGATCTGCTAGCATGCTATGACTGGAAGTCTATGGGATCTGCTAGCATGCTATGACTGGAAGTCTATGGGATCTGCTAGCATGCTATGACCGGAAGTCTATGGGATCTGCTAGCATGCTATGACTGGAAGTCTATGGTGTCTAGCATGCGCTAAAGTTTCCTGAGCCAATGCCAACTTACTTCACTGGACAAATACACTTCATCCGACACTGGAAGTAGACAAAAGGGCCTCCCAAAATATTGTTCTTTCAAGATGTAAAGTAGCGGTTCACAATGAATCATGCATTTAATCTGGATTTAAATGTTGCTGGAGTGCCCTCAAATCAGATTCACACCTAAAACTCCAGGTGGGTGCAATTAAGGGAGAACACAAAACCAGAACGCTCCAAACCTCAGGGTAAGAGTGTAATACCCCTGCTGTAGTGAACGTTAAAGTTGAGCCAATGCAGCATAGGGAAACGGACAGCTTCGACAACTGGTGTATTGTCAACATCCAGAACGCAGTTAATACCTTCCCATTTCTGTACTGTTGACCAAACAGGCTCAAGTTAATGTCTACCAAAACATCCCATCAGGCAAGCCCCACTGATGGACACTTTCTACACGGTGAATTGGGTTGACACAATTAAGTCTACCCACTGCTGCCACCGCTCACTTTTAGATGGCCCCCCAAATCACTGGAGTATACTCAGCAATGCTATAGGACACCCTGAAGGGAAATGCCTTAAATGGCATGTACATAACATCTTGCAAATAGTTATTTATTGAAATAATTTTCCATGGCATGCCTTGCCATTTGTTATGAATATATTATAGCCCCTTCACTAGAGGCCCACATGCACTGAATTTCTTTACTTAAATCTTGAAAAGCTTTGGCAAGAGTTGAAAATGGCTGTCTAGCAATTAATTTTTTTTAATAATGTGCAAATATTGTACAAGCCATGTATACAACGCTTGTAAAGAATTACCCAGGGGACAGAACCAATTAATGCTTTTATCAAACTTTCCCAGTCCCCTACTAAAGCCCCTGAACAGTTTCAAAGTACACTAGGAAGCTTCACGTACTCTACTCCATGATTTTTATTGACATTATTTTTAAGTGCTCTGAAGTCAAAATGTACATAAACAAATTCCAGATTACAGCATTCAGAATGGGTTTGATGGGTGAGGAGAAAACTATTCCAGTTTCATTTTATTTACTCATACAGGAATCCATTTTGGCAGCTCTTGTACTCGACCATCTCCTCTGGCTTGAACCACAAGGCGATCTCCTTATTGGCACTGTCGAGGGAGTCACTGCCGTGGATGATGTTCCTTTAACGGCAAATGAAACAAAAATCAGCAACTCCGCATCATGGGCTTGAGGTTTATTGGAACTACAGTCAGCAGGGTATATTACATTCCTTAATACATGCCAGTTCGATTGTACAAAATGCATTAAAGCTTGATTGCATCAGATTCCTGTCCAATGATTCTTACTCAGGTTGCACCTCTTGTTGGTTGAGCACTTACCAAATCAGATTCTGTATAAACAGGCATCAGTGGACACATACCTGCCAAGCGTGATGCAGAAGTCTCCGCGGATGCTGCCGGGCTTGGAGTCAGCAGGGTTGGTCTCTCCCAGCATCAATCTACCGTTCTTCACAACGTTCAGGCCTTCCCAGATCTGAACGCAAAGGAGGGGTAAAATGGCACATTGAGAGCGGAACAATTCATTATGTCACAACCACTGATAAAGAGTATCGGAAGTATTGTGGTTCGGTGGCTTTAGCAGTGAACCACTATGCATCAAGCAATGAGCAAGCATTTTCAAAGGCGATGTGCGTAGTGCACATGTTGGAAGGATAGTTACCATGGCAACAACGGGACCGGAGTGCATAAAGGCGCAAAGGCCGCCATAGAAGGGCATGTCCTTCAGGTCAATGTAGTGCTGCTTGACGTGGTCCTCAGATGCCTGCAACCCCCCCAAAAAATTGTTCAATGTCTCAAAATCAATATTAGCAGTTAATAGGTTTAAACAGCAATTAGCACCGCTGAATAGACAGATATTCACATACCTGGATCATCTTCATGGCCACAAGCCTGAAGCCCCTCTGCTCAAAGCGCTTAATGATATCTCCCACAAGCCCCCTCTGGACACCATCGGGCTTGATGGCAATGAAGGTACGTTCGGTGTTGGACATGGTGCTGCAACAAGAGGATATTCGATATTGAGTAACTAAAGATGGCAGTGGGCCGTCAGTGAAACACATTAACAATGGACAAATGGCATAGTTTGTCTAGGAGATTCAAACATGCTTTTAAAATGAAATTGCTGAATTAGCTGGAGTAAGCCAGGCCATTGCACAACACCTCAACCTTTGATCAATGTACAGCGCTTCAATGTCACCTAGAATGCTATGGAGTGAACAGATGTACCGGTACTGTAACTTGTGGCCAAGGACAGTACAAATCTATTCTCATCACCCATCCTCCGGAAAGTATTCCCACATACCAAATACCCCATAGGCATGGAATGGGTATGAACAATTTGCTTTCGTTGCCAACATGCAACTCATGTTTCATACATGGGCAAACGAGTTTGTTTTACTGGCATTGTAGCGTAATTACTGTCGCGCAAAGTGACCTCATGCTTTAGTTTTGTTAGGTTGAGATATATTAAAAGGTTCACTACATTCAACTGCTAACATATGCTGCAGCAGTGTGACAGCGCAGTGTTGAACTGTCCGTTGTAAACGTCACTTCAATGACTAAGAAGATTGTAATTCATAAATCTTTACCTGTATTAAAAAAGTCATCTAAGATCACAACCACACCCTGCGGAACCATACGAATTGTAGTTACTCGATATTATTACATCACGATGGCCTGATTGTTGAATAGGCCTAGCGTTTGACAGTAAACAACGAAGTGGCTAGTTAATTGGCTACGTCCAGATTTAATACAGATCTGTGTGTTTAACCGGCATTCATTTCACTTTCAAAGAGAGTTAAGGACGCTAGCAGCGCCATGAACTTGAGCACATTCCATTGTTGAAAGCGGCCATATTTGGTAGATGCCATGCCACATGGCCCGGCTTTCCACTGTCGTTAACGAAATAAACTCCAAGTAGATTAAAGTCTGGCTTAATTGTAAAGTACTTCTCACCTACAAATGAGTTTATAGTAACAGATAATTGGCTTATGGTAACCTGTAAGGCTAAGCTAATTAGCCATGTGAATAAGCAAATTTCACCCCGCAAATCAGTCACGTTTGGTGAAACTGAAATGGACAGCCCCGGTGGTGTTTTCTAACGCGTTACATTTTCAATTAACTAGCTACAAACTACAGCAAGTCATTGGTTTACTATTAGGATGGGACTTAACTGTCACTCAATGCATGTCAATTATCTGGCTAACTTAGTTGGGTAGAAACGGGTGAAGAACCACGCCATTACGTGGCATGCTAGCTAGCTAGTCAATGCGAAAGGCAGAAAACAAGCGACGTCCACCAACTTCCTAAAACCATGAAAGGAATAGAACCGATAAAGAAACGCAAAACACAACGCTGTGATTAAACGCAAAATCAAGGGCGTTGTGGCCCCACCATTCAAGAAGCATACCTTTAAAGTTGCGTTGTTGAGACTGA
Source organism: Salvelinus sp. IW2-2015 (assembly GCF_002910315.2). Classification (NCBI taxonomy): domain Eukaryota; kingdom Metazoa; phylum Chordata; class Actinopteri; order Salmoniformes; family Salmonidae; genus Salvelinus; species Salvelinus sp. IW2-2015. The sequence continues at coordinate 7,691,985 of NC_036860.1, forward strand.
CAGAAGACCCGTGAGACAACCGTTCTGTGAAGGGTAACAATCAGTGAGGACGAAAAGATGTTGAGAGCTAGTTTATAAAGGCTGCGGAGTGAATGGGTGGGGCTTGGATGAGGTCAAAAATTGATTGACATGTTGCGTGTCTTTTAATCATCCATGTTCTTCTGTGCATTCTAGCGCAACACAACAGTTAATGGTGTGCCTGATATCCATATGTGCTGTCAAATATTCGAGTCGAGACAATGGTTAATATCAGCACACTAACCAAAACGGTATCTGTTGCAAGGGGTGTGTGGGTTTTGAAATGGGTGGACATGTTTTATTTTTGATCAAAGAAACAGGTGTAGGTGTAAATATATCAGAGCCTCACATTTTACAAACACACTATGAAACTATTTTCCTTTACATATTTTATGGATGAGGTCTGCTTGTGGTGGCCGAAACATATGTTTTATGAGGCAGAATTGATTTGTCTGGAAAAGTGTCTAGTCTGGTATCTGTTGATGTCATTTAAGCAATAATTCCTGAGAACCCGGGAATTATTGTGTGACAACTCACGACAAGGGCTGTTTTCATTCTTGATTTTGCCGCCACCTGCTGACTGTTGCAGTTAGCGCACAATGACGTCCGTGATGTATATCTATTACGTCATACGTGATCATGTTTGAAATAGATCAGATAACATTTGAGATCAGATAACATTTGACCATTCGTTCAGTCATCAGGTTGGTTTAGTTGGTGGTCGAAAATGTATTGTCCCGCATTTTATTGCAATGTCTTTATTTAACCTTTATTTAATTGTGCCATCCTTTTTTAAAGCATTCATTTGTGATACAACTGGAGAGAATATGGAGAAGAAATAAGTTGAGGTAGGCATTGTTTTTTTTATAGAGATGTATTTTATTATATTAAAGATAAGTCTTGCCATCTGCCAAAGTCAGAAATAGTGAGTAATTGGGTAAAGGTGATCGCCAAGGTGACACTGTGCATAGGACTTTCTGATGACATTCTGGGGTCAGAGGTCAAAGGTTATACAACCTTTTGATAAATAATGTAGGCTAATAAATGAGTTTGGGAAAGGTGATATGTAAAATCTCAGTCACAGGAGACTGAAGCAGAGAGAGAGAGATGGAGGACAACCTGTCCTTGGCACGTAGAAGCTCCTCCTCAGAACTCAAATTCTTAGGGGAGGAGATGATTGAGAAGTAGGTTGCTCTTTGTCTTCCCCATACTTACCTCCTGTTCTCTATGCTGTATGTTCTGCAACTGACCAAAGAACAAATCAGAGGGTGTGTTTGTGGTGTACATGTATATAGGCTAGTCCTGTAGAGGTCAAGGGTTAGATAGTTTTAATAATTAACAGTACTCATCTATTTACCCCTTTTGCAGGCAATGGATTATCTTGACTGACAATATCCATGAAAGGGTGAGTTAGTGTTAGCTCTGGAATTTCTAACATCAGGAACACGGTAAAATACGCTCTGGGTACGTACATACCAAATGGTGCCATTTTCCATATACAGTGCCCTACTTTTGACCAGAATCCTATGGGCCCTGGTCAAAAGCAGGGCACTATTTAAGGAGTAGGGTGCCATTTGGGACATAATCTAGATCAGGGATGGGCAACTAGCGGCTGCAGATCCCCTTTTGTAAGCCCATGGATCAATAATAAATAATAAAAATAGGAACTTAGTTGGGGTCTCAACTTATTGTTGAGAGTTCGAATAGTAGAATACACAAGGTGCAATTAAAAAATGTGGTTTTGCATCAGCAGTTTTTCTCTTTCTGTGTCAGTCACTGATAGTCACTCAATTAGCCCATTTCATTTAAAATGTAAATTAAAACATTTTTGGTGGGGTAAGTTAGTCTAACGGCAAGCTATCGAAACTTGTAGTAGTCAAGGTCGAATTACCGACTGGGCGTGGGGGTCATTGATTTTGTTAATCACGCTCACTCAGATATCATATTTTTCTCTCTGTCCGATGGCAAAATTAGTAGAATTGAATGAAAGTAGTTAGAAAATTAAAAGATGTTCTCTCTGCCCCATGGCAAAATGCGTAGTATTGCAGCAAACTTGCTTTAAAACGGCAACATTTTCTCTACTCCCCATGGCAAAATGTGTAGAATTGCAGGAAGGAACTCGAAAACTTCTCTCCACTGTCAAGAGGGGTTCCGCTAAAATCATTTACTCGCAAAGTGGGGGGGCAGGCCCAAACAAAATTTTACTTAGGGCCCCCAAAACGCAAGGGCCAACTCTGACTGCATGTGTGGGTATGGATGTGGGTATGCAGACCCGCGAGCCACTGCAGCCCCTCATGATGATTTCAGATTTTTTGTGGCCCCCACCCCTATAAAAGTTGTCAATCCCTGGCCTAGATATTCTATTCAAATACTACAGTAAATGTACCAGGAGCTGGCGAATCAGCACTTTGAGTCTAGACAATGGGAACCAGGTGAGCAGGCTTTATGTCTCAAAAACAAGATGGGAGGAAGTTGAATAGAATAGAATAACTTTATTTAATCAATTCAGTTGTGGCATTCAGATTAGGTAATAAAGACATGGGCCTAACAGCACAATGTAGACAGACTTAAGTGAATGTTAGATCTTGTTAGATTTTAGGACAACCTTTCCCGGCTGTTCTTTTACATTACAGTTCACTGTAGTTGAGGCTTATGCTAAGTGCAAGAACATTGTGTCATGTGTGAAGGAGGCCTCTTCAACAGTGGTGGTCCCTGCCCTTGATCTCAGCATGGATTTGCCCTGGGAATACTCATCATCATCATCTTCATCAACTTCCTCCTCCTGTTCTTCAGTCGTAATCAATGTAGCAGATCGGAAAGCTGCCCTGAAAGCAGCCCCCACATGCCGCAGTGTCAGATTCAGTCTTGGGCCAATTCATTGGCCAAGCGAGATCACTAGACATAGAACTGGTGTCAGCAGACGGAAACCAACTCCCTTCCCCTCCCTACTTTCGTATGTACCCCCCAGAAGCTTATTTCTCCCCATAATGGTTGAAACAGTTATTTTCTTCACTGTGTATAAATAATGACTTCTCTAAAATGTTTTATTTACACTGAATACAGATGTAGGATCTTAAGTTTGCTACAGCAGGAAAATAATCCTGCAGCAACAGGAAATGTGAATTATTATCTGGATTATAATTAAGACAGTTTTGTAGGGGTTGATAGTTTTTTTGTAAGGGAAAATCAAGTCAGAAATTTCAGAGTGGAAATGACACTTTGATATTGGACTCCATTCTGAACAGACTAGAAGATGATAAGCCTGATGTGGGTGAAGAGGATCATCTTCATGTGATGTCGGTCCGTGACGGCTACCAGGATGTCTCATCTAAAACCTCTCAGTGTAACGATAATCGTCTGGAGAAGGAGAAGAGGACCAAGGTGCAGCGTGGTAAGTGTTCATTATTTTAATAAAACAACTGAACAAAAACCGAACAGTCCTGTAAGGTGACGAAATACACTAAACAGAAAATAACCACCCACAAACAAAAGTGGGAAAACAGGCTACCTAAGTATGGCTCTCAATCAGAGACAACGATAGACAGCTGCCTCTGATTGAGAACCATACCAGGCCAAACACATAGAAATAGAAAACCTAGACCTACAACATAGAATACCCACCAACATCACAGACCAAACTAAAAATAGAAACATACAAAGCAATCTACGGTCAGGGCGTGACACTCAGGTTTGTATGGTGGTGAGTAATCAGGCGATGGACCCGCTGACCGATGACGTGTCTGCCGCGACCTCTGTGCATGGTAAGTAAAATGAACACTTTTCATTTATTTTATTTTGTAGTATGCACTAAATTGATGAACTCCTGTTATGTAGGATTCACTCATTTTGAGCTTAATAATTGTATTGCAATTGTGTTCATTGGATTTTCAAGATTGTGTATTATTGTAAAACATACACAACATAATCCTGAGCTTAATTATTTTATCTCTTCTGCCCCCAGATATTGTGCACAGGTCAGAGAGATGTCTCTCTCAGGCCACAAGTACCCACAGGTCCGGCACTAGCCAGGCCTCCAGTGACTTTGTTGTTGTGGACATGTCTGAGCTCCATTCCAACCGCCCTGACACTGCAATGCCTGTGAGGTGCACTTCTACAGCTGTTGCCGATACAGAGACTCGTCACGTCCCCTCTGCCAGAGTGAAGAAGAAGAGCCCAACGTTGCCAACGGTCAGTTTGGAGATCCATGTTTGGGGGTTTTGCCCTTCATTACGGCTGGAATAGAATCCAAAGCTAATGGGGTCAGAGTGAGACATTGTGGGGCGTCTAATGGAAGGATGAATTTACTCGGCAACAGGTGTTCAAGAGCAGAGTGGAACCAGAGAGCGACCTCACTCAAAAGGAGCTGCCTTCACAGCGTTTCAGCACCTCTCGAGTTGCGCTGGGTAAGCGACACACAATGATGATCCTTTTCTTTTAAAGCATTGCCAAGATGTGGCCAGTGGTCAGAGTGAATGCAGCTTTACTGAGTTTAATGCTGAGTTTTATTCATCTCTGGTCCCATAATGTTTTCTCTGATCAAGGCCACTGAGTTTGACGAACTGTCAGGCAAACATTGTAGCAACTCTTACATTTCCCAAGGTCAAAATCATTGATGCTGTCATTTTGATGTATTACCGTTTGTCTGGTTGGTTTAGACTGTGGTTGGAGAGAATGAAAGTACATTTGCCATGTTCAATTCTAATCCTGCAATGTTCTCTTATCACAGATGATGATCATGTTGTCCCATTCATTCCCCAACTTGAGGACGACCTGCCACCAGCACCTGCACAGGAGTCCCGTAATTGTCCCCTGTTGGTCAGGGTGTTCCGGGCCATTTCCAGAGCCATCTCGAAACCATTCAAGGGCTGTGCTTTTTGCAGGAAGAATTAGGAAAGGGTTAGCCATCAACATCAAATAAACAGTATTGTGTCTGCAGTCAAATTTAATAGACTCTCTTGACATGGATATTTGAGTAGACACTTATCCAGAGCAACTAGGGTTAAGTGCCTTGCTCAAGGGCACATCAACAGATTTTTCATTTAGTCAGCTTGAAGATTCAAACCAGTACCCTTTTGGTTATTGACCCAACACTTTTAACAACTAGGCTACCTGCCATCGCATTGGTTCTACCATATTGCTTATTCTTTTTTGATTCCTTCCTATCTGCAAACACTGAAGTGATAAGGGGTTGGCCCAACTGAACATTTCACACCAGATTTGTATGTTCCATTTACTGTGTTAAGAATATGATTTCAATATTTGTAATATACTTGCAAACTGAGAAGGTATTTCAAACTAGTTTTGTTTGTATTGACCTTGTTGAAAATGTGTTTAAATTATATTGAAACACAATATTAATACAATGAGTGGCTTTTTCAACACATTTAGATGCATATATTTCCAGTGGGGGAAGGGGTATGGTTTGAGGCCCATCATATTCTATACAGCTTCTCGGGAGAGGTTGCCAAGGTCAAAGTGGAGCTATTATAATCCTGCTGATCATACAGTCTTTGTAATGAAGAAGGGTCCATTAATAGGGGCTAGGGTCAGCCTGAGAGGTATCTGCTGGTTGGAGGCCAAGAGTGGGCTTGAAAATGGGTCATTGACAGTTGCTATTTAGAGCTTCTGCGTTCCCTTGCTCCTTCCGTCAATGTATATAATCCCTCTGTCTCTCTTGCACCCCTTTGATAGTTTGATTTATGATCACCTCTCTAAACCTGCAGTATTTTTACATAATAATTATCTTAACTATGGCCTATAGATGGAGGGGTACCAGGAGGGAAATGTAAGAGAATACAGATTTGTGTATGTGAAAATATAGGAACGTTCCCATTCCCAATATTGTATATTAAGATTATATTTTTCCATTATGTATGACTGTTATGCATTTTCTATGCATAGTCTTATATCTTTATTTTGTATCATTTGTATATGTCTCTTGCCTGTTTTTCACATACTTTCACACATACCCAATGATTACACTGATATGTACACTCTCAAAGAAGACATCAATAAATAAAGATTTATGAAATAGTAAGGAGCATTAAATTCAAAATAGATTTCCCCAAAACTTTTCATCAATGACAAATGCAAAATCTGAAGATCATTTTACAATCCATGCACAACAGGGCGCAAGTTTCTTTGCCAGAACGTTTGTGTGTAAAGAGAGAAAAATAAACAATTTATTCCGAGTTCAGGGGTCAAGAAAACGGAAACACGTAATAGCGTAATAGCGAATTTTGCGCGCATCCTGCGCTCAACCGCTGACTAATAGAACATGTACACTGTTGGAGCGTTGCGTGGGCCATGAGTTCTTCTCTGTGCACATACTTTGCAACTTTGTGAAATAGTGCAGCCGCACGTTCCCTTTTCTCACAACTAGCACAGCGTTGCAGCTACCCATGTGGAAAACATTGGGTGCATGAGGCATGTTATTGTAAAAGACTAGCGAACACATTTATGAGTCTACTGAATCTTGTTAAATTCTAGCGTATCCTGAAACAACGTATAATTCGTTTCATATGCTAAGGTTTAAACGATAAACATGGACAAAGTCGGTAAACACTCTAGAAAGGGGACAAAGACGACGAAGAGAGTCTCTGAACCAGAGCCTGACTACGAGAAAGAAGTGCTAAAAAGACGCAAAAACGCCAAGGCAGTGACTGTTTTGGGCGAAGAAGATGCATCTGTAAAACTTCTTGAAGATCTTGTTTTTGGTGCTGAAGATGATCTTGTGGAAAGGCTCGTGGAGGTAGGAATTAATTAGTTACATATGGGGTGTATTCATTACGCCGATTCTGTAGCAAAACGTTTCGTCTGTTACAAAACGTTTTTCAACAACTCCAAACGCTCTTCAACGTGACGTAAAATCTGTTGGGTTCTTAAACGGAAGTTGTAGTTACTTTTACCGGTTGCCATTCCAATCCGAAAAATCGGAGTAATGAATACACCTCTGATTCCATACAGAATGATGATGCTGCCTGCCAGATGCTCAGTGGATTATGTTGCCACATTGTCAGCATGGCATAGATATAAATCCAATATTGCTTGATAGTTAGTTACAACCAGGTAATAGACTAATCATCTCCAGTGTCATATATCCATATAATTTACTTTTAGTTTCATTGCAGTCAGTTTTTATCAAATCAATTTCTTGTCAACAGGACAGAGAGGATGGAGGTGCCACACTTCTGGATGATGACGATTCCAGCGATTCCGATGTAGAGAATGAAGCACGGCTGAAGGTTCAGCCAACCAGGACAGCAGTATGGGAGGATGAGGATGATGATCTGGAGGAAGAGTTAGTACCTGGGACTGCAGAAGTGTCTTATTGTGTCTTTTCAGCATTGATGTCATCATGTACAATGCTTCACACTTCATGTAACTACATTAGTTGTAGTCATGTAACCCTAATGTCAATTACATGGATATGTGAATCAAACATTGCTTGTATGGGCAGTTACTGGTGATATGCATCTTTCCCTTTTGAAGACGAATCTATACGTATCTAGATACATGGGCTCCAGTATGATATAGAAACCAGTGCTTGACCTGGACGGAAATAGCTTCCGGTACTCATTTTGGGTGCCGGTACTGTTTATATTTAGGTGCAGGAGCTCCCACAATACTTTTGAGCTAATATTCTATAAGATGAAGAGGAGCTCAAGCAGTAGAACATTTGAGGTGCCGGTACTCAGCTCCGGTGAGCTCCTACCCAAGTCAAGCACTGACAGGAATGATACGTTTTAGTTTGCAACGATTTGGTTTGATGAGAGGAACGAATCGATACGATTTGGTTTGATGTGATAATATTCGATGCTACATTTGCTACATAAACACGTTAATTTTCCATTCTAAATTCAAATCTGCTGCTGATGGAGCTCATGGGCTGGGCCTTTCTGAGCTGGATCTGTTCGAGCTGATGTGTGTAAATGTCTATGGTGTATGTAGTCACCTGAGCTGAGCCATAAGGGAGAATAGTGGGCATCTACCACCCCACTATTAGATTGGGGGCGGCTTTTTGCGTAGACATCTTGACAGAAAGGGTAGCAGAAGGTGAATGTGGAACTTTTGTTAAGCCTCGGTCACACCTACAGAGTCATTGTGCTAAACGGTAAGCAGCATCATCTGGATGTGTGCAACCAAAGTTCAACATTCACCTTTTGGTGTACCAAAATGCAATGACGCAATCCGTGTGGTCGAGGCGTTATTGGTCAGCGTGCGAAGCAGCGCTCAGTTTGACTAGGCTACTGATATTCCCTGGGGTTGTTCATCATGCAAAATGACTTGTAGATCCATTTAAAAATATATATATATATTTCACCTTTATTTAACCAGGTAGGCCAGTTGAGAACAAGTTCTCATTTGGCGACCTGGCCAAGATAAAGCAAAGCAGTGCGACAAAAACAACAACACAGAGTTACACATAAACAAACATACAGTCAATAACACAATATAGAAATCAGTTTACAGTGTGTGCAAATGTAGTAAGATTAGGGAGGTAGGCAATAACTAGGCCATAGTGGCAAAATTGTTACAATTTAGCATTAACACTGGAGTGATAGATGTGCAGATGATGATGTGCAAGTAGAGATACTGGGGTACAAAAGAGCAAAAATAAATAACAATATGGGGATGAGGTAGTTGGGTGGGCTATTTACAGATGGGCTGTGTACAGGTGCAGTGATCGGTAAGCTGCTCTGACAGCTGATGCTTAAAGTTAGAGAGGGAGATGTGAGTCTAGTTTTACTAGAATTTAAGAGCAGTTGGAGGCCACGGAAGGAGTGTTGTATGGCATTGAAATGCGTTTGGAGGTTTGTTAACACAGTGTCCAAAATCAATGACTGTCAACGCAGTTACATGCTTAGTTTGACAATGAAGGAGAGGAAGCATCAGTTTTCACAACAGATCAGAGTTATTTTCGGAAGGTAGAAAGAAAGTAACATGAGCAAAACCTTTTTAGTGAACTGACGATTCATAACGTTTGAGTCGATTTTCTGACCGATGCATGGTACATTTAGATCGATTTGTATCTTAAACATTGGAACCAGGGACCGATGCGTTTCGGTGAACCGTTACATCCTTAGTAGTTACGTCACTGTTTTTTAATTCATTCATGATATTTCCCTCCTGTTTGCTAGAGTGGACATGACACAACGGTTCCGTAGAGACCTGACCAAGAGTGACGCAGAGGCCAAGATGTCCAAACAGAAGTTACAGCAGAGGATGAAAGAACAGTACGTGGATATTAGTAACACAGACATGGAGTAAATAACACTGGGATCTGGTGGTTCAAACTCACACTTCCAACTCATTTTTGCCAGGTTCCAAAAAGCAATGGGTGGAATGCCGTCCTGGGCAGAGACAAAAGTCAAGAAAAAGAATAAGAAAAAAGGTAAACTCCCACATTTTGGTTATAAACATCTTCATGATCCATGTAATATGTTATGAGAGATGCCCCTCACTTATGATTACCTACTATATAATGGTGATATAGTGTGTACAGCAGGGTTCCCCAACTGACCGCGGGCTGAATTTTGGTCATTTTTATTTGGCCCTCCAAGTTTTCTGAAGTACATTACATTTTTGGACATAAAAGACTGTAAAAACACCCAACAAATTATTTTGATTTTAATTTTGAATATCCGTTCCAAAGTGTTCCCACGCATAATAGAGAGATACACACTGAGTCTACAAAACATTATGAACACCTGCTCTTTTCATGATATAGACGGTTTGAGATGATTCTTTTAATACAATTGTATATATGTTTGGGCTTCTTGCGGACAATTTGCAGTTCACAAATGATTTGTAATTATGTTCTGACCATCGGCTCAGGAAGAAAAATCGGCATGCGGCTGAATCTAGTTTGAGCCCTGCTATATAGTATACATTTGTGTCTTTTCAATAAAAGATGTCTATTTTCCAAAAACTAAAGATGACTCTGATGATGAAGATGGAGACGACCTGATGAGGAAGACGGGCAACTTTGTGGGCTCATCCGACAGCCTCCCCAAAGGAATCATACGGGTGAGTTCTGTTCTCCCATCATCTCACCACTACTACATTTGAGGTTAAGTTAGAGTAAAACATCCAGGTCTCTCTCTGACTGCAAAGGGGGACTCTAAACCAGAGTACTTTTAGAGGTTTGGGAGTTACAAAACCATTACGTTGTCCAGTATTAGATCATGTGGTTTTGTTTACATGTGATGCTAGTACATTTATTATGGATGTATTTAACTCTCTTGCAGATGAAGAAGTGCCTACACGCCAACAACGACCGGCCGTCTGTGGACAGGCTGACCACGGTGCAGTTCCACCCCTCTGCCCAGGTTGTCATGACAGCAGGGATCGACCAGTACATCTCTCTGTTCCAGGTATTCATTTTACTCATCAGCTACAGTCTTCTCTCAGTCATTCTTGTGGCAGTCATCATGAGACATGGTATAGGGAACGTCATATATCCTTAATAATATCCTCCAGACCTTTTTTTGACCATACAAACTAAGCACACACAAAAAAAAACTCGATGGACCACCAAACATCCTTACGGATGATTACTTGATGGTTATTTAGTAAATCTGTGACACTAACAGACAAGTTTGTACTAATATTAATTACCATCCACCTCACTCTAAATGTCCCTCCTTCCTCTCCAGGTTGATGGGAAGACCAACCCTAAGATTCAGAGTATTTACCTGGAGAAGTTCCCGGTGCACAAGGCCCAGTTCAGCGTGGACGGGGAGCAGGTGGTGGCCACCAGTTTCAGGAACAAGCTGTTCTACATCTACGACATGATGGAGGGCAAGGTCATCCCTGTCCACGCTGTCAGAGGTGAGGAGGAGGAAGCCATGGGGAGTCACTAGAACCCCAAGGCTGTTCGGTAGTAATCTAACCAGTTGGCTGTTAGGTAGTGACATAGCCTTTTATTACTAGGCTTGGGCGGTGTCGAGATTGTCAAACCTTCATACCGACCTTGTGCCATCCCAGGATATCCGGTAATACTGGTACTGAACACAAACCACGCTGAGCCTTTGTAAACCCGAAGGTTAGCAATGCTAACAAGTACATGTAAAATCTCAGTGCGAACATTTTATACAGTCTCTGATCCAAATGATTTGCAGGACAGACATCCCAACTCAGTTATACAAATAACAAGAAATACTACTCACGGTTCGCTGCACACACAAAACAAATATTAGACGGCAAGGCTTGATCCAGGAAGGGATTCTCTGCTGTTACTAAGAGAAGCTTGTTTTCTGCAAGAAGCTATATACAGTGGGGCAAAAAAGTATTTAGTCAGCCACCATTGTGCAAGTTCTCCCACTTAAAAAGATGAGAGAGGCCTGTCATTTTCATCATAGGTACACTTCAACTATGACAGACAACAGGAGAAAAGAAAATCACATTGTAGGATTTTTAATGAATTTATTTGCAAATTATGGTGGAAAATAAGTATTTGGTCAATAACAAAAGTTTATCTCAATACTTTGTAATATACCCTTTGTTGGCAATGACAGAGGTCAAACGTTTTCTGTAAGTCTTCACAAGGTTTTCACACACTGTTGCTGGTATTTTGGCCCATTCCTCCATGCAGATCTCCTCTAGAGCAGTGATGTTTTGGGGCTGTTGCTGGGCAACACGGACTTTCAACTACCTCCAAATATTTTCTATGGGTTTGGAGATCTGGAGATTGGTAGGCCATCCAGGAACTTGAAATGCCTTAGAAGCCACTCTTCGTTGCCGGGCGGTGTGTTTGGGATATGTCACTGCTGATAAGAACCAGCCGTTTCTTAATGCCCTTGCTGATGGGGAAGGAGGTTTTCACTCAAAATTCACGATACATGGCCCAATTCTTCTTCCTTTACACGGACGTGTCTGGTCCTTTGCAGAAACAGCTACACAAAGCATTGATGTGTTTTCCACCCATTTGCTTATCACAGTAGGGGTTATTGGTTGTTCTTGGATGTCACTCCAGGATTCTTTGTCCTCCAAACCAACGAGTTGAGTTTTTCAACAAAAGTTTCTATTTTGTTTCATTGACCATATGAACATTCTCCCAGTTCTTCTTCTGGATCTTCCCAATGCGCTCAGCAAACTTCAGACGGGCCCTGACTTAAGCAGGGGGGACACGTCTGTCACTGCAGGATTTTGTGTGTCCTGGCAGCGTAGTGTGTTTACTGATGGTAGGCTTTGTTACTTTGGTTCGCAGCTCTTGCAGTGTCATTCATAGGTCCCCCGTGTGTTCTGGATTTTTGCTCACCGTTCTTGTGATCATCTTTGACCGCACGGGGTGAGATCTTGGCGTGGAGCCCCAGATCGGAGGAGATTATATAGTGGGTCTGTATGTCTTACACTTTCCTAATCATTGCTCCTAAGTTGATTTCTTCAACCAAGCTGCTTACCTAGTGCAGATTCAGTCTTCCCAGCCTGGTGCAGGTCACACATTTTCTGTTTCTGGTGTCTTTTGACAGCTCTTTGGTCTTGGCCATAAGTGGGGTTTGGACGTGTGACTGTTTGAGGTTGTGGACCGGCTGTCTTTTAAACTGAATAAAGTTCAAACAGGTGCCATTAATAACAGGTTACACGAGTGGAGGACAGAGGAGTCTTAAGAGAAGTTAAGGTCTCGTGAGAGCCAGAAATCTTGCTGTGTTTGTTAGGTGACAATATCTTATTTTTCCAGCCATATTATCTGAATAAATTCATTAAAAATTACCAATGTGATTTTTAGGATTTTTTCTCATTTTGTTGTCATAGGTTGAAGTGTACCTATGATGAAAATTACAGGCCTCTCTATCTTTTTAAAGTGGAGAACTTGCACATTGGTGGCTGACTAAATACTTTTTTTGCCCCACTGTATCTATTGTAAGTTAGCAAACCAAATGCACAACTGCAGAGTATTTAGCACATTTTAGACAATTACTTTAATAGTTATAAGTTATCTTTGAATGGCATTTAATGGCGCCGGATATATATATTATTTTGAGATCATTCGAATACCCCACCCTTTGCCTGATGACAGCTTTGCATACTCTTGGCATTCTCTCACCAGCTTCGTGAGGTAGTCACAGAAATGCATTTCAATTACAAGGTGTGCCTAGTTAATTTGTGGAATTTCTTTCTTAATGCGTTTGAGCCAGTCAGTTGTTTGTGACACGGTAGGGGTTGTATACAAGAAGATAGCCCTATTGGTGAAAGACCAAGTCCATATTATGGCAAGAACAGCTAGAATAATCAAAGAGATGACAGTCATTATTTTAAGACATGAAGGTCAGTCAATCTGGAAAATTTCAAGAACTTTGAAAGTTTCTTCAAGTGCTCGCAAAAACCATCAAGCGCTGTGATGAAACTGGCTCTCATGAGGACCGCAAAGGAAAGGAAGACCCAGAGTTACCTCTGCTGCAGAGGATAAGTTCATTAGAGTTACCAGCCTCAGAAATTGCAGCCAAATAAATGCTTCACAGAGTTCAAGTAACAGACATCTCAACATCAACTGTTCAGAGGAACTGCGTGAATCGGCCTT